>NC_132852.1:29451989-29764489 GCF_048164855.1 Canis lupus baileyi
GTCAAAGAGTATTAACTGAGCAAAAGCTATGTCCAGGTATTGCAAAATTTCACATACGTTATTTCTTTTACTTTTTATAGTGACTCTGTGAAGTAAATAGTATTATTCCAGTTTTAAAATGTGGACATGAGACTAATTAACTTGCCTGGAATCAGGGTGGCAGAGCCAAGACGTGAATTCAAGTTTACTTTCTTCTAATTTAGCATCCTTTTCTGTACAAATGCAAATGTTCTTAAAAAATAATGAATACATAACAACAGGATTCATATCCATCAAGTAGAATTTTCTGCCAGAATTACAGTGTTTACCTGAAGTAAAATATGCTCATAAACAAAGCAGAGAGTGCAGCTGGTGCTTACATCTGGGATGATTAACTGGCATATACAGTATTTCTTCCCCTTCGATTGCAAAGTGAATGCAACAAAACCTCAGGGGAATGGGTTTGTTCCCCCATGGGACAAGGTGATCTGAATGATATAGCAGAGAAATGCTGCATGTGGGAATAATATGTTAAGGATTCATTATGTATCTTTTGTAATTCTTAAAATAATTTTCAGTGTCTACGACTTTTCAACATACGAAGAGTTATGTATTCCATCCATACAAACCTATATACAAATATTTACTTGGATAAAAAATAGAATATTTTTATGAAATATGAACAATATTATACAAATATAGTAAAGAGAACAAGGTTCAGTGCTGAGGAGAAAACATAGGGAAAAAAATACTTACATATCACACTTGACAATGTCTACAGTAGTTTTTTAAAGCTGTAAGAGTATAGTGCATAAACTGAATTGTTTAACCTGTCTTTAAAGGAAATTTTTCTCCTCCTTTTTGTCCAATCTTAGCAAGGGAAAAAGATAAATTCTCAATTTTCTACATGATTATTAGTCTTGTGTTTGATTTTAGGATTCTATAGATGAATTTTAGAATTCTACTAATAGAGAATGTGTACCGGTGTCCTGGTAGGTGAACGAAACAGTCTAATGGAAAAAACTAGGAGCGTCCTTCACCTCCTTCACCCTCCTCTTAAAAAAATGCTGAAGTGACAGACCAGGATGTACTATAATCATGTCACTTAATTTATCTCTCAGCCTTTTCCAGCATAATTACTGCACCTAAGCTCAGGTGGTGATAGGTAGGGGAGAAAAGCCTCCTAGAAACAGTGATAGAAATTAAAATGGGGCTCGTTGGAATAGCATCCACTTTTAGTTACATAAATAAAAATTAACCTGTAGAATGAGGTCTCCCCCATAAACATCCAGTTCAACCATCTGCGTGGATTAGATCTCTCAGCACCAACTTGGTGGGAAAATTCTAACATGTCATTTCCAGACTCAGTAGATAGGAACAAGAATGCCAGAATGGGATATTGAGATATATTAGCATTCTCCAGAGGAACAGAACCAATGGTATGTATATGTGCAGGTGTGTGTATGCTTATATGTGTGTGTGCATATTTTGGACATTAGAGCTTCAGCATATGAATTTTGAGGAGACACCATTCAGTCCACAACGTGCAGGTGGGCTTCGGTTTCTTTCTTTCCCATTCCTATTGGCAAAGATAGTTGGAATGGAAGGAATGGTTTCTTTCATTTATTTTACTATCCTCCACATCTGACATTTAATGCTTATCCACCATGAGAAAACAGGGTGAGACTTGAGACACAGAACAAGTATTGATGAGCAACTCACTTGAGCCCAAACAACCCCAGGACTGGGCAAGGGAAAACCTGCATTAGCAGAGTTGAGATTGAAAAAGTAAGCAGAATCGAAAAACTGGCTAAAGACAGATTTGTTTTCAAGTGGGAGGATGCATCTCAAACATAGTTGTGACCTCATAAGACAGTACTTGGAAAAGCAGACTCCATCAATTCTCTTCCAATAAAAAAATATTTACTAAATCTTGGGGAAATTAGCTTATATTCAGATAAGGCCAGGCCATTTTCCTTGGATCCCGGAGTTCAATATAGGAAAAGCTGGTGTTTAAGGCCTTGTAGTGTGCTACTTGGAAAAGAATACAGATATTCATAACTGTGGATTGTTACCTTTTGGCCAGAAGGGTCTTTGATTTTTGGTATAATATTTAGACCTAAGGAATGGGACACCATGAGGTCTTTTTTTTTTAAGATTTTATTTATGTATTCATGAGAGACACAGAGAGAGATGCAGAGACATAGGCAGAGGGAGAAGTAGGCTCCCAGCAGGGAGCCTGATACGGGTCTCTATCCTAACCTAAGCCAAAGACAGACACTCAACCCTTGAGCCACCCAGGTGTCCCAACACCATGAGGTCTAAAAGTCTCTGGTCACACTGAATTGGAACCATGGGATGCCACTGCTACTTTAGTGAGCAAAGTCTGCTTTGGCTCTGACAAAGGACTTGGTGTTGCTGGCAGAAGGAATCTGGAACAGAGAATATAAAGGCCAGTGAGAGACACTCATCAACTAATTAAAATCTCAGTGAAGATTCCCAAATCCAGTTTGAGCTTGTCGACAAAGACCATGCGTAAGCAGAGAGGTGATGATCCAGAGGGCATTCTGTGTCTCCACATGGAGGTGATGTTTTTCCAACGCTTCCTTATATCTTCCTATGAAAACCAGCAGGGGACTAAACTACCACCCTAGGGTATGCCTTTAGAACTTGAGGTTCACACAGGAGGACTAGAGGCTGGCACACCACTAGATGCCAAGTATTATTTAACTGTGGTCAGTCTTCTTTCAACAACATTGCTTTTTGACCCTAACATCTATAATCTCCTTTAAGACCTGTTTTAAAAAAGATACTATAAGTAGAACAACATAAGCTGGCTTCTCCCGATACTAATTTTCCCAAATTTCACAGTTGTTCTATGTAGAGTCACATCATATATTATAAATGATATGTTTAACTGTCATATGCAAATATATTTCAACTTTTAAAAACTCAAACTGCATGCTTTGAGTCACTCAGTCACTATGAATAAATATATAT
The DNA here is from genome assembly GCF_048164855.1 of Canis lupus baileyi. NCBI lineage: Eukaryota > Metazoa > Chordata > Mammalia > Carnivora > Canidae > Canis > Canis lupus. The sequence goes on from NC_132852.1 coordinate 29,454,969, forward strand.
GTCAACATCACCCTATCCCCAATTCTTCCCAGGCAAAAAAAACTAAATAAAGAGTAAGTGAATAAATAAATAAAATTGCTCAGGCTGCTGACCTTCCTGTCAACAAAGGTGATGTGAATTACATGAATCTGTTTTCCAGCTGGAGACAGGTGCGGCCAAGAGTGTGCCTATACCATTAACACCACTAAACCAAACATACTTTAAAACAACAGCTGCTTAAGAAGGCGAAACTTGGTGTAATGTGTATTTATGAGGACTTTTTAAAATACATACAGGCACATGAAGCTGAATTAATGATACCAGATGATGGGTAGGAGATAGGAAATAGAAAATTGCCAAAGCCATGTTCTCCTCCTTTTAATGAAGTACTGAAAATACTGTTTCACAGAGATGGAGGAAAAAAAAAAAAAAAAAGCTTCAAGCCAAGTATCCTGGGTTAGGTTTGCAATTCTACTTCTGTTACAATTTTAAGAGCCAAAGAATTGGGGTGAGTGTGTGTGCGTGTGTACATGCATATGCTCTAAGGATGGAATTAGTGAAATGAATGTTGAGTGACCCCTGGGATAATGTGGCAAACTTTATCCCATATCCTAACCTTTTCTCCCAATGGAGGATTTGTACCACGAGCAGAAAGATTTGGCTTTAGGCTCTTTTTTGGGTTCCCAGGTTTTTTGCTCCTTCCTAGCACTACACTTAAGCTCACTAATCTTTTCTATCTTTAAGACAGCTGGATAATGAGCCATCTGCATAGTTGGAAATGAATCTGGTTTGTTCCACATTTTGTGTTAGATACAGGTCGGATATAAAACAATGGCAGGGGCAATTTGAAAATATTGTTTTATTTCGTCCCATAAGATACAGTCTATATGTGTTTTTTTTTAAGTAAGAAAGCTACAAATATTATAGTTCAATCTGACCTTGAGATTTGATCCTTCTAATGCAGACTACAATGGTGATATTTATAGAAATCTCAGCAACTTGAGAAAGAAATTTTCGCCCGCAAGATGAGTCACACCGTTGCTCAAAGTGGTAGAGAGAAACTGAGGCATGAAATGTCCCTAAGAACAGTACTTCTGTAATGGGACAAAATAATTATCCTTCCTTGAGTCCCTCCTCTGAAGTTTTCACATTGCCCTTTAACACAGAGATAGTACCAGGAAGAAATAGACATGCTAAATCAAGACCAATGTGAAAGAATATACCAATTTAGTATTGTTATTCCCATCACCCTTATAGAAACTAAAAATGGGATAAGTGCTCAGGATTTATACTGTAACTGTTGGTTACTCACATGAAATAACTATTTTTAGACCTATCACCCTTATTAAAGGCATTCATTACAAGTTCACTTATGGAAATGTCATCTCACAGAGTTTTTTTCAGAGACTTTTCTGAGTTCTTGAAATGAGGTCTCAGAAACATGATTAGAACACAGTCATTTAGTTTCCCAGCGAAAGCTGATCCTTTCCAGGAAAATTCTATAAATAAAGAAGCAAAGCTGGTTGTCAGTGGTTTAAAGTAGCTGGGTTAGACTGTGAATATTAATGTGTAAATTACATCTTATGCCCACTATATGCATATCTTGAAATGGCTTATTTATAATATGATTTTGCATACAAAAACTGGTTTAATTGAGTTTCCAAAAAAAAAAAAAATCTTAAGAAATACCACTTGCTACTCTGAGATGTTTGACGTTGAAATTTTTGGATAGGTAAGATTCACTAAAAGTCATATTTATAAAATTGATTTGTACCATTTGTAGAAAGCATTCTGTTCTCAGTAATTCTCAGTGAAAGAGCTGGGTAAACTGGAGGTGATAAAACCCGGTTTTCATAAAGCCAACCCTGCATATGGTGAGGTCGCTGGTGGGATGGCTATAGCCCCCTTTTGGTGAGAGATGAGAAGTGAAGGGCTATGCTGCAGGGCTAAGGAGCCTTCCAAGGGCAAAGTCAAGGTCAGGACAGGAATACTATTGTTGACTATAAGACTATTGTCTTCCATTAAGAGTACTGTTTCTCTCTTTGAAGTGGCACTTTAAATTCAGAACTGTGTTGAAATAGTGAAAGAATTCATAGAGATGAGTTAATCCTAGGTGAGGTAATGACTGCATACCATTATCATATCCCTGCATACCATTATCCAGTGGTCTTACATGTGTAAATATATTAACACAACAACTACATGTATGCAGAGGCATAATTGCAGGCCTGCTCTGAAGTTAGCCACAGACCCCTTGGTCATAGTCTGAGGGTAAAACCCTTAGCTCAAAGAAGGAAGGAAATATCTCCGTGATCATTGTTTTAAATCTTTCGCTTTTGACATAATTGATTCCCCAACATTTAAAATATGGGTCCAATGGTCTGTGGGATCCTTCCCACTCTGTATTTCACTGGTCATAAGTTTTGCTGGTCATTTTCTTTATGCTAATTATAGGAAATCCTTGGTATTTTTATGATACTACTGTTAACATGACAGAAGATTTCTGCCTGGTGCTGGAGAGATTTTTCAATTGTGATGCTCTTGCTGAATCGGTTTTAAAATTTAATTGCACTATTTAATAGAAATGCTAGAAATTCAGGGCTACAGCTCTTCTCTAGCATTAATATCATGTCGTTATGCCTTCAGAAAAAATGCTTATAATTACTTTTTTAAAACTGTGTTTCCTGCAAAAGAGTTTTCTAGACTTCCTCATTCTAAGTATGAAGCTATTGACTTTCAGGCTGAGCATTCACAGGAGAAATTCATCTTTCATTATTCCAAAATCATTTATTCTGCAAATTCTGGTGTTTCTCTAGTTAAATATATCCTTAACTGCAACTTACAACTTAAACTAGCCCCCCCCCCATGAGGTTATATTGATGATTTTCAGTTTAAAAATTTTTTAAAGATTTTTTATTTATTTATCCATGAGAGACACAGAGAGGCAGAGACATAGGTGGAGGGAGAAGCAGCTTCCCTGGAGAAAGCCCGATCTGGGACTCGATCCTGGGACCCCAGGATCCCTGGGACTCGATCCCAGATCACAACCTGAGGCAAAGGCAGGCAGTCAACCACTGAGCCACCCAGGCACCCCTCATTTTAATAATTTCTTTTCTTTTCTTTTCTTTTCTTTTCTTTTCTTTTCTTTTCTTTTCAGTTTAACAACGTCTTAAGTTTAGCTTGATATCAGGATTTAAGGGAAGCCCTATGCCTTAGCTAGAGACTAGATGTCTAGACCAGATGACGAAGGCAGCAACTGGGGTATCTTTTGACCAGAAGCATATTACATCATAGAGTCACATGGTGGCCACACCAGGTATGACACTCGATGGAGCTGTGTTCTGTCTCTAGCTAGTTCTCATGTCGTTGTATATACCATGCTCCACAGAAGCAGGGAGGACCTTCCACCAGTGATAAATGCGATTGAGTTTAGGAATTCCGCATACATCAGCATACCAGGACTTAGCTATTGTCAAATGGGGTGTTCCTGGTACTTGCCTCATAGCTTGTTATTCCCCTGACTTGTCTATGGCATTTCTTCTTTTCACTCTGCTATGCGAGGCATCTCCAAACCATCCGCCAAGGCCCTACTCACCTGCTGACTTCACTAGGAACTTTTGTTTCCAGGCAAACTTCAGTCTCATGTATGTGAAAACAAGTGTCATCCTGTGGTGCTTTTTTTTTTTTCTTTTCCTTTTCTTTTCTTTTTTAAAGAGTAAGAGAGAGAGAAGCAGGCTCCATGCAGGGAGCCCAATGTGGGACTCGATCCTAGGACCACACCCTGGGCCGAACTCAGGCACTAAACCACTGAGCCACCCAGGGATCCCCCTCCTGTGGTGCTTCTTGATAGCACTTCTCAGTATCTTTTACTGTAGGTCTGTAGTCCGTCTCTACAGTGAGGAAAAGCTCCTGAGGTCTGAGGACAATGTTTTCCTGTATTCCATTGAGACTTGCATTTAATGACTTTATCTGCTGATAGACAACTAATCATAGAAAAGAAATTCTGTGACTTCTGAAAAAGTGGGTTGTAAGTATAAACTTGGTGGGAGGTGAGCTTTTCACACTGTCATAACTGGTGAAAGGGCACCCGGGTATAGTGAATGGACTCCCTGAGCACAGACATTCTTTTCTAATTCTTTTCTCAAATTCATAGAACCTTAGGTCTGGGAGGAAGTTTAGAAATCATCACTTTTAACCTTAATTCTCTGACTTAGAGAGCATTGATCCAAAGAACGAAAGATTGACTTACTGCCAAGCAAATAGTGGTTGCAGTAGGACTAGAACCCAAGTTCCTTTAAACCTACTATAGTTTTCTTTTTACTAAACTGCACTGCCTCCCACATGCTGCCTATTTTGGTCTCTAAATTGTCATGAAAACAGATGATTCTAGGTTCCTGTCAAAATGTTTGTGTGTTCTCTGGGTGAGAAAGGGTGTGTGTGTCTGTGCACATGTTGGTTGGAGGGAGAAGAAAGATATTTCATAGTTAAAGACTTCCTTAACTTGCTCACAATGTATCCCACCCCTGGGTTATTCATGCTCCAAAATAGTGCACTTGCTGGAAAGGTTTGATGCATTTTGCATCAGGCTCTTGGTCATGGCAAGAATGTATCTGTAAAGAATGTCCTCCTGACTTTTTAGTGTCACCCACAGTTGATAAACAGAAAGAATTAAAAGAGGTTTCTCTGTTGGGCAGTGGGCATGTAACATTTACATAATAAACATGAGTATGTTGTTCCCTTCCGTGGAATACTAATAATAAGACTACTAGTAATACCCAAGAAAAATATTTAAAGCGTTTTTTTTTTCAAAATAGGCAAAAATTCCAGTTTTTCTTTCCCTTAGAGCAAGCAGTCTTCTTGCATAACTGAGTTCACACTAAAAATCTCTGTAGCAATATAAACACAGAATTATCTTCCTTTCAGCAATGTTACTATGTTCAGTGAGTCAACGCAGTGATGCAGAGTATCAGAAACAGAATGGCAGAGAATCCTATCCATGAAAAACTAAAAATTAGATATAAGTCATTATAGCCAGCATACATCTAGAAATTGGAAGAGCTTACCACCTTTAGTAAAATAAAATATAGGAGAGAAAGAGAGAGAGAATATCTGTGAAAGGACACAGCTGGAATTACATTTTGATTAAGCTTTTGGGGATTAAAAGAAATAATGCATTTTCTATTTATATATATTCTAAGTAATATCTAGTTCTGTTGCTCATTAATCTCTTGCCCTGGTTTCATAGTGTGTGTTGTAAAGCAGAACTCCTTTATTATTTTTTAATGGTTAGTCATGTCAGTCTCTTTATGTCAATTATGAGGAAACTCATATATTGACAAGAGCATAAACCTATCACCTGCAGGCTCATGTCTAGGGTCTACTCTCAAAAGTTATAACATAGTAGGCAGGTCAAGTCACTATGTGTTCTGAACCTGTTTTCTCATCTTGTGGAATGGTGATCAAATCATACCTTACATAGACAAGAAATAAATAAGAAAAGTTGCATGTAAGGGCTCAGGAATGAAGGAATTGGATCGGATGATTTTTTGTGGTTCATGTAATCTCTAAAACAGTATTTTCAATGACGTGTAGCAGTCATTGGTAAATCAGTTAAAGAGAAGAGAAAGGATACTTCTAACATAGTATAAGGGGATTAAAACAAGGTGGTGGAATTGTGTATTGACATAAGAACTTTCTCTCATCCAAATAATGGTAAAGGAGCCTGAGATAAGATTTGAGTGCCTAAGTAGACACACATGCCCTCGTTAGGGTCCCACCCGGTTCCATTCAACTAGCATTACTCTAGCACATCAAGAGCAGAGCAAAGTGTTGGTGCCAACATGGGACTGAAATGGCAGCTTAGAGTAGGAGCCAGTTAGGTCCCAGGACTGGGGGTGATTTGCCACAGCTGCTGGAGAACAACAGAAAAGAAAAGCTAAAAGGGAGATGGAAGAAGAGTTTCAGGGATCTGAAATTAAGTTGCCAGTCTTTGAAAGGTGACAATGCGAAAAACTTAGCCCTCTGATACCCTGGGCTGGCCAGGGCTAGTGAAAAGCATCATCCCTGATGTTCTCGCAAACACGTTGCTTGAAGTTTCACATGTGAATGAAACAACTAAAGAATGAAAATGAACATGCATTTTGGAAAAACATGCTAACCTCTTTCAGAGGTTAAAGTTTTTTAAAATCACATATCACAAAATTCACACAACTCTTAGAATACCCTGGCATCCCAACATCCATGTGTGGGTGTTCAAAGAGGAACAGTGTCCATTGAAAGGAAGCTTTAGTGAAGAACATTAAAAAGATTTGCTTAGTTCCCAATTTGGAATTACTCTGCCAAAAGTTATAATATTAGTTCTGTAGTGAAAGAGGTATGTATTTTACCTCAGTTTTGGAGGCTCTTACTTGAGAATTCGAGCCAAGTGTTTGTCTCTTACCTTATCGCTAACTTCTGTTCTCAGAACTAACAGCTTCACAAGGTGTTTATTTATCTTCTGTCTTTCTCCCACCCACGTCCCCCTAAAAAAGTTCTTTTTTTTTTCATAAAATAGCTGCTCTGAATGGATTCTAGCTCAAGTATAACTATTTTTTAAAAGGCCGAGGGTTCTTTTCACTTGTAAACTTGCTTTCTGATGTCTCTTTTCAACTTCAGCTTCTTTACTGTAGCTATCGACTTGCTCTTTACAACAGAAGATTCTGCAGGTAGAAGAGTGCATAGGTAGGAATGATAACAAAGACTGGGTTCATTGGCAGTGTCTTATCACATATGATGCCACTCTCATCAGACAGAGTTCCCCCACCTCTTCTGAATCTGTGGTACCACCAAATATTTGCATAAACATAAAAAAATCAGTCATTTGGGTATTTTGTGTGTATGATACCATTTATTGAAATGCTTCTAAATCCTTTCTTGACATCATGATTTGGGCAAGGAGCAATGACTTGGAGTAATGGTCATAAAACATGTAGCAGAGTGTACATTAATAGAACATCTTTTTAGTTGTCTGGGCAGGAAGAATAACATCTAGTTGATTAGATGTGTTTTAGTAGAATTTTGGAAAGAATAAATTACTCTATGCCTTATGACTATCCTGATATTGTCCTGCTATTTATAGCTCTGTTCTGGGCAAGGAACATCAAAACAGAATGAATTAATTGTTCTCCCTGCCATTATGCCTTGTATATAGTCATATCAACATTTATAAAAATATTAAATCAGTACTGAAAAAAAATATAAAGTGATTTTCCTCTTTTCTCTGTGAAGAAAAAAAATTATTATGATAGACTTCGAAGCTTCCTCTTCTATGGGCTGAGAAGAAAAGTCCCTATTTGTCAAACACAGTCCACTCTGTGTGGCAAATTTGGCCAAAAAGTATATCCCATTATCACAGTTCCCTCCTGACTCCCATCCCATCCCAATTTCCATTTTATAACTCTAATTTTTTATGGTGGGAAAATATGAATAACATAAAATTTACCATTTAAACCATTTTCAAGCATGCAGTTCAGTCGCATTAAGCATGTTCACATGGTTGTGCAAATATCACCACCATCCATCTAGACCTTTTCCATCTTCCTCACCTGAAGCTGTGCACCTATTAAACACTAATGCATTCTTTCCACTTCCCACAACCTCTGTTTATCACTGTTCTACTTTCTTTCTCTATGAATTTCCAGCTCTAGGTACCTCATATAAGTAGAATCATACAATAAGTATTCTTTTCTTTCTGGTTTAATTCACTCAGCCCAGATGTCTTTATGGTTCATCCATGCAGTAGCATGTGTCAGAATTTCATTCCCTTTTAAGACTGAATAATATTCTATTGTACATAGGTACCATATGGTTATCCATTCATCTGTTGATGGACATACCGGTGGTTTTCCACTCTTTGACTGTTGTGAATAATGCTGCTATGAATATTAGTGTACAAATATCTATTCAAATCCCTACTTTCATTCTTTTGAGTATATACTCATAAGTGTGATTGCCGAATTAATGGTAATTCTGTGTTTCAATTTCTTTTTAATACTTTAATTATCTTGCCAGGGTTTCTACACTGTCCAGCTTCTCCAGAGGCTTACTTTCTCCTTAACCTTACTAAAACCCCTTATGGCATATTTTAAGCTATAAAATTTGAAGTAGTACTAGCTATTAATGCTAATATTTTTGTCACACAAAGGAAACTTTATTTGCAGCAAATAAGGAGATCACAGGAAGTAACTTCCAAAGCTGTGAGTCCTCAAGCAGGGAGAGAGTAGGTTTCCTTTATTGAGAGTCAGGATGAATATTCAGAAAGGGAGTCTTTGTCATTGTATGGTGGGCATAAGGTTGGACAGGTGTACTTAGAAAACATGCCTATACATATATACTGTTATGTTGATAAAGGTTCTGCTCCTCCTTGAGTGGAAACTTTAACATAATAAGGTAGAGATAACAGTCAGATGCCTCATAGTCCATCTGTGCAGGTGTGAGTGGGTGGTTGAGTGCAAACTGGTCTGGGCCAGCTGGATCTCCTCCTGTTGCTTGCCTCTGAAAGATAAGGATTGTTAACCTTTAGCATTCCTGTGAAGAAGAAGGGGAGACTGCTGACAGTTTTAACCTCATTAGCCCTATAGAGCACTGCCCTCCCCTTTTTTTAATGTGAAGAAAGGAAATCCTCTTGCACTTTTGGTGGGAATGCAAAGTGGTACAGCCACTGTGGAAAACAGTATGGAGGTTCCTCAAAAAATTAAAATAGAACTATTCTATGATCAGTAATTCCATTACTGGGTATTTAGCCAAAGAATATGAAAATACTAATTTAAAAAGATATATGCACCGTTATGTTTATTGCAGCATTATTTACAGTAGCCAAAATATAGAAGCAGCCCAAGTATCCACAGATAGAAGGATTAAAAAAAAGAATATGTGGTGTATACACACACACATACACACACACACAAACACATGCACACATATTCACATACTGGAATATGACTCAGCCATAAAAAAAGAATGAAATCTTGCCATTTGCAACAAAATGGGTGGATCTAGAGAGTATAATGCTAAGCAAAATAAGTCAGCTGGGGAAAGGCAAATACCATATGATTTCACTCATGTGGAACTTAAAAAACAAAACAAATGAACAAAGAAAAAAGACAAACCAAAAAACACACTCTGAACCATAGAGCACAAACTAATGCTCTGAACTATAGAGCACAAATTGATGCCTTTGATGGTTACCAAAGGGGAGTGGGTGGGGGGATGGTGAAGTAGATCATGCAGATTAAAAAGTACACTTACCATGATGAGTACTGACAAATGTATAGAATTGTTGAATCACTATACTGTACACATGAAACTAATCTAACACTGTATATTTGCTACTCTGGAATAAAAGGCAATTAATCATTTTATTATTTAATAAATATATAACAAATATATGTAAACACTAGGATGGCCAGGTACTTCTCTAGGTCTTAAACTTACATTATAAGATATAAACAAGTAAGGAGACAATCTAATTCCAGCTTGTAGATATAAGAAAATAGTAGTGTAATGTGATGGAAAGTAGCTGGGGCTACTTTATTTTGATTCCTCAAGGAAACTTTCTTTGAGAAGAAAACCTTTGAACTTGAAGATCTGAGTAAGAAAGAGCCAAATATGCTGGAAAGAATATTCCAGGTAGAAGGAACAGCAAGTGCATAGGGTCTTAAGTGAGAACAACCTATACCAGTATAGTCAGAGTCCACTGTACAAGGGTAGAGTCTGAGGTTTATAGAAGAGTTTGAATTTTATTTCAAATTCAGCTGGAAACCTATAGATAGAATTAAGCTAGATGTGACATGATCTGATATACAGTTTTAAAAGATCATTCTGGTTGTTCTCTAGGAAGACAAGACAAAAGAAGCAAGGAAATCAGATGGGGGATATTTGAGTGGCAAAGGAAAGTGATGATGTCAGGTTAGATTAGAATGAAATTGATAGGCACAAAAGAAAATGAGAAATTGGAATTTTTTTTAACTCAAACAAGATTGTTTGTTGCTCTGTCATGTAAAATCTATCCAGAGCTGTTATGGTGTGTCATGGTAAAAAGGAACCAAGATCTTTTTATCTTGTCATTTTACCATGGGTAACTTTCCATTCCTAAGGTCATCTCATGGTTCAAAATGGCTTCAATATATCCAGCCATTACATCACATAAAATATATTTTAGAGGTAGAATCAAAAGAGCTCATCAAAGAAATAAATGTAGTTAGGGAAGGAAGGAAGGGAGGTAATTAAGATTAATGTTTATGACTTAAGGAATTAGGTGAATAGTGGTGGCACAGAATGAGATGGGGAATATTTGTGGAATATTTAGTCTTTTTGGGGGGAGGGATGAAGATGCTAGAAATTTCAGCTATCTATTATACATCCAAGTGAAGATGTAAGCAATTGCTTAGAAAAGCCTGGAATTCAATGAAGAAGTCAGGGTTAGAGATAAAAATTTGGAAGTAATTGGAATATAGACTTATTTCAAACCCACTAACTAGATGAGATCACTTAGGTAGAGAATGTAGATGGAGAAGATGAAAGAGTCTGTAACCAAGACCTGGGAACACCAATATTAAAAGTTGATAGAGGAGGAGAAACCTACCAAAACCAAGAAGCAGCAGCCAGTAAGGTAGGAGGAAACCAGAAAAGCATAGTCATGAAAGCATCTCAGGTGGAAGGTGTTGATTAAGGAGAAGACAAGTTTCTATGGGATTTGGCCATGTGAAGGTTACATTTGTGATCTTGATGGTACAGTTTTAGAGAGTAATGCACTTAAACTGTACTTCAAACTGAAAGATATCCCACTATACACCCCATCTGAAGGGATAGCCACAGAAGATTGGTATATAATATACCTTGTATACATGTTTTTTTTTCTGTCCTTTGAATTCCTCTCTTAAATATATTCTCAGAAATAATGTCTTGGTGATGATTGATTCTGACAGGATCCAAGAAATCCCAGAGTATTAAGAATATCAAGTTTATTGTTAGTTGTTTCCTGAAACCGTTTGAAGCCTTGATCTATTAGGTGAAATATAACCCCATTAAGTTGTCTGACTTTTTAATACTTTAGTGTCATGGACCACTTTTAGTGTAAAATGTTTTGGCAGAGGAATTCCTTTTAAACTGCTTGGATTTTATAATTCTGCATTTTACCTTCCAAGCCTTTTACCAAATTTGCTTCTTACCCAATGATAACTGAAGAAGAAGGGCACCTGGGTTTTAATTAGCAAAGATGAAACAAGTTACAATTGTTCAAGAAGACGATGAGGTGAAAACACATTGGGATGGAAGCCCAAAACCCTGATTTGCCTTCCAGATGCTCATCATTGACCCTCTGCATTACTGCGCTAGCCATAGAACCACTTGGGCACCGGTTTTCATATTTGTAAACTCCCTAAATATGGAATAGGAATTGCATCTGTAAGGAAAGTTATGGGATCTCATGTATTCTAAAGCACGTAGTGACAATCCCTGGAAGTAGGTTTGAATGTACAGATCTAGCCTTACTAGCAAAGAATGGGCCCAGGATGTAGAAACTCAGAAGTGCCATCTGGTCAAAGATGGAGATGAATGGCCGAACCCTAGGGCAAGATGAGCATAGAACCAAAAGGAAGACATGTAAATGGGGCAGGAATGGAGGAGAACGTGGTGGAAGGGAAAGGTGTGACAGTGAAGCAATTTAGAGATTGGTGAGATATTGAGTCGAAGGCATCCCACTACTTGTTGAATATTGGTCACAGGTCAGACAGGATCTTCACAGGGGGTGAAGACAAAATTTGTTTGGCTAGTGTAAAGCTGGTTCACAGAGGGGGAAGATTGTGGTTCAAGCTCAGCTGAGCTGATAGAAAACATGAGGCTGAACTGAGAGACTCAGCTGTGTAAGGAAACTGTCTCCCACCGTAGTAAGTGTATTAGAACACAGTAGACGAAGGTAGGATATGGAGCCTCGGACCCTAGTGTATGTTTCGGGAAGGAGACTGGGGAAGGACAAGAGCTTGAGGTGGGGAGCAGAGTCAATGACTTGAAGATGCTTAGCTAAAATTCTCTTCTCTCTTATGAAAACAAAATAACAAACAAACATATGCTTCTGAAGCCAGCAGTGTTGTGACATTTTGCTGACACCACCACTACAAGGAAGAGTGGGCAAGATTTTTAAGTGGTGGTAAACTCAAAATAACATTTATATTGTTCTTTTATAATACATAAAGCTCTTTAATATAATTAACTCCTTTGTGTTGATCTTAACAATAATGCCTGAAGCTGTTAGGTATAAATTTCATTTCCGATGAAGAAGATGAAATTCTGATCAGTTAAATTTGTGCCCTGAGGCTTGGTAATTGGTAAAGTAAGCCCAGCCTGCCTCCAGACCCCATGGTCCTCTGGCTCCAAATGTCATGCTCTTTTCATTATACAGTGCAACCTATTAAAAAATGGAAAATCTTTTTTGCTTGTTTTCAAGATAGTTCATGATTTTAGACACATAAAAACAGTTATTAGATATGAGAAAAGGGAAAAAAGTGGGGTCCTTTTTCCATACTCTACTGTGGATGATAAGGGCCAGTGCAGCTAACACAGCTGGCCAATGCAGAAGAAGCAAAGAGCCTGAATAATTGATAAAGCATACAATAAATTCAGAGACTGCCCAAGTAGGCTATGTTAGAGATACTGGGGTTGCCTACTTATTCATGACATCTGGTGACATTGGGCCTCACTAATGAAAACTCCAGGGAGTCTCAGTGGCAAAAACTCAGTGATAAAAAAAATAACAATTTGCTGTGTTATTTTGAGTTTACAACCACAAGGGATAATCTGTAATTGGATCAAATGATTATAAATGACACATTTTTAGGGGCATAATAAGCAATGCAAGGGACAGGTCTGGTTATTAGTGCCAAAATATGTATTTATTCCACATACTGCTTTTCTCGGGCATTTTCTGGTATCTCATTTCTGACTATTAAATTATACCTCAAATAGAATATGCAATTGCATGTAACCAACCTTTTTTAGTGGACATTAAGTGCAGCATAAATAGAAACTGAAAATAATCCAAGGCATTTAGAATTCCATTCTTATTCATCTAACTTGCCTGTCCTTATTCTGGAATGCAAGTGATTCTGAGCCTCTCTCCCAACACCTCCACCTTCCCCAGGCCTCAGTTTCTGGGCTTCACTTTCTCTGTGGAAAGGATTCATAGGCAAACTTCCACCTATGATTGCTTATGTGTTGTGCATGCACAAGTGACAGTTGCTCAAAATGTAGGAAACAATGGGAATAAAAAGAGAAAGCCTGTTTTGGAGACCAGAAAGGAATCCTGCAGTCTTTTTCATACCTTCTTGTTTGTGGGAAACAGATTTTTTTTTTCTGAAATTTGAAAGCAGATTTGGAACATGACAAAAAAAAAATGACCTAGATTGTGTTTTCTTCTATTGTATCTACAAATAGTTTAGCTGAATGAGCTTTTCAGCTATTGCTTCTAAATGAGAAATTTGATTAGTCATACAGAAAGCAATAAATGCAATTTTGGGAATAGATGCAAGGTTAAGAACATACAAAAAAAATCAAAGCATACTAGTTATGTTTAAAGTGAAGGACAAATTAAAACCAAAATAAATTTAAAAAAAAACCTGAAAACCTACAAGCAACAAACTCCACCCCACCCCACCCCCGCCCATTACCTATAGAAATCAGGAACTGTTCTGTTCAGCTTCCAAACTATACTAAGATTTCGAATTTTGTAACTTGTACTTATATGTCACTAACTAGATGTAGTCTTTCTGGTTATAGAAAGCAGGTATAATGAATTTTCAGTTGAAATGTATCTGCCTGCCTGTCTGCCTTCCTTCCATCTTTCCTTCCTTCCTCCTTCTTCCTGGTCAGTTAGCCATTTAAGATTTGTAGGGCTTTTAGCCTATAGACCAGAGCAGTTGCATAGCTCTCATTAGAGAGTGAATGTTAGATCAACGTGGAGTGTTTTCTTTTTAGAAGCCAACTTGGAGAAAAAGTGATTCTTGCTTTCGGATAACTTTTAATCATATTCAGGGAGTTGACAAAGAATTCTTGAAGACTTTTGTAAGCTAGGTGCTGGGGAATGACACTATTCTTGCCCTCCAGAAATTTACAGTCTAGGGAGGAAGACAGACTATAAGCAAACACAGATAAATGCACAATTATAAATTATGCTGTGTCTTGATGTACATTATCTCCTTGTTCCCTGCTAGCACTTGGCCCATCCTGAAGGCCCATCAGATGCACCTATCAGTCTTCTAGATGTCTTTGGTAACTTTATAGAACCTCCTCTGGGGAGAGTCCCACAGAAATTGTGAGAAAGGTAAGAAGCAACAGGTTGATGTTTTACAGACTCCTTTTTTTGGAGACCTAGGATCCAGAAAGATGACTCCAAGGCTGCTGCAAAGCCATGGAAAAGGAAATGAGAGTGAGCAAGGGGGCTGGGGTTGGAGGCTTGGGATGGGGTTGGCATCCCAACCCCCATCCCAAGCCTCCAACCCCAACTTCTCTCAGACCTGCCCTGTCTTTATCTGTTGAAGAATTTTCCTGCTAAAGGAAGAGAAACATTTTAAATTCACTGTTGTGGTTCAAATAGATCAATCTTTGGAAGTAGACAATTCTGGATTCTAAGCAGTACTAAAGTACTAGTTTGTTTTAAATCCCTGGAGTCTGTAACTCATTAACAAATGGCACTCAAACCTCTTCTGTGGGGTTTTTCAAGGCGTATAAATATTTCCTGGGAGAGAGGACATTACCAAGAAACACATCTCTTAATGTTTTTATTACTTATATTTGTAATTAGTGTGTACAAATTATAAATACATTGTCATCAATAATAATTTTTGGAAAAAAATTATGTTGATATAATATAACCCTCAAGTGAAATTGAACATGGCCACTTTGTATCACACATTCCATGCTGCTATTTCTGTCCCGCTTAGGATTTCTTCTGAGTAGTGGAAATTCTTCTGTAAACGTAATCTCATCCCCCAGTAGACAGCAGTTCTGGATGTGCTACTAATTCTGCCAAATGGACTGACGGGGCTACTCTCTTAGGAGATAGAATTATAGGAAGAAAAATAAGAGTTGATAAGGGAAAGACACACATGGCAGTGGGATAGCTGCTTTTGACATATTTGGTCTGTAAACACCTGTGTAAATTTGCATATATCTCATTTGTTTTTCTAGATTTTGCTCATGGGAGGGACACTTAATTTGTTCTTTGAATTTAACCATTATATTTTAACATACATGCTGATTTAATCATACTGGTCAAAATTTTCTTTTTATAGCATCCAGACAGCTTGTGCGTATAACCACATGGAGTTTTACTTTGTCACCAACTGGTCACCATATGGAAGGTAGTTGAAATGTATTTTGATTATATAACTCTCTGTACATAGGCAATCATCTCAGAGGGGCTCAGGTAACATACTGGAGAGGAGATTTAGCTTAAGACTAGAGTGAAGATATGGATCTGTTAGCTGGCATTCTGGATCTACAGTGACTTTTCTCAGCAAGGCCCATGAAGTGGCAAATCAGTGCCTTAGATTACCTTTTCTTATGATGAGCTCATAAAAATACATGGTACCCAGCCTTCTTCAGATGTGATAGTTAATGTTATGGATATTTCTTTAGTAATTTGACTACTTCAATAATACATGTACAGTCAATAAAAATATAGAAAAGAGAAGCAGAAGGAAGACTAGAATTAGTGGTTAGAGTTGTTGAAATGCATATGCAATTTGTTCTCTTTCTTAAAAAATTGAAATTGGATTCTATTGTACAGAAACTTCTGTCATAAAAGTAAAATTGAGTGAGAATAAAAACTGCATTTTCTTAATTTGTTATTCATCCCCATAAATATTATTTAAAGGCCATTTAAAATAATCTTATTCAGATTTGTTTACATGTGTTGAAATGTTATAATCTATAGTAGAAATACATTAGAATTTATTTTTAGCTTCAAATTTAGGGACATAAGAAAATAACATACAGTAGTTTTTCTAGAGGCTATTAGATATTTGTTTCCCATTTTGGCACTTCCTTTTAGCTGACCTGACGTGAAGATAAAAATAATAGCTATTTCTCAGTTGGCATTTGAAAGACAAGAGCAATAAGAAACCCAGAAGAACTCCTGGAGAATTTTCATAGGGAAAATAAGCATATTGACATTCTTTGACTTTTGTATATTGATTTTTGGCTCCAGCTGCTCCAAAGCCATTAAGAGTTAGAGTTAATCATTCTTGATTTTTTATTGTCAGACAGTTCCCTTTTTCATAATGCTGAATAATAGCAATACTATTTAGTTTTATTTATGCTCACATTCAATGCTATGGTAAAAAATTCATAGCATAGCATACTGAATTCTTGCAGGTAACTGATAAAATATGTGGTCTTTAATAGGCTGTTGATTGATGTTCCAGTAAAGAGGTAAATCTTGTGAATTTCAGAGGTGGTCCTAAAATCATCTTAAATAACCCTACTGTGTTAAAAAATATTAGTATCTTTCCTGCAAAGATAACCTGAAGCCTCTTTGGAAATACATATGAGTTATTAATTTTTACAAATTTATTTGTGAAGCCAGCTTATTAGCTTTGAAAGGAATGGCTCTTCATCCCTATGTTAATGTCTACTTTCACTGTGAGGTCATAAAAGCTTCTTGATAGAGATTGATGCCTTATCTATAAGCTTTCCCACTATAGATTAATAAAGTGTTTCTGATCATATCAAAATTTTGAACCTAGAGGTAAAGGGACACTATGATAAGCAGAACAATGACCTTTCAAGGATGTCTGAACCCTAAGCACTGAAATCTATAAATATGTTGTATTACATGGCAGAGGGGAGTGAGGTTGCAGATGCAATTAAAGCTACTAATCAGTGGACTTTAAAATGGAGAGACTATTCTGCATTATCCAGGTAGACTCAAATTAATCACAAGTTGCTTTTTTAAGTGGAAGAGAGAAACAGAAAATAAGGTGAGAGTGATAAGAAGGTAGAAGGACTCAACTCACCACTGTTGACTTTGAAGATGAAAGAAGGAAATTCCAGTAGCCAAGAAATGCATGTAGCCTCTAGAGGCAGAGACACAAATAATCACATACTCCCCCAACAGCTTCCAGAAAGGAATGCAGCACTGACAACATTTTGATTTTAGTTCTATGAGACCTGTGCCAGACTTCTAACCTATAGAACTGTAAGATAATAAATTTCTGTTATTTTAAGGTGCTTAGTTTGTGATAATTTGTCACAGCAACAATAGAAAACTAGTACAGACTACAAAAGACAATAATGTCTATTAAATCAAAAATTCATCAAACATCTATTAAATGCCTATTTAGGAAATACAGGTTGATTCCTACTACAATATCTTTGGTGTGATTGAAACATCTTCCATGAATCAGAGTGAAAATTATTTGTGTCTGTCAAATGCCTCGACAACAAGGAAGCCTTATGCCTCTTTACTAATTTTATCAGAAAGGCTGGGGTCAAATGGAGTGAGTGTTGTGGTGGAACTCCAAACATCTTCCCTCCCACCCATACGCACATACATCCATTCATTCTTCACATTGTTCCTAAACTTCCCGTTAGTATAGAAGGATGCTGGATCATGACTAGCCCAGGGACATGCAGAGTTCAGCTGCCTAAACAGGTTGATTTGGGGGCCCAAGGAAAGATTATTAAAACAAAGACTATGAGAACCAGAAGGGACTTCTGAGACCATCTTGTCTAAAATTTTGGTTTTACCAAGGAGCAAATTCAAACCTAGTGTTATTCAGCTGGTAGGTGATAAAACAGAGATGAGAATCCAGGTGTTCTGTCTTCCTAGTACTGTTGTTTCTACTATAGAATTAATTCCAACCAGAACTACATATCCAGTTCCCTAGCTGGCCCATAATTAGAATCACCATCAAGGCAAACACAAATGAGGTGTTACCTTCAGGAAGTCAAAGTTAACATCTGTGTGTTCCTTAGGTAGGTTCCCTAAAGCTTTCCTACTCATACCAAGAAGCCCAGGGGGAAGATGAAAGTTTCATGTTCAAGAATAAGACCAATAGCATTAATGAGTATAAATAACATGACCTTTTTATGATTAAGAATCACCAAATCATCAGTCAGGAAGAACAATGAGCTTATATTTATTAACTCCTGGATCAGTAAAAACCTTTGGGCTACTTCTGGTACTAACATGGCCAAAACTTTTTTTTTTTTTTTAGAACTTTCTAGTTTTGGGACTTTAAGTAAATGATGTAGCTTGTCTGAGTCTAGCCTTCTTCCTCTGAACAATGGAACTGACTAACGTATATCAGAAAGTAAGTATAAAGATGAAAGGAATTGATATTTGCAAACTCCACACTGTTATTTGGAACATAACAGGTGTTGAGGAAATGGTAGCTATTTTATCATTATTTTTTTTCTAGAACTTGGTAGGAATCCTTAGGAGCATATTTATCACAGTGGGAAAGAAAACAGAAGAAAAACCTCAACAATCCTTAGGATCTTGAAAGCAAGAGGAAAGAGAAGGAGAGGGGAGGCAGAGGGAGAGAATAAGCAAGAGACAGAGAGAGAATTAGAGAGAGAAACAGAGAGAGAAAAATGAATTAGAGGAAGAGAGGAGAGCTTTAGGAATTTGAAGGGCCCAAGTAAAAAAGGAGAGGCTAGAAAAAGTGCCCGAGAAGAAAGGGCAGAGGGAAGGTTAAAGCAAAGGAGAGGAAGAGAAGACTAGAAGGAGAGCAGAGGATGCAGCACCATATTATAAAGGTTATAACTGAAGAAGACATGAGAGGAGAAAAAAAAACACAGCCAATGATTGAAACCACCAGTTATTTTCTTCTAATTCATCTTGTAAAGGAAATACTGTCCAGGAGAAAGCTTTGCTCTTTTGTGTATTAGAGAATATAAGGTGAGGATCCCTCCTTCCTTTTTCTAATGATGACCCTGAACAAGGGCATGATCTCCTTTTGAAAATCCTTCTGTCAGAAGCTATATGACAATGTGATCAAATAGGGTCTCCCCGGGCGATGTGACTGACATAGAGTTGAGTGATGTACCTGGCAGATCCTTTTGAACTGGTCCATCTGGGAACTGAACCAAAGACTCTGTGATCCTGAATTACTGTGCTTCCGATGGTTTTCCCTTTTTCCCACAGTCTGGACACTCACTACCCCGAAGTATAAAAAATCCTTCTCATGAGACATGGAGGAAGTAGGATAATGCAGCTTTTCCCACAAACTCGGCCTGATACAAATACCCAGGAGCTCGGCCATTTGAGTATAAAAAATCCTTCTCATGAGACATGGAGGAAGTAGGATAATGCAGCTTTTCCCACAAACTCGGCCTGATACAAATACCCAGGAGCTCGGCCATTTGGGGATTCTGATTCTTACCTCAAGGAGATGCTTAGAAATTACAAACCAAAACATGAAGACAATGAAGACACTTCAGAGTAAGCAAGTTACATTCCTAGTGGTGGGCAGTTCTGAATAGGATACCATCATTCTCCCAACCAACCGAAGTTGACAATTTGACAAATAGGCTGAAGATCCATATCCTTATATCAGTTTTCTGTGTTTTAGTTTTAGCTGAGCTGTCTTATTGCTATGAGTGACGATAATTTTATGGATGACTTTCTAATCTTTCTGTCGGAACAAAGGGGTACGTCCTTTGTAAAGTCTTCACGATGCTATTTACCAGGCTTGCTGGTCATCCCTTCCCTGTTTCATGTCGTGCTCATAGATATGAATTGCAGCCACACGGTGTGACAGCTAATTGTCTACTATCTCTCAAGACTCCATGTCTTATTAAAGACCATGTTTTATTTATCTTTGAGTCCTCTGCTTTGCCTGCCTTGTACATAGAAAACACTCAATGTTTATTGAATGAATACCCATTGTAGACTTTTATATAGATGTACCTGGAGAATGAGGAAATTGAAGATGAAGAAGAAAAAAACAAAGATGAAACAGAGATAAAAGAGTTGCCTAAAATCATCTTTATATCCTAATTAGCCAGAAGCCCCAAGGTCTGTCCCAGATCTCTCCAGTCTCCAGTTTCCTTATCTGTCTAGAATTCGTGTAGAATTTATCCCAGAGGTTGGTTTGAGCTGTAGCTATATAATGAGTCTCTGATAATTAGGATTTTTCTTTCGTGCTTACATTGCAAGGAATCCTAGGGATGGAATGGGTGAAATAGGTGATAATGATGACTAATCATATTTTATTTTGTGACATGAAGTTGAACAGTGATAATGTATTGCTGTTTTGAATATTGCAGCATTAAAATGCTGCCTCACTATTCATAAGCAATACAAATGGGAAAGACCATATGAGGTATTCTACGTAAAGGATCACTGAAATATTAAGATGGGGAATTTACAGTAATTGCATTAGGGATCCTTTCATTAATTAATATTCCCTCTGAGTTGACTACTGCCAAATTTGTTTGGCTTTATTCCCAATTTAACTGTTAGTAAAACCAGAATTATCCCAGAATATGATGGTAGGAAGATTTTATTGTAGGAAAACCTCAAATCTAAAACTTTTGACAGTGGACAATGGGAGGTAGGGCTGGCGGTGAGGGATGGGGTGGTGGAGGGAATTGGCTGCAATGGTAGAGCAAAAGTCAGCACCTAGAGCTTCAATTCATTTCTAGGTAAGGGTTTATAAGGGCCTTGACCATTCAAGTCACTCATGTTTGGTTTGGTTTGGTTTTGTCCTTTATATACATTGTGCAAGGTAAATTTTGAAGAAAAAAACAGGTGTTGCATTTCTATATAGTGAATTGTTCTGCTTCTTGAATAGGAGAAATCCTATTTGCAACTTTTGAGCTGCTCTCAACAAGCCCCCTAAGGCTGAGTTAATGTTTGTTTGTGGTCTGAAGTGACCAAAAGGGAACAGCAGAAATTATCATCTAAGTAGCAGTGGCCAAGGACATGAATCCCTTCTTTGCTATGCCGGAAGATAATTACCTGCACAATTCCCACTTCTGTTTTTTAGTACCGTTTTGGAGGATGGACTTGACCTGTGGCTTAATGGAAAGAGTGTGGACTTTGGCCTCAAATATACCAAGCTGGTTTCAAATTTCACTGTATTCACTTTTGTGAAGCCCACAACAAGCTATTTAAACTCTGAGCCGCGGTCTTCTCATTTGTACAATTGAAATAACAATGATGTGCTTGCACTGGAACAGCTTCAGTGTTTGTAGGCCCAGTACAGTATGAAAATGCAGGATCATTTGTTCAAAAAATGTAATGAATTTCAGGACTGTGATAGCAAGCATTAAGTCAGGCTTAGGGGTCTTCTAAAGAATGAGCCCATATGACAATGCAGGTCATACATCCATGAACCTGGCCCTGGCTCCCCAATGGGTATTTTCCCCTGTTTAGCTCTGAGAAAACGATATTTCCAGTGACTGCTAGCTAGATTTGACCAATGGGAGGAAAAGATAGGAGATTAGAAAATGGGAGAAACCTAGCTCAGTCTCTCTGTCTCTCTAACCATCCCTACCCTGCCCTTCCTCCTCCCCTTTTTCCTCTTTTCCTCCATCCTTCTTTCCTTCTTTATTCATTTCCCTTTGAGAAATATCTCTAATAGTGACTGCCTTTCCTATTCCAGCTCCAGCTTCTCTAGCATAGCCCACCTTCCGTGATGCGACTTTCTGCTCAACAGATTCCTCTGTTCTAGGTCCCTGCGGATGGCCCAGCTTCTATGCTCAGATAACACCTTTTTCTTGATTCCTTCAGCCTTACTGGTGACAGCCATTTCCTTCTGTTGCTAATATCTGAACTGTCACTATTCCCCATTTGGCATTTCAGCTCTTTTTACTGGTTTCCCTTATTACATATTCTCTGTTGAACGATTCTGCATGGGTTCTGATACAAATGTCTCCCTTGCAAGGTTAATACAAGAAATAAATTTGTCTTAAGGTGGTGGTTTTCAACTGTAGCATGCAATCCGTTCATGAGTCATGAAATCAATTTAATGGGTCAAAAGATACAGATGCAGTGAAAAACCAAGACACCTGCACCCCAATGTTTACAGCAGCAATGTCCACAATAGCCAAGCTGTGGAAGAAGCCTCGGTGCCATCGAAAGATGAATGGATAAAGGAGATGTGGTCTATGTATACAATGAAATATTACTCAGCCATTAGAAATGGTGGCAAGTACCCACCATTTGCTTCAACGTGGATAGAACTGAAAGGTATTATGCTGAGTGAAGTAAGTCAGAGAAGGACAATCATATGGTTTCATTCATTCAGGGAATATAAAAAATAGTGAGAGGGATTAAAGGAGAAAAGAGAGAAAATGAGTGGGAAATATCAGAGAGAATGAGAGAATATGAGAGACTCCTAACTCTGGGAAACGAACAAGGGATAGTGGAAGGGGAGGTGGGCAGGGGATGGAGTGACTGGGTGACAGGCACTGATGGGGCAGTTGACGGGATGAGGACTGGGTGTTATATGTTGGCAAATCGAACTCCAATAAAAAAATAAAAAAAAAACCAATGGGTCAAAACTAGCATTTTAGAACACAAAATAACAAAGTAGGATAGAAAATACTGCACTGTATTGTATTTATAGTAAATGTCATTTCATAAAACTTTTAGTTGTCTATATGTATATGTGGTATGTACTAGATCATGATGTAAAAATGTATTACTTTCTAACAGTTGGGTTAGAAGGAAGGGAAGGGAAGGGAAGGGAGGGAGGGGAGAGGAAGGGAAGTGAAGGAGGGAGGAAGGAAACAGAAAAGGAAAAGGAAAGGGAGAGAGAGAGAGAGAGAGAGAGAGAGAGAGAAAGAAAGGAAAAAGAAAAAAGAAAAGAAAGAAAAAGAAAAGAAAAAAGAAAAGAAAAGAAAAAAGAAAAGAAAAGAGCAAGCTAGCGGTCTAAGGTTTCTGGTACATAATAAGCACTCAACAAACATAGAAGCTACTGTAGCCATCCAAGACCATGTCATACAAACACAGTCCAGCCAGACAGGACCCAAAGAGCTTGTTCCTCCAATATACTTTAGCTCATTAGGATAGTTCCATGTAGTTGAACCAGGATGTACTGAAATGACCAAAACATTAACTTAAATGTATTTGATTACACCTAGACAGGCTGAGCCTGAGTCACCAGCCTTGGCTGAAAGAAAAGCCAGCGAGGTTCTTCTTTGAAGAACAGAAACAGTTTTAAGATAACATTTTATTTTTCTATGATTCACTGTAACATCTTTCTCCTAACAGCTGAATGCCTTAAAAAGAGCAGGTCTCACCTAGGAAAGTGGGAATGGGGAGGAAGTGAGGAGATAAAGCAGCTCCTCGAATCAGCATATTAGTAGGAGTACAACTAGGATCCTTTGGCATTCCTTTCTTTCAAAGGTATCAAAGAGATCTACAAAGATAACTGTGCTCCCAGACAACCATGAAGATTGGCAAATAACAAATATTATCAGCCTTCCAGCAATCCAAATCTGAAAAATCACAAGTTACTTTATTTTGTCCTAGCAACCCAGCTGATGGCTATTGTAAGCTATGTGTTGATGATGATAGGAAAATGACTAGCAAAAGAATTTTTAGCCCCTTGTCCAGTGTTGTTCTGGTTCAGCAAGCCAAGAAACTCAAGTTCCCAGCCATTCTTGGATCCATCCAAGTCCAAAGAACAAGGGATCTGAGGACTGGCAAAGACTTACAGGTCATGTGGATTTCTCTGTTTTGTGGCTTCCTCTGAGACCTCACAAGAGCTCTTTCAAGGGTTATGGGCAGCCCTCCCAAGTTGTCATGCCTGTTTGATAATACAGTGGGCAGGGACACTCATATAGTGGCTGATTTTATGTATCTCTAGTGACCAATGCCTATCTCTACCACTTAATGATACTGTTTGCCAACATCAAGTGACAGAGAAAAAGCAGAAGTTGCTAATGCTTAACACTGTGCCAGAGCTGTATCAAGTGCTGTACACATAGAAGATTGTTTTATCCTCACAACAGCCCTATGGTTTGGTCACTACTATTATCCTCATTTCTCAGGTTGTTAGAGAAGGCAAATAACTTGCCCAAATTCACACAGCCAGTCAGTAGTAGAGCCAAGATTCAAACAAGATGGTCTGGCTGCCAAGTCAATGCTCTTAATGTCTACTCAGGCTGGGAGCTAAAGCACTGCATTCTTATTTCAGCATTAACTGATTTATCTGATTGGTTGGGCAATCAACCCCTCTATAATTTCTTTTTCTCATCTGTTAAATAAATTTCTCTAGATGTTTTAAACCTTCTGGTACTGCCTTCCATGTTTCTTTGAGTTTCCCTATTCAGAGGGATTAAATTAATTCATCTAACATATTCTATTGTCCTAAAATATTTCAAACATATCAGTTACTACTTTCCCAAATCATCGAAGTAAGGATATCTGTCTGCTTATCCACTCCCTAATTAAAGGTGAGAAAGCTGCATGTTTGGCTGCTGAGTCTCTGTCTTCTACCTTGTTTTCCTCCAATCTGACCTAAAACTGCCTTTGTCTTCTGGCACCTGGAAAAAAAAAAAAATCCCAGAAAGTTTTCTAAATCTCTGAGTTTGTCACACCAGCCCTTAAAGGAGTGCTGAGTTTGACGGTGTGACTAGTCTAGTGGGATTCATACATAATAGTCATACACTGAGGAGACTCTTGAGGATCAATTGGGATAGAAGAGACAGAGTATTAAACAACATTTCCAATTAAGAAAGGAGTACAGTCAGAGAGAGCCACACTTCTGGATGGAGCTCACCACCACCTGACCAGCTGATTAAATATCATGCTGCAAAAAGTAAATGTTTATGCCAGGCCAGGTGCTTGGACTACACAGAACTGTATTAGGCATGAGTGAGTGGTTTAATTGGCTCACCTTTATTCAACTGTTAGTATTTTCCTCCTAAGTGCCTTCCAGAGAGAATTTTGTGTTTCCCTTCTAACAGCTGGCTCCTAAAAACATAAACTCATATTAAAATGTTGAGTAGGGACCTACAGATTCCTACTCGCTTTCCTCAAAATTGTATTACAATGATAGGAAAACACATGAGTTGAAGTATGATATTCCAGTTGGCTGTTTTATCAATTTTATCAAAACTCATGGAAGCATATTTTATAATTTGTTCTGTGTTTTAAGGGTTCTTTGTTTTATCTCTTGAAAATGGAATCCTAGCTACACACTGTGGGCTTAATATAACTGTGAAATCACCCAATTGTGGTGTATATCTATCAGAATGTCCCTACGGGAGATCCATAGGATATGTATGCACAGAACATTCTTACTAATTTGGGAATTTGTGGTCAGCTTGACATCTTAACCATAATTGACTCCATGTCTCTTTTCCCTTTGTGGTTTTGTTGTTGTTGGATATACTTTCCAAGCATTTTTTTCCAAACATGAATTTATTAATTCATCTACTTGGAATGGTTTGGATAGAAAAATATATCAGAAATTTTCTCCATTAGAATCAAAGTAACCATGACTTTGTACCTACCCGCTCTACCCCTTCCTTTTTCTTTCTCCATTTCTGATTCTCTACCTCTCTGCTTGCCTAGGAAATATGAGCTACTTGATTTTGAAATCCATGATTAATTCAGAAGTTGTTATATTAAGTGACTTACAGTGTTTGTGTTGAAGACATTATGAGGATTGTGGAAATACAGTTTTTAATTATAATAAATATTAATTAGTATTCTTTTATGTACTTAGATGCCCTGCTATAAGTGTAGAGTGTTCTTTCAGCACAATTCTGAATTTTTGAATTGCAATCTCTAGTAGAATTTTTTCCCAAATTGTATCTACAGAATACTATCTTCACGTTACACTTCTTGAATAAAGGTGTAGTGGTCTAACAAGTTTAGAAAGCCCTATGCACTCTTTCCCTAAAGAGTAATAATTAACCTTAGTAGATTTGAGACTTAGACATTCTTTTAACTCATCATTTCTAAAAATTATTTTATTCTCTCTACCCAGAAGCCTCAATTTATTCTGAAATGCTTATGCTTATAAGTTAGCAACCCTCAGAAATATATGTGAGAAATGGACTCTATATATATGATCTCCATGAAATATTGACAGTAGTCCTTATTTGTGGAACATTTACTATGTGACTGGCACTGCTTTAGAGGTTGTAATAGCTAGGTATGTATTTGGATGCTTTAAAGAGGCTGAAAATAACTGCTTTAAACAAGAAAGATTTTTTTTTTTTTCACATAAAAGTCTAAGATGGAAGGCAGTGCAGGGAGTTAGGTCAGCTCTCTCTGCCAGGGTCATCCAGGGGCTCAGGTACTTTCTATGGCATTGTTTACCATCCTTCAAGGTGTTTCTTGCTCTGTAGGGTGAAAAGTGCTCATTGGACTTACCCATAGTCCATCCCTCAGAAAAGAGACATCCCTACAAAAGAGAAAATGGAGGCAAAACAGGGCTTCCTTTAACTCATATCTCATTGCCCAGAATTTACTGACATGGCCACGCCCAGTTTGCAAGGATGTCTGGGAGATGTAGTCTCCATCCAGGGAACATACATTCACCTCAAACCTAGGAGATTCTACTACTAAAAAAGGAGAGAATAGATATCACAGGCCATTAGCCTTTTCTGCTGTGTTTTTTTTTTCTCATTGAATCCTATGATTAAGTTCATGAAATAAGAACTACTGTCCCCATTTTAATACTGAGAAAATTAAGATACAGGGAAGGTAAATCTAAAATCTTGGGGTACCTGGGTGGTTCAGTGATTGAACATCTGCCATTGGCTCAGGTCATGATCCTGAAGTCCTTGGATGAAGTCCCACATCAGGCTTCCTACAGGGAGCCTGCTTCTCTCCCTGCCTATGTCTCTGCCTCTCTCTCTGTGTCTTTCATGAATAAATAAATAAAATCTTTTAAAAAATATAAAATAAAGCCATATAATGATTTGGGGCTTTAGGGTACCTATTTCCAGAATCTGGGTTCTTAGCTAATACACACACTTGCCATGCTTTTCCCAAGAATTTCTAATAGTTTTCATCCTTTGGGGGCCTATTCTTTTCTAACTTTAAAGGAAAATAATTTTCTATGTCAGTGAGGGTAGAGACAATTTCTTCTCCTTTCTTTCTGGACATGCCTAAACTGTATTTCTCAACTTCTCTTAGATGTAGCCATATAAATTAATTCTAACTAATGGAACACACAAAGGTCTGATGTATACTACCTCCAGGCTTGACCTGGAAAAACCTACCTGTGTGCCTTCCATAGCCTTTCTCCTTCAGCTAGCTGAAATGAAAATGACACCAAGGAGAACTGGAAACCATGTCTCAAGGATGCCAGAAACTTGCTCAGCCTGAGTCCCTGATTGACTATGTAGAGAGCTATCACAAAATATCTCATCTAGTACTGTTACATGAGCAAAAAAAAAAAAAAAAAAAAAAAAGATAAATACATAAACTTCCATTGAGTGTGATCCATTTTAAAGGTTTTGATCTGTTTGTCTTGTCTTTTGATCTGTTTGTCTACTCTAAATAATAAAATCTGTTAGCATGATGTCATGAATAACAAATAGGCAACGTGAATTAAAATCCTGTACTTGCCATTTGCTACTGATGTGGCCTTGGGCAATGTACTTAATCTCTCTAAGCCTGAGTTTTCCTAGTGTTCAATGAATATTCAATCACGGAGTTGTTAAAAGAAATAAATAACTCTCTATAAATTGTGCTATTTCTTGTTACTTATTCCACTCCAGTGATCGATTCATGTGTATTCTAGTTGCCCCACTATTTAAAATATAAATGCCTTATTCGTATGAAAATAGTTTTAAAGAAATGTATCTTAGGTATCTTTAGGTTTGCACGTTTACATTAGAGAACTTTCAAGTTTACATTTCATGCTTTTATAAAAATCATATGTCAGCAAAATGAGAGAGTGTCAGTTTGGGAATCATTGGACAAACCTGGATAAACACATCTGTTTGACCACTTAACTGGCTCTGTCACCTCTCTGAGGCTTAGATTCTGCATTGGTAATTTTGGAGTGCTAATAGTTTTCTTTCAGGACTGTAAAGATTGAATAAAATTCTAAAAGTCTGTGAAACAGCCTTGCACATTGATGATGTTCCTTTTTTTCCCTAGATAGATTTTCACATGGAGCACTTTAATCACTTTTGTTGGACCAAAATCACCTTTCTTTCTCCAAATGTTCGAACTGAACAAAAGTAACCAGCCATTTGGAATCTGAAGATTTGTATTTCTGATTGCAAGGCTGAAATGCAGCTCACTCTCCCCACAGTCCTGTGGATTTAGGGTGTTCATGAAGGAAGAAGTTGGCCCATTGCTACATTACTCAGAGACAGGACAAATGTTGGTTGCACTGCCTGTCCATGAAAGTGATTGTCACAGCATGGACAGAACAAGGCTAGTTTTGCAGAAGGGTAGAAATATTGTAGGTTATCTAAATGTCTCTAGCACAATGTGCCTCTGAGTGTTTTCTCCAGGTAGGACATTGCATGAACTCTGCATGGTGGAATTTCCATTTGGAAGGCACACGTCAAGGAACTTTCAGGCAACACACCTACTTCACCTGCTGGGATTTCACTTATTATAGAACTAAAGATTCTGGTCATTAGCCTCTCATACCCATTTATGTCATAGAAGGGATGCAGTGGTTATAAACTGCACTGATCATATACACCTTGCCTTAATCAGTTGTTGCAGACAAATATGCAAGTTACATTAGTCCCTACGTAATCTTTCATGTCTGTAGGAGAAAGGCAAAATCATTGGGAAACAGTAAGTACAATAGCATTTAATATTAAGATTTTTAAATTCCCGCTCAGTGTAATATGTGCATGAAGATAATGCATTTTAACTCAACTGGGTGGCAACCAACAGCCACATCAAACTGAATGCATGGAGAACTTGGGGCCTAAGGGGGGGATTGACTGTTAAGTACTCCCTCCAGGAATCCACAAAGACTGGTTGTTTAGGTGGGAATCTTTGGGGGTTTTTTGTTGTTTTTTACCTTACCTTTGTAAGGTAAATCACAAAACCTCAATTTACTGCAGTGTTCCAGTTAATCTTCTGCTTTATTGAGTGTCACTCTGAATTCCCTATTTCTTTTAAACTTTGTAGTGAAAAATCATTCTAGACACTGCTGAACCACCTTTCTGCTTTATTAACAAAAAATATTGGGTTAAGTTTAATCCTTAATGGCTGAAAAAAACATTGTTTGTTAGTTTCACATTTTTGGAATGCAAACTATTTTGAGAATAGAAGAGTTGTGGATAATATCAGATAGTATGGAAACAGAGAAAGGATTTTGCATATAATTTACAGACCCCTGCAGCCCACCTCTGAGCCTCTGGCAATAGATTGAGGATTAAGAATCCCTAGCATAGATGTTTTGATATTATCATCCTAAACATTTGTTTTTGTTGTAATAAAAATATAAAGAAGAGGGATCCCTGGGTGGCGCAGCGGTTTGGCGCCTGCCTTTGGCCCAGGGCGCGATCCTGGAGACCCGGGATCGAATCCCACGTCAGGCTCCCGGTGCATGGAGCCTGCTTCTCCCTCTGCCTGTGTCTCTGCCTCTCTCTCTCTCACTGTGTGCCTATCATAAATAAATTAAAAAAATTTAAAAAAAATATAAAGAAGAGGGGATTTGGCAAAATATTTGTTCACTCAAATAATTCAAAGTACATTTAACAATGAAAAGTATTTGTAATCTGTGTGCCTAGAAAGTTACTTGTTAATTATTTTCTTTATTAGAATCTGTTTCATTGATTTTCCTTTTTCTTTTAAAAGCTGAATATAAAAAAAGTCTGATTAACTGGATTTTATGGAGTTGATTCAATAGAGCTATAATTTAAGAGCTCTTTTACGTATCCATTGAATTCAGCAATGTGAAAATAAATTCCAGAAATTTTTCTTAATTTCACAAAAGCAAATATAAATACTTAGCAAAACGAACCCCCCCCCCAAAAACACCAAACACCAGAGGCCATTTTTTTTTCCAGCACATTCTGCTCAATCTCTCTATGCCACTTGTTCTCAAGAGGAGTGGCATGCTCCCAAAAAGGGAATTTTGAAATTTGTGAGGACATTTTTGGTTGTCACAGTGTCAGGAGGAGCTGTTGTAACTAGATAGCCAGGCTTAGGGTTGCCAAGAAGGCTTTTTCTCCTTCCTTACATCCCTCATGACATTGTAATCTCCCCAGGAGAGTCATGAAGGTGAAAAAAACCTATTGATGATGATTGAACTAGATTATAACTCCACCGTATACACAAACACGTTTGTATGGTTTTTAATGCACTCTGAATTTTTTAAGTGTGTGTGAAACTGCCATATGTACTGATACAAGATTGTCTTTTGATGTGATTAGGAACTTTCCTGAGAGTTGTTTTCCACTTTAGAAAATCATGCCAGGGACAATGATGCTGCTGATGGTATCTGAGTCACCAAAAGAACACATTGGTGTCAATGTGCATTTGTAACTATCAGATTCACAGTGATGTTTGTAAAGATATGAGGTCTTCACTACTTCAGTATGTCTTCTAGTATAGTTATCACAAACATTCCCATATCAGGAATATTATTTATTGTAGCTTTATTCTATTTTAGTCTATAATTTATTCTCTAAATTACAATTCATCAAAAACAAAATTTCTTTGAGAAAAATGTTCTCAGGCGAAGTTTTATCTCCTTGGTCTTTTCATTATTTGCTTAAAAAAATAACTGACATTAGTTCCAGATTTTTATATAGTGATTCAGAGCTGTGTTGTTAAAGGGACAAGTGAATTACTATCTTCTCAGGGCTGAACTCAAGAGGGAAGTTTGACAAATGACTGGCAAAATAAAATAGTGGCAATTTATTCCTTTTGTTCTCAGTACAATCATCTATGAAACATCCTTAAACTGGAGAAATGAAATTATTTATGAACAGAAGTCAGGACATTTAAATTCATTTTCTGTCTTTTCCCTTCATTCTAGAAGCCCTCTGTAATGTAAGCCTGAATATAATGAAATTTTGCATAAATGACATGTGGCAACCTAATTTAGTATAAGCTAGAGAACCTGGTAATACTTTGACTTCAAAGCTCTTGCATTTCCTTCCTTCATTACTTTTCTTCCTTTCAAAGCATTCTTCAGCCATGCACCAAGTTTGAACAATGACAAATCAAATCCCCAGAGCCAAAAATAGTGTTTCAGTATTTCCATGCAATTAATTGGTGCTTCTTGATGAGTACCCAATGTACTCACTGCTCTCGTAGAAGATTCTCAAAGCCTGAAGCAAAGATGAAGTCTGAATTTGTCACAGCCTCCAATGATACCCCCTGCCTTGTGCTCTCAACCTCATTCTGCTGTCCAGGTCATTCACTGTATCTATACAGTGAATTTGTCTCTCTCTTCTCAATAAGTCACACTATTATATTAAGCCTTCCATCTCAATAACCTCTCTAAACTTTCCTTCCATTTTTCAAAGGCAATGATCATTATCACAACAAAAGTAGTTAATATTTCTTAGATGCTCACAGTGTACCAGAACTAACAAAGTGCTTTCCCTGCGTTGCCTCATTTAATTCTCTTAACAACCTATGCGATAAGCTCCATTATTATCTCCAAGCTCTATTATCATCTCCATTGTACATATGAGAAAATGGCATTCAAGGAAATTTATGGTCTTCATCGTTTGGCACAGGTCACAGGAGAGGTCTATTTGATTCCTGAGCCTGCTTCACTATCACGCATTCCTAGCTTTTATCTATATGTTCCTGGATTGCTGAGTTATCTTTCCATGAGGTGTTGCTGCCTTGAATCTCAGTCTTTAGGAATCATTTCTGCATTTTGTTGACAGATTATACATAGATAACAGATATTGTCCAGTCCAATCTCTATCCAGAGTGGACATCATTCCCCTACTAAAAAAATATATAAAAATCTGCTATGACAAATCAAGTCCACACTCCCCAGTCTGACATAAACAACCATCATAATATGACCCAATTTATCTTCCACATTTCAACCTACTTTACTTCTTTGTTGATTTCCATTTAGTTGTTCCCTTGATGGAACATTTTTCCTATCCACCCACCTTTCTGCCTGTGCTCATTTTTACTGTTCTCCCAAGTAAGTCCTTGTATGAGAGGAAACTCCTTTTTTACTACCATCAATCTGTTTCCCTCCTCATCAGCCATGTCAGTTCTCTGGCATATGATTGTATTTGTGGCTTAGTTTCTAAGTTTTCTTGAAAGATCGTGTCACAGTAAGATCGTTGGGCCTTGTAAATATTTTTTTATTTATTGATTTAGCTTCTGTTCACTAGGCATATTGAGTCTTCCATTTCATTGTAAAGATTCAGTCCTCTTTTCTCTGTGCTTCTACTATGCTCTGGACATGCCTCTACACAGCCCTCCCTAGTTCATTACATGCCCATCTCTATGGCTGGCACACTTGTATCTACTGGATGGGCCATGCTTTGTTCATCTTTATATTATCTCAGAACTAGAACTAATAAGTACTTTGTAACTGTTGAACAAATGAAGAAAATGCTAAGAAACAAACTCCAGGGATTTTGTGACTTTAATACATTTTCTCTGGATCTTGCAAAAAAATAATGGTTATTAATAAATTAGTACTCTCCCTGGGCAGGGGACACCTGGATGTCTCAGCCAATTAAGCCTCTGACTCTTGGTTTCTGATCAGGTCTTGATCTCATGGGATGGAGCCTCATGTCAGGCTCTCTGCTCAGCAGGAAGTCTGCTTGAGATTCACTCCCTGTGCCCCCCTCCCCACTCACTCATTCTCCCTTTCTCTAAAATAAATAAATCTTTAGGAAAAAAAGAAAAGAAAAAGAAAAAAATAAATTAGTACCTTCCCATCCCTGTTAGGATGATGTGATAGAGTATGTAACCACTTAATCCACCTTAAAATGCTATTAGGCAACAATAGTGCCTTGACTTTAGGGATTGGAAAGCAAACAATATATGATGTCCAATTGTTTTTGCTAGGGGCAGCAAGGGCAGATTTAAGGAAGAAGAATACAAGACGATGAAATTTGGCCAGGATACAAGGTTAATGTCTCCTCACCTCCCGAAGGGTATGGAAAGATTATTTATCATCACAGCTGTTGGAGTTTAGAGCTTATTTCTTATCCAAATGACAGTGCCTTCCCCCACAAGGCTGTTCTCCAGGGCTGCCCTAATCAGCCAGCGTGTCCTATGTAGGCAAGATTTGCCCTGGTTGTCTTTATCCAAGTGGTGACTTAAACTCATCTAAAGTCCATCACTAATGCCAACAACAACCCAGCCCGTGGTGGCACTGATTCCTAAAGCTGAAGACTTGGAAAAGAAGCCTTATTTTCCATCATGCTGATTGTTGTTTTCAGCTAGATGTTTGCCTTTTAGGTTTTCTCTCTGCCAAGTACAAATCAATGTATTTCTAACATCCCAGTGTCTGAACTGTGTATTGCTGGCTTCTACCGTTTCTCTGCAATTAACAAGCAGCTGTAAAAGAGCTTTGCAACTGACATGGGGAGAAAATCTCTAAGGAAGAAATGGACTGCATCCCACAGCTCTAAATCCTCACCAGACATCTTCTGTTAGGTCACCAAGAAATCATGTGCAGAGGGGACATTTCAGAAAAATGAATACTCCATGACTAATTAACTTTGGTCCCAAACATATATATAGATTCCTATCCCAGGGTACAAGAGAAGACCATGTAAGATCAATTTAGTACTCCTTTGCTTCCTTAGGTAAAGGCCAGAATATAAGACAACTGAGTACCTTTTTCTTTAGACTCTTCTTCCTAGGTCAACACACTGAATTCAGCCTTCTGGAATTTACCTCTTCAACTACAAGAAGCATGAAAACAAAAGGTTTAGGGCAGTGTTAGCCTAATCCGAGCCCTCCATATCTTGCTTTAATGCAACCATGCCACTGGGGCTGCTACACCTTACAAGAGAATGATGAGTACAGACCCTTGTCACCACAACATGAACCTCTGGAGGAAAGAAAATACCCATAGCACGTTTACCAAAAGCAATAGAAGAGAAAGCTTTATTTCTTCCTTTTACTTACTCCACTCCTTAGATTCTGGGTCTTTAATCCATTTAAGCTCCTGTCTTTTGGAATGCAATGTATGCGCATGTGTCTATGTCATGTTTGCCTGTGTGCATGCATGTGTGTGTGTGTATTTACAAATCTATGATCCTGAGATTTTGCACTTTCCTGGAGATCAGAGTGCATGTTTAACTGAACCTTTACAGGAAATGAAGGCTTCTGTAGCTTCAAATCTTTGCATGAGCACACAAATAAATGAATGTAAAAAGAAGCTGAATAGGATGAAAGTGAGGACACACGGTTTTGTTTTTCCTGCTTACTGGAAGTATATAGAGTTAAGTACTAGAACAAGACATGTACTAAGAACATTCACTCTCTCCCACCTTTTCCCTCCCCCAGCAAGTTTTGATGGCCCATCTGATAAAGTGCATATATTTTATAGTCAAAGGTAATGACATGACAAGATTATTCTTTTCCCCCAGGCCTTGCCTTGTAACATTTAGGTGTCTACCTCCCTGAGCCCAGGAGCTAATATGTATTTTCCTCCACTTGGTGGAGCTGTGCACGTATGTGCCTGAGGGACTAGAGAGATTCCTGGCAGGCACTCTGTTCCAGCTGTTCAAGATTGAGTGATCTTTCCAGTGCATCATCATGGCTTTATGTAGTGATGCCTTTCTTGTGATGACAGTATGATTATAATTAGTGGGCACTGTGCATTCCTAAGTAACAAAGCACATACATGGCCCCAGGAGGACACATTTGCTACCCCGGGTTCATTGTCAACCAGCTGTGTGGTTCTGGACAAATTGCTTTAGTTGCTGTGCCAGAATTCTTGACCAAGTGGAGTGGGGATTAATCCTCTTAGTTATCTCTGGAGTTTGGTAGAAACCTAAAATTAGATGTGAAAATTAGATGTGAAAGGACTCTGGGAGTTGAAACAATGGGGAAATCCAAATCACAATGTTCATAGAATTCTATTTTCCCGATATGCAAGCTGCCTGTGTCAAGTCTCTCTCACTTTGTAGACCATTTTCCACAACACAACCAGAATGGTCTTTTTCAATGTGTGTGTGATCATAGCAATCTGATTAAAATCCAAAATATCTTCTCCATCCTACAGAATGAAAGTCACACCTCCCTAAGTGGCTTACAAAGCCCTTTATAGCAGGTGCTCTTCACATCTGGCCAGTAGCATCTCTCTTCTGATACAATAATAATGCTCTGAACGTGGAAGTCTTGTTTCTCACTTCTTCAGA
Organism: Canis lupus baileyi; assembly: GCF_048164855.1. Classification (NCBI taxonomy): domain Eukaryota; kingdom Metazoa; phylum Chordata; class Mammalia; order Carnivora; family Canidae; genus Canis; species Canis lupus. The sequence goes on from NC_132852.1 coordinate 29,490,249, forward strand.
TCTTAACCCTGTGGTTGTCTTGACCTAGAACCAGCTTCCCCCTGTTCCTCTTTCAACTAACTCCCACTCATCATCCAGATTTCACAGAGAATCACTTTCAGGGGGAAGGTTTTCATGGTCCTCTATTAGAAGCCTCTGATTTGTACACCCACAAGACTCTGAACTGTCCCCAGATGTTTTATCTGATTGTTTTTCCTCCACAATGGCACAGACATCATCTGTAGAACTTGATATTGTAACACTCTAGAGCTAGCACAATTTCAAGGTCATACATAGTACTCAAGAAATATTTTTGAATGACCCAGTTGGATGGTATATTAGTTTGCTCTGACTGCCATAACAGAGTACCACATGCTAGATGCCTTAAAACAACAGAAATTTATTTTCTCATAGTTTTGGAAGCTTAAGGTCTGAAATTAAAGTGTCAGCAGAGCGATGATCCCCCTGAGACTCTGAATAGAATCCTTCCTTGCCTCCATCTAGCTTCTGGTTGTGGCTGAAATCAATCCTTGGTGTTCCCTGGCTGTATCACTCCAATCTCTGACTCTGTTGTCACATGGCATTTCCTTTTTCCTGTAAGGACACCAGTGACATTGAATTAAGCCCACGCCAATGACCTCATCTAATTTGATTACATCTCCAAAGATCCTATTTCCAAATAAAGACATATTTACACTTATCAGAGATTAGGACTCCAATATATATTTTCAGGGACACAATTCAACCCATAACCAGTCAGTAAATCGATTAATTAGTTAATATAAGTTACACAGAAAAAAGGCTTCTGATTATAGTAAAACTTGTGTAGATCTAATCAGTGTACTTAAATATATGTGTGATTGTGTGTGTATATACACATATATCTTAATTTTTTAATATTGTGCAAAAACCCCGATAGCTAATTATTCCAAATTAAGCATATTGTGTGATTGTGATTTGTCTAAAACACTTTAAAGATATGTGCCTTTTCCAGATATAGTTTTTGGATGACAAGAAATGATTTCTTGGCCAACTTTCAAATACTAAATTATGATAATCCATCACCATTTATATTCTATGCTTCTATCACTTAAAAAATTTAACAACTCTGAAGTTAGTAGTAGTTTTTGTTACAGTTAAAAGACTCTAAAAGATAACAGTTTAATGTCATCATCTATTTGAGTTTCCAAATTCAGTGGATTTTTGTGGCTAGAAGTTCTCATCTTTGTCACTTACAGTTCTTTAAACCTGCAATCTATTCTTTAACTCTTTTCTTAAAGATATTCATGTATACATTAGGTCTTTTCCCAAAGCCTCAGATTATGAAAAGCAGTGTTAGATGAAGAAAAGCAAATGATCTGCTACAGTATGCACTAATTTATAGTATGCAGCAATGCAAAAATCAAGAAGGAAAGTTAACAAAAAATGCAGATAAAGTACATTTTTCCTAATTAACTTTGGGTAAAAGTGAAATAGAGATTTCTTTTTGTTTTAATTAAAAACTTTGAAAGCTGAGCATTTGGGTAGCCATTTAGTAAATTGTGCTGCTTCTCTAATGTTCATTTCAATTAGTGGTAATACTGAGGTCAGGGTTAGCATTTAGCTCCAGCTGCCACCCAAACAGTTCATGCTGGCCATATTACAAACTCAGAACCTCTTCAGCAATCCCTCCAAGAAGCGAGGAGTGAATAATCTCTCATATGGCTATGGGTGAGAATCTATCATATAGACTAACTTTGTTGAAATAGACATTTTAGAGAATGTGAATGCCTCTTTCAGACAAAGGGGATTTTATTGTTTTATTAAAAGAGTAACTGACCAAGGTACTTTTTCAAATCTCATCCCTTTTAGGTTCCCTTAGAGTTTCAGATTAATTTAGCCAAATACCAGCCTTATTCCTCCCCATCTTTTCTTAAATATATGTGGCTGCAAATTCTTTCAGTTTTAGGAATGGATTGTGTTCCTAAGTTAAATATCTAAATTGGAGCCTCTAATTCTGACTTTCTGGGGTGTGCATGTGTGTGCAAGCACACCACCATATGGCAAAAGGCAGAGCTGCTGAAACCATATATAACAAAAAAGGAAGATCAGTTAGCGAATTAATGAACTGAATCTTATACAAGGTACTCATCAGACTTTAAACTTCCATATATAGTTGTTATCAAAAATTTCTTCCATGATGAAGCTTTGGGACCAACAAGTGTATTTGCTGGGCATGATTCCCCATTATCAAAAATTAATATCTTAAAAAATCAAACACACTTATAAAAATACACTAATGCTCTCATATTCAAAACAGTCTATAAATGAGGAATAAATATAAGTCTTTAGTTAAACAGCTGGAAATCTACATAGGAGTAGATTGCATGTTTGCCATCCATGTTCTATTAGTGTGAAAGTACCTATCCTTCCCCTTTCCCTTCAGTAGACTGTAAGATGTTGCAGGGCAACTGCAGCAAGCTACATTTTTATCTTCATATTAAGTATCCATAAAATCTAATGCCCAGTGACTACCCAAGGGCAATGAAAAGAAATGAGCTTCAGAAAAGAATCTCTTGTTTTACCAACCCTGTCTTCCTGATTCCATCAATTTGCATGTTGATGTTTGTACAAACCTGTGGCTAATTATATTTTCATTTCTTCTAAGACTAGGTACACTAATATGTGAAAAGCATTTAAAATCTCCAAGAGAAAGGCATACAAGTAAATAAAAGGAGTATGCCACTTATATTAGTGCCTCTGTTATTATTATTATTGTTGTCTTATTCCCCCAGCTATTGGAGGATTGAATTTAAATGTTGATAAAGCACATAATAAACATCCTGTGTGATAAGAATACTATACAATGATAATTATTTCCTCCCTTGTGCATTATTACTGAGGTTTTCCCCAATCAGGATCTGTGAACTCTAAACTTTTTTCTCCAGCCGTTTTATTAAAAGAGCTTCTGGATCCGCCCCCCCCCTCCACCCCCCCCACCCCCCCCCACCCCCCCACCCACCCACCCCCCACCCCCCCCCCCCCGCCAGGCTGAAAACAAAGAAACCCAAGCAACTACTAAAGGGAACTCCTAAAGCTGAAAGAGAAATTAAAAAGACACAGTTTGGGGGGTTTTTTGTTGGTTGTTCGTTTGTTTGTTGTTTTTTTGCTTTTTTTTTTTTTTTTTTTTTTTAAGAATAATCAAGTCCACCTTGAATAATAAGATTCAAATTAAAGTCCCCTTTTGGGATAATTATCTGGATGTTTTTGCTAACTGGCCTGCAGCCATTATTTTCTTGTCTTAGCAGGTCAGAAAGTGTTCTCTCATTGTTGAGAAGAAATAAAAATAAGAAAAAAGAAAAGTTAGGAACTATTGTGGAGGACTTACACATTACATACCATCTCCTGCCTCTTTCACATGTGCTATCTCCATGATAAGCCTGTGAAGTAGATATGAAGATTCCCAACTGCCAGGCAAGAAAAAATTTCAGATTGAGTGCCTGACTTTCCAATGCCATATAATTATTGAAATAGACAGGATTTTTAACACCAGCTGCCTGGTTCTTCAGGCTAGGTTCTTTTCTGCATCCCATGCTAATTACTAAAAAGGTATGAGATTGACATGTGGGAGTTACACCTTAATGTAAATGCAAATGAAACACAGCAGAGACTAGATTGTTCTCTGGTCTGGCAAAAGACTTGAAGCACAAAGTGACAGATCTACTCTGGGCTCATAATTTTAAGAGGCACTATAATTTTAAGATAATGACAAATATTTAGATTTGCTTTTTTTGTTTCCTATCTAGTAAGTCCTGTCCCCACTCTCCCCACTCTCTGGTTAAGGGGTGTGTAGAAGCGGGATGAATTATTGTGTTTGTATGTGAATGGATGGAAGGACACATGAAAGATAATGTAATGTTTACTGCTTTGCTATTAGCACAATGGGCTGTCTTTATAGAGTGTAATATTCAAATCTATGCACCAGTGCTCTTTCAAATAGAGGATTTGTTTCCTATTTTCACTTAAAACTATCTTTTATTTTAATTAACAGGAATGGAGTTTAATCAACCATCTCTACAGCTAAGGGAGTTTTACAGGCTTATAATACTGTCAGAATCTAGGGTTATATAAGTGAGAAATAGAAAGACAATTTAAGGCAAGAAGTGGATTTTTCTCCCTTCCTCCCTCCATCCCTTCCATTTTCCTTTTCCTCTCTCCTTCCTTCCTTCTTCCTTCCTTCCCTCCCCTCTCTATCCCCTTCCTTCCTTTCCTTCCTTCCTTTCCTTTCTTTCCTTCTCTCCCTATAGACTATTCTACAAGCTAGGAAGTTTCATTAATGGTGTGTGATTCCATCTCAAAACATCTATTAGATTCAAACCTGTCTGAAACTTCATTCCAATGTCATTACCCAAGGGCTCCCAGTGATGTATGCACATGTTTTTAATGGTAGGAGAAAGGATTTGTACAAGCATCTGTGGATTAGAATCAGTGGTATACTGGTGTGACACCTAGCTCTTCAGTGGGAGGAAAGAAAGATTAAGTAGCAAAGAAAGATTAAATAGTTTGCCAAACCCTGAGCTGTAAATGCTCCCACTATGACCAGCTTCAAGGTTATTTTTTCCCATTATATTTCATTAGGGCCATATAAGATGTTATCAGGAAGATAGCAGTGATAGGAACCCATGTGGCTTAACTGATATCCGCTTATGACTTGAGAATATACAATTCAAATAGCCGTTGGTTTTAATACACCAGTGTTGTTTCTTCCAAGAAATATTTTCCTTCTCTGCTAAAGAGTTAATAATAAATATTCATGGCTTCATTTGGGAGATATTTTTTATTCTATTACTTACCTCATCACTACTGTTTTGTATAAACTAGATTTGTGAAAAGACCCAGGACTTTACATTTATTATATCATCTCCTGTTGGTTTGAAAATGAGATGCTTGTTTTGCTAATATGTTTCCTGATTAAGAAATTGAGGCAGTAGTCTTTTAAAAGTTTTTCTCAAGGCAATATCATGGCAGGCTAGAAATTTTCAAATTAAATAGTGTCAATTTCTTAGTTATTTTCATAGACTATTCAAAATTGGCTTAAAACAAAAGTTTTTAATTTATTTGTGCATCCAAAACACCATTTTGCAACTATTATACAGAAGTATATAGTTTCTATATGTATATAGAGACATATATATATCTGTATATGTATGTGTGAGGATATACATATATATTTGTAAAACATGTATTAGCCAAGGAGTATAACTTTGTCAATTTAAAAATTAGAAGACAAAATAAAAGAATCTCATAATCTGCCAAGGAACTGTGCCCAGCTAGCTATAAGTGGTTTGTTCTGCATTTTGTATCTTGTTACTTATAAGTTCTAGGAAGAGAAGAATCCTTTTGCTGTCCCGCTTACTGTCAAAATCTGCACATAGTGACTACACATAGGGCATACTAAAAGCAGTTTTAATAGTAAATACATGAGCTAATTAATTTAAAAGATAAGATAGAAAAATCAAGTCTATGCATTATTTCTATAACGCTGTTTGATTTTAGGTATAATGGTTTTATTATGTGGGATGCTTGGAAACCATGTTTGCCTAGAAGTGGTTTAAAACTTCTTTGTAATAAGGAGATATATATATATATATATATATATATATATATATATATATATATATATATAATTAGTTCATCTTCAAAATAAAGGCCTCCAGATGTCTGAATACCTACTAGGTATGTGGATTGGTTAAGCTATGCCAAAAGATGAGAGGGTCTTATTGCTTTAATTACCTGTGTTGTTCTCCAAGGAATTCCCACCTCTGCCAATTCCTACACATGTTATTTATTTATTCATCCATGCATCCATCTATCTATCCATTTATTTGAGAAATACTTATTGTTCCAAGTGCCATTTAAATAGTGGAGATACCAGAATGAGCAAGATATCTACAAGAGGCCCTCATTACCAAGGACCTTACTTTCATGAGATTAAACTTATACATAAAAGAAATATTATATAGACAGTGAAAATAGGATGATGTGACCTGAGAATAACTAGATGACAATATCAGATTGGGCGTTCAAGATTGAAATGAATTTAAAGTGAGATCTGAATGATAAGAAAGAACTACCCATGCAAAATTCAGGAGGATGGGGTGGAATTTCAGGGATGGCAAACATCTAACATGATGACCCTGAGGATGGCTTGACTTTCTTCCTGTTTCTTGAATAGACCACAAGTGGGAGAATAAAGGGTGAGGAGCAAGCTGGTACAAAATATGGTTGGAATGGGAGGCAGGGACAGATCATGGGGCTTTATAGCTTGGCTAAAGCTATGTATAGAATATTATATAACTGCATGGAAATGGATTACATATGAAAAGGATAGAAGCCAGTTAGGAGACCAGTTAGAAAACCATTACAGTAGTCCTGGTGCAAGGTGATGGTGGCTCACTTATGGTCGTGATAGTAAGAGATGCAAAGGGATTCTGAACATGTTTTGAAGACAGAAAAGACAAGATTTGCTGATAAACTGGCTTAAGCAATTGGAGCAAAGGAAATACAGAATTAAAGGGTAACTCCAAAATTTTCAGCCTGAGTGACTGAGTAAATGATGTTGACATTTACTAAGATGGGCAAAATTGAGAGAAGATTAGAATTCAAAGGTGAAATTATTCATGCTTTTGTGGCCATGTTTACATTTTGAGATGTATATTAAATATCTAAGTGGAAATGTCAAATTGGCTGTTTGTTATATACAAATCTTTATTTAATAGGAGAAATTGGGATGGAGATGGAATTTTGTGTGCCTGTAACACATAGATAGTATTTAAAGCTGAAAGTCTGCATGAGGTCATATAGTAAATGGTGTCTTGGTCAGCTTGGGCAGCCATAACAAAATACATAGACTGGGAGGCTTGAACAACACAAATTTATTTCTCACAGGTTGGGAGACTAGAAGTTCAAGATCAAGACACCAGCAGGGCCATTTTGTCTATTAAGAGCTTTCTCATTGGGTTTAGACAACTGTCTTCTTGCTGTGTCTTCATATGGCTCTTTTCAATACTATATAGTGAAAAACCCTGAGAAATTGATAGTGTCTCTCTCCAGAGCAAGAGGCAGGTCTGTTTGCTGTTCAGTGTAATAAGAATGTCTCCCTTTGGGGCAAAGGTCTGACAGGCTGACTGCCCATTATAAAATAGGTTCTCTAAGCACATGGTTTCTCTTCTGTAATGCAACCCACTTGTGTGTGCAGAATGTCACCTGGCCCTTTTTACATTGCTCACTGAGAACTGGAACTTGGAGAACCCACACAAATGCTGACACTCTGACTATTGCCGTTGTCTTAATGTAGAGTCCTTGGGCTGTGACCTTCGTGTCTCATGTCTCCTACCAGCATCAATGAAATCATGATAGATTAACTTGGCAAGTAGAGGAAGGTAACCTCTTAGGTTCTTCACGGTTCTTCTAAGTGGTAAGCAGTTTCTACTTGAGATTGGTAGTTATGGTAACATGTTTTTCTCCAGCAACATTCGGTGGTTTTGATGTAGATGCACGTAGATGGGTTTAGGTGTTACAGATTTAAATGAATGGCTTACTGCATGGTTACATAGCTCCTTTTGAATTAATTGAGTTTCTCCCTACTGGAGAGTTCAGACCCAGGAAGACCCATATTTGAACATTGCCTTGTAAAGTGCTGATGAGTGTGCCGAAACATTTAGATATTTCAATGAGGCTCCAAAATGGTAAATATTTTACTCAATCATTTGTCACAACCAATTTTTATATTCTTATGCTTAGTTGACATAATGCATATTAATGAATTGGGCCTTATGTGATACCCTTATATATGTGATATCCTTATAGTACTTGACTAAACCACAGGCCATGAACTACACTTAACTAATAATGATAATTAATAGAATAACATACATTTTAAGAGCATATAAAGAAGTAATGACATATTACAGAGACATGTAATGTAGCTCTGGTTTATTAGGCTGAAAAATCATTAAACATTTTTTTTAACATTTTTACATGATTTCTTTCATAAATATTTTAATTTAAAAAAATTTATCATGATTTTTCAAAGACTTTATTTATTTGAGAGAGAGCAAGAGAGCAAGAGTGAGTGTGAGTCGGGATAGGGGCAGAAGGAGAGAAATTCAAGCAGACTCCCAGTGGAGCCTGATGCAGGGCTCAATCACAAGACCCTGAGATTATATCATAAATTTTTAATTGAGTTGAGAGAAGTTCCTTTACCACTTGGTTGCTAGTTTCTCTCTTTATAATGTGAGGATATTATCTCCATAGAGTAGTTAAGAAGATATTTGTCTGTAAAGCAATTTAGTGGAAATGATATTTTCTCTGCATGTATGCACACTTGCATCCATATCTAATGGACTGAGGAATTCCAAGTACTTGGCAATCTGTTTCATCTACAGAGAGTTGCACAAAGGGAGAGCCATGCACAAATCCAGTCTCTGGCTGTAGGTTTTACTTCCTCTTACCATGATAGCCCCTGATATATGCAGACACCTTCATCTCCCAAATTTTGATTGGGCACCAGAAAATTGCTTTCCTTGCCTTCTGAAAGACTGTGCTGCTGCAGGCCAGTAAGTATTTATTCAGTTCTAGTCTGTATCCTCTCACTCATTCCTAAGTGTGTATTTTATATGTAGTTATTTTGCCAGAAGCAGCTTTATATTAATATTGAAGTTTTCTTCGGTTTGTTGGACACCTAAAATGTATCCTGTGTTTGCTGAGTTTCTTTCAATGTTGAAAGATCTAGAAGTAGACAGTAGAGGCTTTTAATATTGTGGAAGAATGTCCAGTGTCCTTTTTGAGGAGAAAGAAGGGGCAGAAACTTCCTTCAAAGTCCTCTTTCTTCCCACCTCTTGCTTGTCTTTTCTTCATATTCAGCAACTACGCTTGACTTAGCAGAGCCTGACAGCAGCCACTAGCAACAGATATGACAATAGTCAGTGGATTTAAGCTTCAGGGGCACTGTACCAGTGGAATAAATAGAATATATAATTGTTGCTCTGAGGACAGAATGTGTCTTCACTCTCTATGGGGGTCCTCATTTAAGCCCAACACCCAAAAAAGACAAACATCTAAAGCTCAGCATGGGGTCCCTAAAGCAAGGGCATACAAGCAAAAGCATTTTCCTGATAAAATGCAAGTTTTAGGATTTCATGTCAATCACAACACAGCTTTTACCCTTCTGCAGGCCTGAATCAGTAACCATGGCCTGCTGGTATGCATGATTCTGTTGGTTCAGAGCACCAGCAAGCTCCAAGGTCATGCCTCGTGGGAGACTCACAATTTTTAATGTAAGATAGTTGAACCCATTTTTCTTTTTCTTATTTCCTTCCTTAAACTTCACTCAGGCACTTTTTCAAAAGAGCAAAACTAAACTAAACACTATGCCTTTAGCATGTTATAAAAGAATACTCCCTATTTTGATCTCAAGCAACCATTCTGACCACATCTTTCCCCATTCCACACTCATTCAGCGTCTAGGCATACCCACAGAGTTGAGCTTTCTGGAACCCTCTCTCATAATTCTGTGTCTTGGGATAAAACGTTCTTTCTGCTATGCCCATTTCTACCTGATGAAATTGTATTCTTCATTCAAGGTCATGTATAAATGTCTCTGAGGAAAGTCTTGTTGACCCCTACCCTCTCCCCTCCCACTCCCCAGGGTTTTGGCTGTCAGACTAAAAAGAGCCTGGGGCAGAAATCTGCTTAATGAACTGGTAGGTGACAGAGAATGGAATGGGAGAGAGAACCATCTGGTAATTTCTTCTCTTTGCACAGTCATGAAACAAAAATGGAAAACAACTCATGTTTTACTTGACAAATCATAAATTATCATGAAACGAAGTGAGATATTATGAGCCTTTGGCCTCTGACAAAGTAATAAATGTTAAAAAGAAATATCACTGTCATATATATACAGATTATAGAAATATATGAGGCATGCTTTTTATAAAGTGTAGATGCTAGTTATAGCAGGCATGTTAATATATACATCAGGGTATTCTTAAAAGCATACAAATGTGTACACTTAGCTTGAAAAAAGGTAAGAGTTGCAAATAACAAGATGAGAATACATATTTATGCCATATGGATAATGCATGACAAAGTTTTGGCAACAAGAATCCTGTAGCTTACTTTTGGGGGTGATAAGCATCTTCTAAGAGAAGTTTCTAATTTGTCCTGACTGAGGCATTTGCATTTGTTTGTAGCCAGGATGCATTGCATCATGGGCTCTAGAATGCAGTAGCTCTAAGTTTCATGGTCATTAATGCAGTAGAATAGCAATGTTTCTCTATCTGCATCGCACACTGACTCAGCTGGCAAGTGCTTCAAGGACCCAGGGCTGATGGCTATTCCTGTCAGGAAATATTCTCTTGCGCCAGAAAGGAATTACTTGAACACAACAATTCTGGAATTTGTATCAACAACTGTGAAGGTCAGGGCAATCTTTCATGTAGATGGATTTCTGTCATCCATACTGAGATGTCTATTTAATGTCTGTGATATTGTTAGGCAGTGGTGTATCATTTGTTTTCCTTCATGCAAAGACTCAACCAATACCCAGTGATCCTATGATCATTGATTCTTGATCACCCTATGATCATTTGAATCCTTCCTGCCTAAATTTATTTTTTCTGCTCTATAGCATAAATCCTCTCTCTGTCAGACACATATCCTTCCTTCACCCCCAGTTTCTCTTCATTTCTCATGTTGTTATCAGATCCTGAAATGCTCTCCCTCCTCCTTCCTAGATTATCGAGTCTTCAAGGCACCACTGGAGCCCTATTACCTCTACCTCCATTGACTTCCTCTGGTCAACCCCATATCTCCTTTTTCTGAAGTCAGTTTGAACTTCTGTTCTTATCCATACTTACGAGGTTTTGAGTTTATGCATCTTCTATCTCTCTTCTTTTCTCTGTCAATTATTTTATTCTAGCCCTTGATACTAATTGAGCACATCTAATTAATATCTTAAACTTTTTCAGAAAAGTAAACCTGCATTTTACTTCTCTTGTAATCCTTAAGGAATTTCAAAGAGAGATCAAAAATATGTAGTGGTGGATTGATTGGTAAATAAGCAAAACAGGGACTCAGGAAGGTCAGTGGGCCATTCTAGAACATGGTCAAGGGATGTGGTACCAGGATAGCAACAAACTACCAAGGAGAAATAAAGTAGATATTGTATACAAAAGAGCAATTAAGACTCAATATAGATTTTCTTGTAACTCCTTGGCATTGATAACATCAACTACAGAAATGTTAACAATAAGTTAGCTAATATTTTTCATTAAGAACTACTAATACCTTCAAGAGACATAAACCATGTTTCCCCTCTTTCTTTTATTTCTGATGTGAAATTGTGGCCAGGGAAAATTTTTGGAATGGTCCCTTTTGATGGAATCATTTACCCATTCTGTGTCTACAGATATAAAATGTTGGGTATGAGATAGTTGCTTCAATGTAGCATATATATAATGTCTATATATATATATATATATATATATATATATCCCCACATATCCAAACATAACCTTTCCACTAATTACTGTATATGGACAACTGTGTCTTCTGTCTAAAGATCAGTGTAAACATTTCATTTGTTCCATAAAAACTTGGGCCACGATCTTGCCCAGCTCAAGAAGTGCTTCATAACAAACAAGAAACTTTTATAACTCCAGCTAATATAACCTTTGCTTTTCAATTTGAAAATAAAGGATGGCTAATTTTCTCAATGTTGAAAAAAAAAATCTGTTGAGGGAAGTTCCCACTGCTGGAGTTTTGCTTGTAATCTTTGGCTCTGCATGAAGTCTCTGGACTCTGTTGCCATCCTTGAAAGTGGTTGTCCTCTTCCATCAATTTCCTGGGCAGGGGATCAAACCAGCTATTAGGTGTCTGTTTGCACTGCATGAAAACAAAGTTTAATGTAAAGAAACTTATAGCTTTCCTGTGCCAAATGCCTCAGAAGCCTCATGTTGCCTGACCTCAGGCATTCTTTGAACTGAAAGAGGGTGGTTATCCTGTAGGTCTTTTGACCAGATCATCTTATCATGCTGAAGTCCTAATGACCACTGCCTGAGCATGATGAAGGGATCTTGAAAGTGTATGTATTGTTCTGCTTGTTCATTATTTCTAATCATGGAAGATAGGGTGAATTGGCCATCATTGTGGCATAAGGGTTGATAGCTTTACTGTGTTAATTTTTAGATTTCCTAGGCTGTATAATCTTTCCACAGAGCCCTTCAGAGCACTTGGCATTTGAAAATCAATATTAGACATGATCATTTCTTCTCTCATGTGTCATTGACCTTCAGAGACCACAAATAGGCCTAATCTACGAGCATCAGATTTCTAAACACATGTTTAGTGGAGAGAATTTCTCTTTCCTGGCTGAGGAATGCTAGCTACTGGTCTGGAGAAAATCTGCTTAGCAAATTGGAAGAGACCAGAGGATTAAATGCTATTGAGAACCACTTAAGCATTTTTCCCCTACACACAGTGTTGGGTATTGTAGCACAGAGCAAAAGAAAATCCTGTGTTTTTTTTGTTTTGTTTTGTTTTCTGTAAGGTGTAGGTTGTGTGTGTGTGTGTGTGTGTGTGTGCATGTGCTTGCACTTATAAATTATTCATTAGACCAATGAGATAATGTGAGAATTTGGCCTCTGAGAAAGAAATAAATGTTTTTAAAATAGAGCTAACACATATGCACAATGCAGAATTATATCAGGCATGTGTTAGAATATGGATCAGGTTTCCAAACATATATTTATGTCTATCTTAGGCTTAAAACAAAGTTCTATATATATCTTAAGAGTTTAGTATGGAATATATAAAACAAACCAAAGCCATGTTACTTCCTTTGTTGTATCATTAAGGCCCAAGACAGAGATAACTTACTATCATGCGTGATGTGTGAACTCTCAGATATTGGTCAGTATCTGAGTCAATTGGTCTCCTGGCCTGTAAGTTGTGGCCTTGGCCAGATTTGGGACAATGGATGCCATATGACTTGCCTACTACTGCCTCTGATTAGGTAGATCACAGAGCAGATGGTCCAAGTCTAGAGTCCAAGCTGCTATGGCTTTTTAGAAGGAAATATTTCTTTGTTTTCAAAAGGAGTTACCTCTGTTCTAATGTTCCTAGATTTTTTAGACTAATAATATAACATATGGTGTATGAATAAATCAGAGTCAATTAGGACTAAAACTCTCTCAGTACTGGATTATTTTGTACTTAAATAGCCTGCATTAGCAGCTAGAATAATGGAAACATATAAGAAATGCCTGTTCTTCCTCAGATTATAAGCTCCATGGAGGCAGGGGCCATATTTGCCTGATTTACTGCTATTCCCCAGTATTTCCACTGTGCCTAACACATACCAAGGTCTCAGCACCTCATTGAGTTGAAATGAATTATAATAGCAAGAACTGGGTTCTATATCAAATACTGGACAATCATGGTTCTCAGGGGATTTCTCTGGGTCAACACAGGGACAATGTGATGAAATGTGAGGAACAGTTAGAGTGATTACTTGACCCTGGTCACTGCCTAAAATTTATAGTCCACAGCATTCCATACACACTACAGTTGCCGCCTCTTTTCCAAAGTCAACATATCATACCCATTGAAACACACACATTCATGCACACATGCACATGACACATTATCATTCCCTGAGCATCTGTGTTTTTTATATTTTCATGTCCTAAATTGTGTCTTCTAAATACATAATAAATGTTTTTGAATTGATTTATAGTAAGGGTATAAAAGATATTTGACTTTCAGCTAGATTAAAATTGCTTAGTTCTGGTATTAGATTTTATCATATGTTGGGAAACAAAAATTCAAGTTACTATAAGTCTCTTCCTACATTTTCTCCTGTCTTTTCATTTTTTCTACCACAGTACTAGTAGTTATTAAATCGCTAGTAGAATGTTCTTGAAAGCACTTGAGTTCCCAGAGCACAAATAGTCCTGGAACTTGGGACACTCTTCTTGGAGCTCACACACTGGGGGACCAAGACTTTGTCTGGTTCTATACCACATCTGGATACATCAGGGGCTGGCTAAAAATGCAAAGTTGGGATCGACCCAGCAAGATGCCCATGAAAATAAGGACATTACACTTTGCATAGGTTCATGATCACAACTGGAAATAATATAATAATTACAGCAGATTCTTAGACGACCATTGTATTACATGTTGCCTATTTTCTTTCCTCAATTCTACTTTCTAAGTTTATTATTAGATTTTGATGCTCATATGTGTGCATGTTAGTTTTTGAAACAGGATTTGAAGTTTGAGTGAAAAGTACTGCCCTTGTTCACACTGATTTTCATTATTCCATCTTCCATTTCTCTTCTCCATTGGCATGTCAGTGGTAGCAGAGTTAAGGCTGCCAATCGCCTGTCTGACTGGGGTTTTATAGCCTCTTTATGGAGACACTTGGCTTAGCCAACCAGGTGGAAAAATCCAAGGTTTAGACATAACCAAATTCAATCAAAGCCTCACTCTTTCCTTCTACCCTGCTTTTTGTTATATCTCATGACTGGCCCAGAAAGGTACAAGTAGAGACTTTCCAGAAAAAGAATTTAAAAAAATCAAAGGAGAACAAATTGCTTTCTTGTTTTCTGGGATACTTAAATAAAAACCTCCTAAGTATTTACTTCTAATTTTCTCTGCCTTAATAGGATGAATCACATTCTTTGCTGCTGAAAATATTTTTTTCATCAAAATCAGGCATTCATATAATCATACAAGAATTATGTTTTCCATAAATACATATTAACACGATTCTAATTAATCTTGAATCTTAAGTGTTTATTCCTCAAGTCCAGTACTCAACTTAGAAAGGCAGCATAACTCCCTACTGACTAGCTTGGATGGTTTCACTTCCCTTAGGGAAAAGCTTTGGCAAAATTCAAATGAGGCTTAATAAGAACTGTAGATTTCAAAGTCTATCATGGAATCAGGTCTGGTCTCCTGGATCCTCCTTATCTGTATTAAAAACAACATTCACAATGATAAGCCCAAGGTTTATCAGACTGTCAGTAATACAAACATATATATGTTAGAAAGATTTTCCCTCAAGATTGCTGCAAAAATTTTGAAACTTAATTTGTCAGGAAATTAGTTATTCCTTAAACTAAATTGTTTGGCACCACTAACAAAGGGCTGGTGAAAAGCATATTTAAGCTTCATGATTTGGTGGAAACATTTTTTTTTTTTTACAGAAAAGTTTGTTGCCATCAATCTCACCATACATTTGTTTTCTGAAAACAGTGTCATTTGATGCTTCTTCCATCAAGTTAGTTGAAGTAAGCTTTTAAGTTGTAGAGAATGACTTTTAATTTCTCTGAAAAACTGAGAGAAGAAAAACACCATAAAAATATGTGGCAAAGAAAGGGGGTGGGAAAGGAGACTGAGAAATTATCATGAGAATTTAGTAAGAGAATTATATGCCTAGCAAGATGTGTGGTGTATATAGAAAGGTAAACAGTAATTTCCTTCTCTCCCTCTATACTTTACTTTTAGACCCCTTCCTTCTTTTTCTGGCAAGAATTTTGGCCAGAGCATAGTGGGTGGGCCAGACAGATTTGTTGGTCCCCGAAGAAAGGAAACGTGTGGTCTCATGAGACCAAGAGCCCAGTCAACAACACCAGCCACTGCTGTCTCCTTTAGAACATGTATGTTGCAATTCGTGCAGAAGTGGCCATGAGTGCATTATTCTCTTCAGTGAGAAGTGTTTGTGTGTATGGGAGGAAGGAATTATACTGGGGAGAGTGTGTCAGAAAATTCATAGAATTGGGGCATTTGGTAACCAACATTTATCCCAGATCTTTTGTGCAGAATTTCAATCTCATTTGAAGAAGTGACTAAATTGTATTGAACATTCTAGAGTGCTCGACAGAGTGTGTGCTCTATTATGAAATAAGTGGAGTTTCCCCACCTCACCTTCCTTTGGCTGGTTTTTTACACCTTAAAACTAACATGTAGGGTCAGCTTCATTTCTTTGGAGCTCTGAGGGCAATCAATTTGTTAAATCCACACTACCAATGATTTTGATATGCTTGCCATCATAACAAGGAATGATTTGTATTTTAAGGAGAATTTTACATGTATAAAGTATAATGTTTTAGGTGTATAAGATATAAATTTCTTGATCTTGTTTAGTGCAAAGACACAGAAGAGAAATTTTTGATCAGGAAAACTTTCAGTTATTCCTTAAATGTCATTCCACTGTGTTGAAGAACTCAGCACACCTGAGTTATTGCTTTTTCACTCTCAGGAGTAAGACTAAGATCTAAGACATGTTATCTGGGAAGAGTTTAGACTTTTGCTTTTGCTTTACTTTTTTGGCTTTTTGAGAGAGAATGTTTAAAAATTATAAATTAAGCAAAGCAAGCATTGGGCTGATAGGAAAATAGAATTTTCCATCCATCTTCACTACTCTTGCTGTGTGGTATCACACAAGTTATTTGACCTCTCTGAATCCCCATCACCTGTTTTATTTTTAAATGGAAATATTAATGGAAAAATTTTAAAAGATCATTGATACCTTGTTATCCATAGATTGATAGATGGGCACTCTCCTGTACTGTTGATATAAGCTTTCACTGGTACAGCTTTCATAGAGGATAACGTGGTAGTATATACCAAAATGAATATTGTGATACCCATTGACCATGCAATTTCCCCTTCCTATAATTTATCTTAAGAAGGTTATTAAGTAAACATAGCCAAATGTCTTTGTAAAGGTATTCACTGTAGCCTTATTGAAAATTGTGAAAAAATTGGAAACAACCTAAATGTTTATCAATATTAGAATAGTTAACTAAATTATATATAAAAACTATACATACAGTGGTCATTAAAATTTATAATGTATGGGTATATTGATTAGCATGGACAATTAGCAAAGCATATTAATGAGTAAAAAATATTACAAAGCCAAGTTCTCCTTCTCAAAGAAATGTTCCACCCACTAACTCCATCTTTTTAATGTCTTGAACATTTTATTTTGTTTTATTTAAATTCAATTTGTCAACATATAGAATAACACCCAGTCCTCATCTCATCCTGCGCCCTCCTTAATGCCTGTCTTATTATCTACACAAAAAACGTAGATTATCCCCTAACCTTTCTCATCTCTCATATCTATCCATCATGAGGCCTTTTTTCTCTAAATGTCTTTCAAGTCATCTACTTCTCTTAAACTCCACCAGTATTCCCAAATCTAAGCTCGATGTTCAATTAATGATTGTGAAATGAACACTGAATATGACCCTATCTGCCACATTAATGCATCTGCCTACACATATTATGAAGAAAAAGATGCATGAAGGCGTATTCAAAGGATCAAATGTGGTACTGTAGGTGGTGGGATTCAGTATTATTTTAATTTCTTATTTGAAGTTTTCTGTATTGTTTAAAAATTTTTTAAATTTCCCTCCAAAAAAAAACCAACAACTCTTATGAAATAGGGATAATAACCATTACTCTACCATTATCTCTGGGTAAACATAATGTTCAAATGAACTAGTGCATGTAAAAGTCTTCTGTAGATATTAAAATGTTATAATTTGGGTTATTGTGAACCAAAATAATAATAATAATAGTGGTGATATTAATAAATAACAGTAGCTGCTCAAATTTCTTGAATACATGTGCATAGTGCCTTGGTGGCATTAGCTTATTTATTTACTTATAGAGAGGGAGAGAGGTGAGGAGAAGGGGCAGAGGGAGAGGTAAAGAGAGAATCATAAGCAGGCTCCATGATGGGCCTCACAATCTGAGATCATGACCTGAGCCGAAATCAAGAGTAAGACGCCCAACTGAGTTACCCAGGCACCACAGGTGCATTAACTCATTTAAACCTCACAAAAGGCCTATGATATTATTAATATGTCACTATTACAATTTACTATTAATAACATTTCAGAAATAAAGAAATTGAGGCAGATTAAGTAATTTATCCTGGCAGAGACAGCTAGGACAGTAGAATGAGGATTTAAATCAGTCAGACCTCAGGGTCTAAGCATTAACCATTATACCATAATCATAATACATTGAGGAAGTGGCAGAGGTAGAATTTAGCTCAAAATATCAGGCAGCCAGGGTGGCTCAGCGGTTTGGCGCCACCTTCAGCCCAGGGCGTGATCCCAGAGATCCAGGATCGAGTCTCACATGAGTCTCACATGGGGCTCCCTGCATGGAGCCTGCTTCTCCCTCTGCCTGTATCTTTGCCTTTCTCTTTCTCTCTCTGTATATCTCTTGAATAAATAAATAAAATATTTAAAAAAAAAAAGAAAAAGAAATATCAGACTCCTCCTACTACTACAAAGCCCCTAAAGAGGATCTCATACAGATTGCCTAATTAACCAGTTAATTTAGAAAGATTTTCAGGCACTGTTGAATCATTTTGGAAGTAAGGCCAAGCCATGTGACAACTGTTGGAAGTAGTATAATAGATTGTTCATATAAATATTTGAGGTGGATAACATGGGGAAGAAAGGAAAAACTAAAATTTGGGGAACATTTATTCTCTTGGCACCATAGAGATACCATGTCATTGAATCTTCACAGCACTCCAGGAGGTGAGTGTTCTTAATTTCAATTGTTTTCAACTTATAGACAAGGAAAATTAGATATGGATTTATTAAATAATGTATCTAGGTCTTTATAACAATTAAGTGGTAAAGTTGGAAACCCACAAAGACTCCCAAGATCATGGTCTGGACCACCTGTATTGTTCTACAGTTGGGCAGCTATCGCCCAGTGGCTGTGTTGTAGTTAAATCATTAAGAGAAAACACTTTGAGAAAATAAATATTTGCGGGCTTGAAAGCTGATCCTAGAGTTTACTAGTTGTGTGTACTTAGGCAACTTATTATCTGGAGTCTTGGTTTTTTCTTTCTCAAAGTGAGAATAATGAAATTTTTCCTGCTTCTTAAGAAGAGGATTTTAGTCACTCTGCTTTTTTGATTACTCTTCAAAGCATCGTCTAAACCTGTGCAAGGGATTACAGAGATGAAGATTTGGCTTTAAGAAGCCTGGACTGTACTTTTTCCAAAGCTGTGCTGCCTCTTTTATGCTTAATTTCCAAAGTTATAATAAATGCAGCATTTCCTCTACTTGAATTTTTTTTTTCCATCGTACTTGGTTTCTTCCTTGTCTTCTCAATGAAGCATGCTCACTCTGTAGTGGCTGGCCCTTGCTCGTGGGCACCACCTGGTCTGGAATGGTGCTCCCTCCCTCAGGAAGTTAATCAGCTTCAGTCTGTAGCATCCCCAGTCACTCAGCCTAAAGTGTGCCCTTCTGTTACCAATGTCCAAAATGCTGGACAGGTCATTTAATACAAATTACGTATTTTATTATGGGTGTACATGTTTGCTTTAAAAATAGGTTTATAATCCTTTAGGGAAGAGGATTCTTTTTTATCCTCATGGAAGATATAGCACAGGAGACACTTGGTATATAGTTGATTGTCTTGATTTTAGAGAAAAAGGAAGAATAAGATAAAGTGGCCTCTGTGGGGCAGGGACTTCATAGTAAAACTGTTTACTTCAGCTGGTTGTGCTTGCTTTAGAGAATAAACTCATCTTTCCTGGATTTCAATGTCCCAATTTGGAAAATGGAGTTTGGCCATATATTTTATCCACCAGTTTTACATTAAAAAAAAAAAACTGATGGATGGTTATAAGCTCTTTGAAAACATAAAATGCGAGGAGAATACTAAGTGAAAAGACTGATCAATACAGAGTTCAGCTTTAAAATTCTTTCATCCACTAAAACTGATTTTGTTGGCAGTACCAGCAAGATCTGGAATTAAAAAAAAATCATTCTTAAATATTTATTGATTGAATTTATTCATATGCATTATTACCACAACCATTTGCTTATAAGAAGGCAGTCATATATGTCAAATATAAGTCTCAAAAGACAATCAAATTAATGAAAATAATGTAAAGCAATAGACTGCAGGGCATTTATAAACTGCATTTTATTTATTGTTATGTACACAAAGGAAAAGAACGAAAGGTTGAAAGCCTTCTAGAGTGGTAATTGCCACAATTCAGTAAAAACACATTTTAATTTGAAAACTTCTGCTGAGAGTAAGTGTAGCAAAAGGAAAAGACACTTGGTCTATAGGCTCCTGAACATCTTTAGTACCTTTGAAGCTATAAGGAGACTAGATCTTCAGTTTGGGCCCATATTAAAGTAAAAGAGAAAAGTGTGAATGAAGTAGTATCCTTCTTCCTATAATTATTGCAAATTACCCCTATTTATTCTCTAAATTATCCTGTTGTGAATTATCCTGTTTCCTGATGGCCATAAACTAGGTTATAAATTTTTAATCGACTTAAGGTCCCAGTATTTGTCAACCTTTACTGTCAGCATTTACATCAACAAAGAAGATGGGATTTGTTGTGATATCTTTGTCATCTTTTCAGCTGTAAACTGTAATAATGGCCAGAAAAAGATAAAATAAGTTGGGGATTTCTTAGGAAAAGATTAGCTAAAGGGGTATCTATATGAAATGGAATCCATTAGAGAGACAAGAGGCAAGTCAACTGGTAAAGAAAAAAGTTATATGTAACAGGAGTTTCACACGACCCAGGTACCAAGGGAAAAATTGACATGTTCCTAGCCCACAGAGATTCCTAGGAATTAAAGATTAGGCAGTATTATTTCTTGCCATGTCTGGAGGCTACGTGATAGAAGTTCTTGAAAATGTCTGAGAGAAAGGCCAAGAGAAAGCAAAAGGGCCTGAACAGAGAATCTTAGAATCAGGCTATGGTTTGAAAGAAAAAAAAAAAAAATAAAAAAAAAAGAAATAACATGAAATAAAACAAAATGACCTGCTAGATAAAAGGGCTGCTGACACATGATTCTGCAAGTCAGAAGGAGGTCTGAATCAGGTAAGCACGTCCAGAGTTGAGGTGAGGTAGGGTCAGGCATAGATCAGAGCTGCATTGACAGCAGGCCAATGGAAGACACTGGAGCCCTGAGTAAGTTAGATCCTAGGAAGCATGACTTCAAGGGAAAATGAGAGCAGTGAGGGTCAGAAACCCAAGTGGGATGTGGGTAAAAAGTGAAGGGAGAGAGCCAGATGAAGCAGCTGGAATCAGAAATTTGGGCAAGAAAACATGGCAACTGCCAGTATGTAGAAGAACAGGGGCAGATCTGGAGCTAAGCTTTTTCCTCAGGCCCCAAACATTAATATTTCACCTGTAAGACCCAGTGTCTTTGGGTAATCATAGAATTTCACTGTCAGGGATGCCTGGGTGGCTAAGTGGTTGAGGATATGCCTTCCGCTCAGGGTGTGACCCTGGGGTCCTAGGATCAAGTCCTGCATCAGGCTTTCCACAGGGAGCCTGCTTCTCCCTCTGCCTATATCTCTGCCTCTCTCTGTGTCTCTCATGAATAAATTTTAAAAAACACTTTTTAAAGAAAAGAATTTCACTGTCAGAAAGGATTTCAGAAATCATCAGTAACGCCCTTCTATATGCATCAAGCCCTCTGCAGTATCCCAATGAGGAAAGTGGGAACATTTCACTGGAGTAGGGAAGACAGGGAAGAAATGAAAACTTCTCACCCAATTTATAAATGCCTTATCAGTGAGCTAGGTGAAATGAAGCAAAATTTTAAGATAAGACTCAAATTATTTGTATTTAGCTATTTATTTCATATCTAGAGAACCCCACAGATATAGTCAAACAACTTTTTGCACTATAGCAATCTTAATTGTTCACATAATATTCTGATATTCCATCAGTGAGAACAGTTGCTGAACACTAAAGAGGAAACACTGTTTTCTCAGTCATGGTCTTTACGGGGAAATAGCTCTTCACTTTGGGTGTTGGTGATAGAGATTAACAAGTAGTAAGGAACACTTGCAGCCCTTCTATTTGAAGAAACCCTAACTACTTTGTCACATATTCCATATTCCATAACTTTTATTTTTAAAGATAATGGATAAAAGAAACGTGTTTGAAGAAAAGACTCAAAGCCCTAGTTTTCATTATTTGTAAGTACTCTGCTTTAAGGACATTTAATTCACACTCACAATTCAGATAATGTAAGGGATGATCAATGATTATGGATAATTTCCCATAAGATTTCTTTAAATAGTAAACTCCTTTGCTGCATGTAGTATATACATCAATTATACAGGACTTTTTCCGTAATATAGTCAGTCTTCAATTTATGAGAAGATGCTGTTTCACGAGTTGATTTTAAGTGAGCTGTTGAGGATCAAGAAGCAATTATTCCAAAAAGTGAGTGTTGAATGGGTTAAGGTCAGCCTGCAAAAAGCACATTGCACTAATTAATCTATAAAGCATATTTGCTTATCTACTTTTAGGTCAAACATTTTTTTAATCAGATAAAAAGCCATGAACCCCCATCTAAGTAAATCTGCCTGATATAGTATATACACACACATGAACACAAAAAATTGGTGTGAAATTTGAAGGGAGTAGGGGAATCCACTCAAATATACCCAAGTTAAGAGACCCAAAACTAGAGAAGAATAAACACCATATATAACAGTAATTCTTTGTAAAAAGGCATACTATATATTGGCTTCAGGTGCTAAGTAAGAAAAGGAATTCTTCATCTGCCACGTGGAAACAGCAAAAGCCAGGAGGTTCCTCCAATTCTAAAAATTCAGTGGAATCTTCGTGCAGCAGAAGTGGTTTTGGGATTTGTTTTGTTTCGTTTTGTTTTCATGTTAGCCCCAACAAGGACCAGCTGCTTTCTAATCAATTGTTTCAACTAGTTGCTTTTAAGTCAGGGTTCCCCTTCACTGTCCACTGAGATGGACTTTCTACTCTTTAGAATGAATGAATAAATCCATTAGCAACAATGAGAAACCAGTGAAGTGTGAAGCAGTCTCTGGCACTTTCTCTTAGATCCTGTGGCAAAAGGGGCAAAGTGCAGAGAAATGCTAACACTGCAAACTCAAGGGTTTAAAGGAAGACTCAAGTGAGACAGACATTTTGGGGACTTCTTCCAAGTGATCAGAGGGGTAGGTGGAAGTGTTGTGAGGCCTGGAAGGAGGGGGCAGTTAAGAGATGGGTAGGAGTAGGGGATGGTGTAGGGCCAAACTCCCAGCCAGCTCTAGAAGCAGAGGAAGGAGGAACTCCAGGATATACACATCCTTTATGACTTACCTCTTCCCTCACTACCATCAGCCTCTCTTTTCCTGATCTGCCCTAGCCGACTCTTCTCTGAAGAGAAGGAAGGCCATGTACAGAAAGAGAGGAAAGAAAAGAAGTGAATACCATCTTGTGCTTTTGAGGAAGAAGATGAGGGGAGAGTGAGTGCATGTCTCGGTGGTCTACTGGCTGCTGTTACTACTCATGGTGGAAGATGTGCAGTAAAAAGTGTTAGGCATATGCCAACCAAAAACTCCCTGGTATTCTCTTGTTGGGAGCAAAATATTACATAAAATTTGTTTTGTAAGTTAGGCATTCCAATTAAAAGCTATAAAGGAATCTTACTTGGATCTGAATTCTCGTGCATGTCTGACATCCCAGAAAGTCTTAAGGTTGGAAAACTTCAAAGTCTAAGGAAGAAAGTGAAAGTAGTATTCTTTGAGGGATATCAGAAGAAATCCAAGTAAGCACAGGAACTAGATGACTTGAAAAGTAGAATGGGAGGACTTAGTAACAATGTAGTTCGAAGGATCACATAACTACCCTGGCTGCTGAGCTTCCTTCCAAGGCAAGCAGCTAGAAACGGTTATCTACTTCAATCCAGATGTTGGCACCAAGTCCTACTGAGGGCATGCTTTTGGGCAAACAGCAAGTATGTTCTTTGGTCAAGTTCTGTTCATCTGAAACTTGGTTCTCATTCTCTCTTGGCTGCTTCACCTTCCTGATTAGGGGAATGGAAGTCTGCATCATTTAGATAGCCCAGTCAACAAACGGCAGAAAAATCAAGAATTCCAAGTGGATCAGTTAGCTCTGGATCATATTGAGGAAAAACAGTGCAACTTTACAACTTTACAATCCTTCTCCCTCCTTCCTTTCTGCCTCCGCCTCTCCTTGCTTTTTTCCTTCAGTGTTAACTTAGAAATACCTGATGTTTTTTTTATGCTTCCTGCTTTTCTTCCTTTCCCTCCCATCCCTCCTTCCTTCTCCCCATCCTTCCTTCCTCCTTGCCTCCCCCCTTCCCTTCCTTCTCTTTCTTCTTTCCTTCCTCAGCAAGGTCTTCTTACCAGTTTCCACCCATTTTCTTATGTGCAGTACTTTTTGAATTCTAGCCATCTGTTAATATAAGGCAGTAAAAAATGTTGAAGTCACATCAAATTCCACTTTCTCTGCCAGTTAAAAATACAGATGCTTCCTGTTTTATGCTTTCTTCTCACTTTCTCTGGAGTTTAAACATGAAAATATGTTCAATGATAAAAACCAGCACATATCCCCTTTCATCAGGAAACATATTCCAAACAATGAAAGGTAGGGTTATTTTCCCAAGTCCAACCAGGATATTTAAATGTTGGGTGGAATCATACATAGAACCATAATTTCATAGAGCAAGAACATAATTATTCACAACTATCACATTTTGTAGATGAAGAAATTGAGATCGCAGGGAATTGTAATTGTTTTCAGATGTGCTGCTCATAGACTTGCCAAAGTTCACATCAGCTTAAGTTTTCACCCAACTCCTTGGGCCTCAGTTCCTCCACAATGCTTTTTGCCGTCCACTGCTTTTAAAAAGGGTTCTTTTGGCTACTGGAAGAGGCCAAATTGTTGAGCAATGGAGCATTAGCTTTAAACTCAGTCAGTGTGCTGGAGTGGAAAAAAAGCAATACAAGACTGAGAGTTCAGACACCTGGGTTCTAGTTACAACTCCAGTACTAACTACCTGTCAGACCTTGACAAAAATTTCTATTCTTAATTCACATAGAGGCTAGGTCAAATGATCTCTAAATTTCCTTTCAGGTCTTTGAATCTTGATTTTTTTTCCCCTTCATGTTTCTGCTGACTCAGAGTATTTAACCTTGGCCAAGTTATTAACTGGTATAACTCAATTGTTCCAAATGCAAAGGGAGAAAACATATTCCCATATTTTCCTAGCATATAGATACTAATTGAATCTTGCATTAAATGGACTATCTTTAGAAATCACAGTTAGTCTTTTATATCGATAGACAATTAGTTTCTAAAGCTGGAATAAGATAGTGGTCATACCATTGAGCATGTCTCTGGCTCTGGTTACATTAGAAAATACTGTATTGACCATGATTCTCATTTCTCCTTGTTTCCATCATATCTTCTTATGTAAGTTGTTTTAACTTTTATATTACTTTAGTATGGCACGCTGTATGTCACCGTGTTCTCCCCATCCCTTCTTATATGATACTATTCTAGTATTTCCTAACTCAATGATAAACTAGCTCCTCACTCATTGTAAGATAGAAACCTCATCACTGGTTTTATATTCTTACTTCCATATCTGATGATTCACCAAGTTGTTCTTGGTTTTATGTCCCCCTGTCATTGAACTTCACTTCTCTATCTCTTTCCCACTATATCCTAGTCTAAGCTACAATTTCCCTTCATCTGAGCTGTTCTATTCCACACAGAAGTCAAAGTGATTATTTCAAATTGCAAATTCAAACATGTCACCCCTAAGCTAAACATGGCCTAACCACCTCCCCAGTGGCTTTCCCATTGCTCTTAATATAAAGACCAGGATCCTTATCAAGACCTACTCTGTGGGCAGTTCTTGGCCCCCTGCCTCTGCCTCCAGTCTCCTGGTTACCCCTAACCTGTTGCTATCCTATCTTTGGAGACATAGACCTGCTGTTCCCTGTGATTAGACTGCTCTGTCTAGCAGTCACCTAGTTAACTCTTATTTTTCTGTGTTCATATTAATGACCATGTCCCAGAGAAGCCTCCTCTGACATCCCTAAATCATTATATGTTGTCATGCCACCCTGTATTCTTGTTTTTGTTGCACTTGACATTGTCATAATTTTACATTTGCTAAATAATCTTTGGATAGCTTATCCCTCATTAAACTGTAAGCTCTATGACACTATCTATTTTTCTGTCACCATTATAATCCCATAGCCTAAGACAGGTAGGTAGTTGGTACACACTAAAATGTTGAATGAAAGAGTCAATTAATGCATGGAAAAAAAAGAAATTCAGAGGCTATCTCTTCATCCCCTCACATGCAGGGTTGGACCCATAAAAGGCAAATAATCTAGGTTAAAAGAATCATAAGTCAATGATCATTATGTCCACTAGGATAGGAAGTTCAGAGAATTTTTTTTAAATACTAACATACAGAGTGAATGTTTTTAATAAAGGAACAATGCTATTAAACACAAAATAACTGTTGATCAATATAGCCTCCAACCAAGTCCCAATATACTGTGAAAAGAGTATGCCAAGACAAACTATAAGTGCCATAAATTCAAGTAAGATAGAAATCATTAAAAACTAGAGTCACCAGGAAATGCTCCTAAGAGCATACACTTGAACTATGCTTTGAAAGGTAATTATAGTTAGAACTGGGGAGTGTATATGGCTTGTTTCTTAAAAATCTGCTTATGTGCTGATCATTCTCTACTTACACTTTCCACCTGGCTCTACCAAACTCGTTTTCCTCTGATGTTGGCATCTCTGGATCATATCAACAGGACTCCCGTGTCTCTGTCTTTAAGTTCAGTTTGCCAAAGAGACACTAGCAGGAGTTTGAGGGCAGAAGGAGAGAGTTGTAGGCATCCATTTCCCCATGAACCCCTCTTGCTTGGACATAGTTGGCAGTAGCTAATTTCTCATTCAAAAGCCATGCTCCTATTGGATGCTCCCTTCTTATAGCTACAGTTCTCAGTGGGTTACTCCTTCACACCTAAGAGTGGTAATGACTTTCTGATGCTCTGATCTCTATGATATACCTAAACTCTTTTTATGTATCCATTATGGGAATGTCATGTACTTACTGTCAAGAATAAGAGATTGGGGTAAAAAAAAAGGGTAAAGGAACTGTCAGCCTGTTCATGGGAATTTTCTCAAATTATAGTTATATTTTTGTCCTCTTCTTGTTTGTTCAGTTTAAGTGCTACCTACGCTTTATCTCAAAGTGAGAGTCACCTTAAACTGGTTATCACGAGCTATCCAGCAAAATTAAACTTGTTTCCTTAAGTAAAATAGAATAAATTGGGACAATAGAAAATAGAACACCCCCTCACACACACACACACACACACACACACACACACACACACAGATACACATATACACATACACACTATACTGAATGGATCTTCAAAGATAAGCCAGTAAGAGAAAAGCCCTACACCCCTGTTCCTCTCCCTAGTAAACACATACAAACATTCCAGTTAGTGGAAAGAGCAAATGTGAGACAGCAGCCAGGCCCGAAGTGTTGGGAGCTAAGAGGAGGAGTGGAGAAAAGAGCACAATTAGAGTCCTGGGGTTTGAACCCAGAAAAAAGCTGCTCTGTCACAGCCATCCTGATTGTCATATCCATCTGAGAACATTACCTACGTACCTTTCCCCCACTCCTCAAAAGGGTTTAACAGGGATCAGTGCTACCGAGCCATGGTCCGGAGAAAGCCACTACCACTTCATCTGTCATCAGGCACACCCATTGTAAGAACAAGAATGCCAAGTACATACAAAAGCCTTCCTAGAGACCAACCTTAGAGCTGACCAAGAAGTAAAAGCACTAACTAATCAATCATTTACCTATCAGCATTGTCATCAGTAGTAGCAAACTGGTAGCTTAGCCAGAATTGTGTAGAACTACAAACTGCTTAACTTCTAAAGTCCATTGATTGGTTGACTAAAATTAAGATATTACATGGGAAATGGGAATAGAATTATTTCTTCTAAAATTATTTCCAATCTTGTTTAAATAAACATTGCTTGATGAAAAATACAAAATATATGTAATAATCAGAATAATTGAACACATTGAATAATGTCCTTTGCCAAAAAGGCTTACACTATTACATTGGTTAAGAGGTAAATTAATCTGTGTAATCTTATTATAATAGTCTTAGTAATCATAATGGAATGAATCACCCTATATTATAATTATGATTCAAATATATATATATTTTGGAGATCAACTTTTTCATGATGTGTTGGAATGGAATGTGGTAATAGGAGAGCCATGGTTTTGGCTAACACTTTAAATATTCTGAGTCAAGCTAGCACAATAGTAGAATTCATTTTCTCTGCTGACTTATTAAATGTCCAAAGAAGTATCTTGGGGCAAATAAATAAGTATATGAATTTGGCATATGAAGAGAATGTATTTCTTCCCCTGTGAGACATCTTGTGAGAGCCAAGAGGGGGGAAAGAGTGGAATAATGACTGTGAGAGTGCTGGGTTCATTTCAAGGGATAAGACTAAAGGGAACAAATTCATATATGCAAATAAAGGATAATAAAAATAGCTCATACTTGGTAAGCACTTGCTGTGTGTCCAGGAGCCATTCTAAGAGTTTCCCAGCGTTAGTTCACATTTATCTTCAAAAATACTCATGAGATAAATCATTATCTTTACCTTCATCTTCAGATGAGGAAACTGAGAGTCAATAATGTTAGAGACATGTCCAAGCTCACACCAGTAGTAATTTGTGGAACTGGGATTTCAACTCAGCCTGACTCCAGAGCCTTTGCCCTTAACTATAAAGTGAGAAAAAGTAACATCTTCACATTCAGGACATCTATAT
This sequence comes from Canis lupus baileyi, assembly GCF_048164855.1. Classification (NCBI taxonomy): domain Eukaryota; kingdom Metazoa; phylum Chordata; class Mammalia; order Carnivora; family Canidae; genus Canis; species Canis lupus. Next base: position 29,518,979 of record NC_132852.1, read on the forward strand.
ATGTATATACACACACCAAACATCTGGAGGCAACAAGGCCCACATCCGGTTTGGTGCTAATGCCAAAGTACTTTGGGGATTTCTTTTATGAGCAAGGGATTTTAATCTTGTCAGCTTTTGGTTGTAATTAAATTTATGTCCATATTATTAAAATGTATTAAAACAAGCAAGACATTTTACATGTCTTGTAGAACATCTCCATTTACAAACACTATTATAGTAGATGGGGTCTTATCCATTCTTTGTGTGGTAATTACTAACATCCTATTGAAAAGCCTTAAGAAGGGGCTGCTGAGTAACTCAGGTGATAAAACATCTGCCTTTGTTGGGTAGGTTATGTAACTGCCTTCTGCTTAGGTCATGATCCTGGGAATGAGCCTCAGGTCAGGCTCCCTGCTCAATGGGGAGTCTGCTTCTCCCTCTACCTCTCCCTCCACTTGTGCTCTCTCTCTCTCTCCTACTCTCTTCTTTCAAATAAATAAATAAAATCTTTTTTAAGAGGCTTAAGAAAAATTCAACTCTATTTGTGGACTTGAGTACATATATTTCAGTATATTAATGCCTTGTGTTTTAAGAATGTTCCTAACTCACCTTGAAAATTGATATTTTAGGTGATTCCCACTTTAGAGATGGAGAAAGTTGTGGCTGGCTGTAAGTGTTAAAGCCTGAAATATAGCCAAAGATAATTAAATCCACACTTTGTTTCCCTCATGAGATCACACTGATATCTTTAAGCATCACTGAGGGGGGAGTTAGCACTCCAGGTCTTCAGTTTCTTACCATAAATTAAGACTTAAGAAAATAAATGTAAATACTTTGCCACATGTTTCACTGGATTAGAATTTCTGTTGTTCTGTGTTCTAATCTAGCTTTACTCATCATTCCCTCGTTAATCACTGAAAGGGTTAAAACAATTATATTTCTAATCAAATAGTTGACATGATTTGAAATTGGTGAATCATTGGATGAATTATGATTGCAAATTCTAAATGATAAAACAATGAGAAATTTGAGTTTTGGCAGAGGCTCACTGAATCAATTAAGGGCTATAATACAAGCTGGCTGAGATGGGCCTGGAGCCCATTAATATATATATATATAAATATGTATATCTTTGTGTGTGTATAATAAAAGAGCCACCACTCATGAACCTGAAATTCTAAAATTAAGTGTAGTAGATATATAATATTAGAGCATCCTCAAATGAAAAATAATTTGATTATATAAAAAAATAGTATGCAACATAACATTTTATCTATGTATAGGCATTTTGTTGGTGTACAGTGCATGCACACTTGAAAAAAAAGAACACTTTATTATTTTTATGATTTAGTCAGGGATGCTAAATTAAAAAAATACCCCCAAATCTTAGTGTTTTAATACAACAAAAACTTGTATATTGTTGACTCAAATTCTAGCACAGTTGTTCTTGGTTGCTTTGCTCCTCTAAGAAGTGACTCAGAGATCTGTCTGTCCTAAACTGTAATGGAAGAAGACAGCTCCTCTATCTTGCCATATCGCTTCAAGGTCACTCTAGCCCTATGAAACCCGCATATTGTAGGCAGAATGAGAGTGTGAAAGAAGACACGTGTGCACATATACACCCCCACACACACATTCTTAACTGCCTTGGTTTGGAAGTGACACACAACCTTCTACTTACATCCCATTGGTCAGAATTAGTCACATGGTCCATACTCACTTCTAAAGAGGCTGGAAAATGTAGTTTGGCTCTGTGCTCAAGAAGAGAAAATGAATTTGTTGTTACTCATCTACTCAGTCTCTGTGATAGCAGTGGTTCAGATATTGTGCCAGTGAAGATAAAAATAATTCTGTTCATTACATTACATAAGATGAATTGATTTAAGTAAAATAGATATGCATACACTTCTCTCTTACCATAGTGAAGCAAAATGCAAAGCATATTACTTAAGCTACCGATTTCAAGATTTGCCTTTATAAACTACCTTCATATGTCTCAAAATTGATATGACAGAAATATTATACCTCAGAAAATATTTTATCCATCATCATGGAATGCGGGCAACCTAATCTATACCTGAAAATTGCCAACATATCTGGACCAAAAAAAGAACAGATTAATCACCACAATTTTGTAAGAATGTCTGTAAATGTTTCACCTTGGATTCAGTTGTATTATTATTTTCATAAGCAGGGATATAAATTGGGCTAAAATATGCATGATGATGTAGCAATTCATGACAAGATTGTTGTATTTTTAGACTAGAAATAAAGTGTGAAAAAATATTTTCTAGGAACAAAATTACCCCAGGTAAATGAAGTTTAGAAAATTAAAAAATATTTTAAAAATGAGAGTATCACAGATACTGTAATGAAAGGCCTCAGTTCCATGGGAAATATTTGGCACTTGCTCTCATCAAATTTTGAATTATAAGTCAACTCAAGACTCTTGAGTTATGATTAACCATATGTGCTTTGTGAGTTGGAGAGTGGGTTAGCAAATTCAGTATTCAAAAATACTGTGGGATCTACTACTGTGCTCTTTTGGATTGTAAGTTTGAAAGAAAGTTGCTGCCTAGAAATATGAGCTGTGTGTAATTACTCCCACCTGCTGGGTAAAATCTTTATTACATGGACGTTAAACTTCACTGCCAGGGTGGGGTAAGAAGGAATGCAATCTGACCCAACCTCATCACAGGGCTTGTAAACGTGATCCTTGCTTCAAGGTGACTCTCAACCCTCCCTACCAACTTCCAAATGTGGAATAAGTCAGACTGAAAAATTCAAAGCAATGCTTATCCTGTGAACAAAGTGAGACTTATTTCTCCCCCAAAAGATCAGCAAGTGGAGAGAGACTTGGAGGGACCAATAGATCCACCACATTTATTCAATAGGTGATTCAGCTGTAAAAAAAAAAAAAAAAAAAAGAGAGAGAGAGAGAGAGAGACAGTAAGAGGACTCTTCCAGCTGGTCCTCAGCTCTAGCTTTCCAGCCTGTGGACCTCAATGACAGGAACTTATCCTTGGTCACTGAGCACGCAGCATGCACTCTCCCTCAGACCATCTTAGTGTATGTGGGAGAAACAGAGATGAGCTTCCAGCTCTCAGGGGTACACTGTTTGGTGAAAGATAGTAGGAACCCACAAGAATACAATACTGTCTTTGATGAGATGCGCATCAAAGTATGGGCAGACTTTTGTTTCTAAGTGGTATGGAAGTTTTCTGAGCATATAAAATCTACCAACATACAAACAAACTCACAACATATAAGCATCTATTATGTTTAAAAACTCCTTTGAGCCTTGGCAGGAGGTGAAAGAAGTTGGGGGAAAGGTTTAGCAGCAAACATGGTTTAGATTTTATTCTCTTTTGCTTTGCTCACCACCCCACCACCACTAGTAGCTCAGGAAGGAGAGTTCCAGATATGTGATCTTACTCTTTGGTCTGCAAGAATGGGGTCACAATCCTTCATTGACATCTGAAGTGTATAGCCTCTCCTTCTTAACTAATTTCCTTGGCCCCAGCCCCCAAACAAAACAGACATAGTTAGCAAACGTGAAAACACTACTATGCCAACAATATAACTTATTTTAGGTTCCTTGGCCCTTGAGGTTTGTTTGGCTGTTGCCTGATTGACAAAGCTGAATTGCATCCTTTTATGATAAGAAGTTGGTTAAATTGCAGGCTTGGTTTTCTGTCCTTCAACAACTCAAGTAAAGAGAAGTAGATCGGGGACAATATGGAGTTCATGTACTACCAGCTCCTGAAACTGGCAGTGGCAAGCCCGGTGTGTGTCTATATGTGGGTGCTCACACACATCCAGTTCATTTCTTCTTTTTCTTCTTACTTTTATCTTCTCACTTTACTCCCCCTCCAATCTTTTAATCATTCTTCATTCTATATGATCCATTGCCTTCATGTCTTCTTTCTCCTTTTTCTCTCCTCTATGTGCCTTTTTTCTCCACTCTTTTAATCCGACCTGCAATCAGCTGTAAACACCACGAAAAATGCTAATTTCATTGTCTCTATTTGAAAATCTCAACTAAGGGAAAAGCTGACTATATCTGTCTTCAGTATCTATCTTTGAATTTGGAGGGCTTCTTGCCAAGAAAATTATCTTCTGAAAATCCTTGGATCTTGCTGTCTTCATGAAGCACACCAGCCAATAAGCTGCTTCCTGACATGAGCTTGAATATCTGGGTTGACTTTTGCTGCTAGCTGTTCCAGACAGTGAAAGCAGACACTCTAGGCCAGTGTTTCTCAGATAGTTATATTTTATGGGACAGTAAAATCTCCAGAAGAAAAATGAAGAGACTCATATAGATTGCCTGTTATTTACATTTTAACAGGCAAAACACTTTTAAAAACTATTCTATTGCCACCATTATTTCATAAAAGGGATATTTTAGGAATGATGTTCTCAACATAAGTTGAGTAAATTTAGCCAGTGAAAAACTCACTGCTCTGCCTTTATTTTTTTCATTTTACTGAAGATTGGATATGGCTATCAAGCAGCACTGATACATACAGCACTGGGTCCTTAAGTCCCATAAAATTGTTCTTTTTCCCATACAAATGGTTAATGCCTTGGGACTGATTATTCTTCCTCTCAGGGGGTTTTTATATCCTGTTGCCTTTATATTGAGGATCACCATTTCATCCTTGGAGTTTCAATGTCCCAAAGGTGCTGGTGGTAAATTGTTAGTCCCAGTGTCTAAATAGAGACATTAAGAAATAAAATGAAATGAATTTGATCTAACAGAAAAGCTAGTAAATGGGTCAGCTGTATTTCCGCATTTTTCCCCACCGTGCAAGGCAGTATGGTAGGAATTGCAGGCCTGGGGTGGATGGTGGAAGAAAGGAGTAGGGAGCAGGGGAGGCGGTTTCATGAGGAACACAAACAGAAGACATGGTGGCCCTTATCCTGGAGCAGATTGCAATCTCATACAACAGACAGGTGGCCAGTTTATAGGAGACAGACAGTAGTAACTGTTGAATAGAGAAATAAGAAAAGTACTATTAGAGGGCAGAGGAAGGAATAATTCATTTCCCTGAAATAATCAAGGAAGAGATCACAGAAGTATTATGTGTAATTATTCATTCGTATGATTACTTGTATGATTTGTATGATTACTTGATAACTTTCTCTTCACAGCTACCACATCAGATATGTGAACCTTTATATCTCAGTCCTTAGCATAAGCATTCGTTATAGTTCATAACCCAAAAATTTGCCTGAATGATGGAACGAATGCCTATAGTGATAGGTGCTGTGAAAGATATCAAGAAATTGAAGTTTCATACATTGCCCTTAAAGCATCTGCAAGCAGATAGATTCTCAGACATGGCAGATGTGTTCACTGAGCACATTGCTTGTGTACAAGATCAGAAATGGTCATATTGACTTACTTATTTCATTCTGTAGTGGAATAATTTTATCCCCACTCAGCTTTTTCTTAGGCACGGGTTTTGATGCCATATTTATCAAGACATGTACTTGGAAGTGGATGTCATGCTGTGAAGAACCATTATAGAAAAAAGTTATAGCCACTGCCAAGTAATGACTTATGCTGGGCAGTTGTTTAAAAGGCCGATTTTATTCATTTTATTTGCTATACTCTTGTACTACCTAGGAAAAGGGGGAGGAGGGGAGGACAGCAATCTTTTTTTTTTTTTTTTTTTTTTTTGAGCCAGTAATTATTTGCAGAGGTCTGTGGGCAAAATACACAGCTCACACCTGAGAACAGGATCCTTTGTTAGACAGTAGCTATGGCGATATTTATACATCTCCAGATTGTAGTTTGCCAGTTGAAATGCAGACATGCAGAAATGGCCTCATTGTCATTCTTTGTTTTTGTAATATTATCCTTGGCTCAACAGATTCATTTTTTTTTTCCCCTTCTTCCACTGTCAACACTGTTTTAGCAGTGAGTTATATTATCCGGTGACATCAGAGGAAGCAAAGTTACATGTGTCAGCTTGGCAGGAATCGTCCACTTACAGCAAATTTGTGACAAGTGCATTTTTCTGCCATTTTCACCTTGAGTAGTGAAGTCTCCACAGGTTGAGGAGACACCATGGATCTCCCTTGATGGGAACAGTGCTCTGTCTAATTGGGCTGCCATAGCTTCAGTACTGAAGAAGAAAAAGCATGTGATCTTTGAGTAATCCTTCCCTCTGAACAGTGAGAATGTATCCCCAGAGTTCATTGCCTGTATCTATAGGTAATGGAGGCTTAACTGGCATTAAAGTCATAGCCAGTTTCAGACCCATTAAGTTTAATGGTTTGTGTAATGATAGGCTGCAATTGACAAAATAACCAAAAGAACAATTTGTGAACTATTTATGGATGAATACCTTTACCGTTCAAAATGGACATTAAACTATGGCTGGTTTCATTGCAAGGCAAGGTTTCTCCTTTTTATTTTCCATTTAGGTCTATATGCAGCCCACATGGTATGAAAAAACTATATCTCAGAGGAAAGGTTGAAGCTTTTAAGCTAATGAATTTGAACTTTTGAGTGTTTTCTATTATTATTTTTTAAATTGGTAGTGATACATGAGGAGCTAATAAATTAACTTAGATGTAAGTCAAATTAATATAAGTTGAAGTCAAAATCCAGCTGGGGAAAGCCAAATACACACATTAAAATAGCAGCCTCTGCTCACATCCCTTACTGACCCATGAAAAGTAGAAATTTTTGGTTAAGATGCCACCTCATGTTATGTAAATCAGAATGGAAGTGCCATGAGATTAAGAATTGTTGTCTGTTTTATTCACTTCTATATCCTCAGGGTCCAGAAAAATGCCTAGCATATAACAGACACTCAACAAATATTGAACATAAATGGTTGATAAATATATTACCCATCTCCAGTGAGGTAGGTTTGTTTCATTTCCGAGGGGGTGAAAGTTCTTTCTTTTAGAAAAAGAGGTGAAAAAAATCATCTCTACAAAAGGCTTCAGCACTGATTGGTATTCTTCCCAGATCTACCTTTCTTCACAAAAATCTTTCCCTGAGAGCAAACCACAGGGATTTGTGGCTGTCGCCATCAATGATAGGTTTGGGATATGATAAAATGTAGAAAATGGCTAAATGAGAGAGTACATGCTTTATAAAATAGAATTTAAAATAATAGCTATCAGCAGCAGAACTTTGTAGGAAGCACATGCTGGGAAAATATAAACCCCACCCTGGTGATGGCATCTGGTACAAATTGAGAAATGAATTGGACAACAAAACAGAGTGTGTCTCCAGCAGCCCCTTAAGATCAAACCACCAATGATAAGCATGGATCTTTGGAGCCTCTTCCTTCCTCTTTTTGAAACAGCTAAAATCAGTACGGGAATGAGAAGGAAAATGGCTTTATTATCTATGAGCTGCTTGTCCCTCCCTCCAGATAGCCAACTCTCCAAACATGCATTTTGATATATCTTGGGAGTTCTTTTTATCTAACAATTCCATTTAGAGAAAAATGTACCCCTCCCTGCCCACATTCCACATTATTGCATCACTGACTTCTCATTATTCTGACAGGTTCAGTAATCTGAGAAGTAACTCAACCAAAGAATAGTCACGGCTAGTCATGTGCTGGCATCATGGAGGGCAGAGAAGAGTGGAAATTATAAGAATCTTGGGAGAAGAATATCTTAAATGGGAAACCAATCCCAGTGATCAGTGAATGCTCCAGGAAAATGGTATGAGTTCAAGAAGTTCAAGTCAACAAAAATTCATTGAGCACCTACTGTGCATCTGTCACTAGGATATGTCACTGCACAGCACAATCCTCATTGTTCCGTGGTACTTATGTTCTAACATCTGGTGTGCGTGTTCCCAACAACATTATAATTTGCATTGGGCTGGAACCATGAAGCTCTGCAGGAGGGTTTACTTTCGATTAAATTTATACCATCCCTGAGGAAACCTAGAGCTGGAATGAACGTGGATGTGATTCCTATTGCCTAAGTCCAGTTGCTAGTTGAATTTAGCTTTCTGCTATGAAAGCCAAGAACCCAACTTTGTCTCTGTCCTGAGGGACTTTCTACAAAGAGAATATATTTTGACAATTAGCCAAGAATTTAAATTCTTGGAAAATGAAATGTTTTAAAACACAAAATTCATGAAAATTATAAATCAAAGGATCCTTTTTTGGGGCACCTGGGTGGCTCAGTGGCTGAGCATCTGCCTTGGGCTCAGCTTGTGATCGGGGGGTCCTGAGATCACATCCCACCTCAGGCTCCCTGCAGGGAGCCTGCTTCTCCCTCTGCCTATGTCTCTGCCTCTTTCTATGTGTCTCTCATGAATAAATAAATAAAAACTTTTTTAAAAAGCATCCTTTTTGAAGGAATAGGAAAACAACTGGCTTGCCACTTCACTTCCTTCATATTTTGGCTCAAATGTTACCTTTTTAGCAAGGCCTTCCTTGACAACCTAGGCCTTTCCTACTCCTGGCACGCCCCAACCCCCTTATCTCTATGTCTGACTTATATCATTGGACATAAATGTCCTTATTTTTCTGCTTGCCATCTCTTCATTCTGAAACATAAGCTCCACTGAAGCAGAGACTTTTTCAGGTTAGAAGCCTCCCATCCAAGGCTGAGAGATATATCTTTTACTGGATCTGTGGTTACTAGTACTTTTCTGCCATTGTTCCTATCACCACAAAGTTTAAGATTCCCTGTGGCTAGTGCTGGTGTCATTGTCACAGGTGTCTTTAGACTCCTGAAATGAGTAAATCAGATGTTAGAGTTAATACATCACATATCTACCTAAAAAGGAGCACTCAGGTTGACACCCAAAACTTAATAGACTCAGTCTCCAAGTCACAAAAGCAAAAGTGATATATAATCGTTTTAAGACATCCTGCTTTCTCTGACTATAGGTATTGTTGGGTGGTCTTCTCTAGATACCACTAATGGTACAGTTGATTTTCATAGAATTGATTCTCTAATTCTGCTTCCTATGACTGTCAGTGAAGAAATTTTGAAAGTCCATGGTGAGGAAACATGTAGGCATTTGAGATTTGTGAGGGTGAACACATAGCAATTTGAGAGCAGGGCCCAAATGGCCAAAAGAAAATAAATTCTTGTGTTAATAACAACTGTTAGAGATTCACTTGAGCCAAGAATTTTGAGGCTGAGTTTCTGGAAGTTGATGGTTTGGTGATGAGTTGCTTGATGGTGATTAGTGGGAATTAAACGCATATAGATTAGAAAGTGGTAGAAATTGGAGAGTCAGTGAGTTGGTCAGTGTGGAGGGATAGAACACAATAGAAACTTGGTACTTGATTATCCCACATAATTATAACTAAAGGATGATTTTCTGGTCCAAAGATGGAACTTGGGATGAGTTGTTTTTCCTCTAAACAGGAGGATATTTACACAGAAAAACACAAACTATGACTAACACAAAAGCAAACTAGAGTGATTTCTTTTATCCTTCTGTTTTGGGTTGTATTGTGTCCCCCCAGAAAGACATGTTGAAGTCCTCTCAGTGCCATTGTATAGAACCTTATTTGGAAATAGGATCATTGCAGAGAATTAGTTAAGAATGGGGTCATCCTGGAGTAGGGTAGGTCCTTAATCCACTATGACTGCTAACTTTATGAAAAAGGGGAAGACAGTGTGAACACACTGGAAACAAAGATTGGAGCGATGCATCTAGAGATCATGGCCCTGCTAGCACTTTGATTTCTAATGTGTAGCCTCTACAACTGTTAGACAATAAATTCCTGTCATTTTAAGGCACCAAATCTGTGATACTTTGTTATGGCAGTGCTAGGACACTGATCTACCTCTTCAGGCCCAGGTGGGGAAGAAATAGGAGGACCCTGAGTCAATAACTGGAACAAAAGGCTAAATATGAATTCTCACCACTTGAGGTGAGAGGTGTATATTGATGGCACAGAACAGACTTTGCATTATCTGGAAGTCTGTAGGGTTCCCCGACTTGTCTGGTGAGAGGAGAAATAGGCAGTTGTCTCAGCAGGTGCAATCACAGCAGCCAAGACCTAGGTCTGTGCTGGTGCCTTTGGCTTCCCAGGTGCAGAGTCATGAGGCTGACTTTATTTACTGTGTCACTTGGGATTTGTCCTGGCTCCAGAAAGGCTGGCAAAACTGACTCTAAGATTACTTTAAAACATATTGACTAAAGCCGATCACTCTTATTTTTCAAACATGACACTGACGCCTAAAGAATCAGTCTAGTGCATTTTATCAAGTTGCGTCAGCTAGGTTTATATTTGACGTCTGTAGGTTCCAGTTTGGATAGCGTTATGGCCAAACAAGTTTTCGTTAACGATGGAAATGATTTGAGTTATCCAGCCCCCTAACATGATTGGCCTGGAGATACTTACTGATCCCCCTTGGCTTCTAGACAATTTTTGTTTTTACTATTTCCACAGTTCCTCCCCTGCTTTCCTATCAGTGGTAACCAGAGCAGGCTGAGAATTGTCTACCTGTCTCTTGTGATCTACATTCTTCGCATTTACCCCTACATGGTCACTTCTAGTATCATTTGCTCTTGTCATTCAGTAGATTTTCTTTGCTTCCTGTGTGTCAAGCATATTGGGGGTGGGAGGGGAAGAGAGGATGAGTCAATTTTTAAGTGTATAAAGGTTATCCAAAATTTTGTGAAGGAGAGGGTGTTACATTTTAGGGAGAAAAAGTGAAATGACATACCATATACAGCAAATATTTTTTTTTAAAAATCCAATTGTTTAGCAAAACAAGGACCATGTTGCTTCAGGTACAGTGGTAAAATGCTTTACCTGTGCAAATCAGCAGGCATCAGTTCATATTTAGTGATATGCAAATAGCAAAATTGTGACATTTAATCTGACATTTTCAAAGAGACATAGATGTAGAAATATTATCTGGAAAGCATTAATACTCTATCAATATTATTTATTTTAAAAAGCAAACCTTATTACATGCCAATCTTATTCATCTATCCATTTAGCAAATATTTACAGAGGGTCTATGAGGTGCTGTGATAGGACCTGGAAACACAGCAAAAACAGGATACCATCTCTAGCCTCTTGGACCTTATCAGGCAGAGACACAGACAGACAAACAGGTGGATGAAGAGCATCTTGCTCGGAATTGCTGCAGAAGAGCTCTCTGGAATTATAATCCAAAGAGTGAGGGGTATTTGCCAGGGTAAGAAGACCGGGAATGGGGAGGGAGAGAAGGCTATAGGAAAAGAAATAGCACATTAAAAGGCTCAGATTTCCACCAGCCTGCACATCAGTAGAGCCCAAAGTAATTTGATCAGGTGGTTGCTTAGATTGAGAGGGAAGGGGTAGTAAGAAATGAAGCTTGAGATAGAATCAGAAGTCGTGTTAAAGATCTTGTGTCTTAGATTAAGGAATTTCTATTTCACTGTGAGGGCCCTGAAGCAGGGCAGTGATTAAGGAGGGTCACTCTGGCCTGTAAGTGGAGAATAGCCAACAAGGTCAGATAGAAAAGCCAGGTAGGGGTCTGATGCAGTACCCCAGGTGAGCCTTAGGTGGCAATAGCACCAGCAATGGGAGTGGAGATAAATATGTAAGTTAAAATACATTCAGTGGTAGGATAGATAGAAGTAGGTGATTTATTACATTTTTAGAAGTGGAGAAGAGGAAGGATTCAAGGATGGTTTACACGTGAAACATACAGAACTTTCTTCTATCCTGGAAAAGAATATTGCTGCCCTAGAACATGACCAAAATTGCTGGACATTAGAAAACAATCAAGATCTCAATTCTCAGTGCCATATGGCAGAACTGAATGCTCTTCTAGCATCTCAAGTGGAGGTATACATACAGTTTCTTTTTTTTTAAAATTTTTATTTATTTATGATAGTCACACAGAGAGAGAGAGAGAGGCAGAGACATAGGCAGAGGGAGAAGCAGGCTCCATGCACTGGGAGCCCGACATGGGATTCGATCCCGGGTCTCCAGGATCGCGCAATGGGCCAAAGGCAGGCGCTAAACCGCTGCGCCACCCAGGGATCCATACATACAGTTTCTGAACAATCAATTCATAGCTAAGTTATGATTTCAGACCCATTACTCAATGAAGGTTCCAGAGCAGGGTAGAGGAAACAAGTTATGGCTGGAGGAATGAGTCACTTTGGAAGGTAGTGTTGCTCACAGCCAAGGTCTCATGGTTATAAAGAGAGCGGAGTGCTCACATCCAGTGGCGCTCCCTGCACTGCCCCCTCTGATGCCAAAATCAAAAGTAAAAATGCCTTAGTCCCCAGACAAACTCGCCCACTAAGTCTATCAACATATTAAAGTTGGGGACAATTTACCCCTAGGGACACACTGGAAGGTAAATATCTCATAAGAAATGACCATTTGTTTCCACCAAATCATGAAAGATTTTCATATGTGTCTACTGACTTGAGAAAAGTGAGACACTTTCTCAGGTAGTAACTGCCATAACTAATTATCTACGTCTCTGAGAAACTTGGGAACTTTTGGTAGGATACTGTTCTGGAAGTTCATATACCCATACAAAGCTTCTTCCAGCTTCTGAGCCAACCATGTGCATGTCCTGCCATGTTCTTCCCACCAGCCTTTTACTTAAAAGACAGTGCTTGGAACATAGGAAGTGCTACCAGTGCATCAAAATACCATATTATTTATTATTAAGTAACTTGGCAAAATGTCTTAAAGCTTTAAGCTCCTTGCTTCCATTTTCTGGATACTCCATCCTAGATGGGCCTTTTGATATTCAACTATGTTAGAACATGTAGTTTCTCTATTACCAAATTCCAGCTGAATGGACTGGCTTTCATACTCAGAAAGTATTTGGTACTCATTAGTCAAGACTGTACAGTCTGCCCAGTGACATTGACAGTGAACCTTGATTTTCATCCCTTTCAAGCACAACTGCCTGCCCCTTGACTTTTTTCCAAGAATGACCCCTTGTATTATCATATTTTTAGGCCCTACTTTTTGCATTTAATCCCAGCATCTTTATAATTAATAACTTCTTTATATTTTTTCAAGGACTGCACATGAACATTGGAAGAACATTGTGCAACTAGAGATGTGTACAACCCCATCCAAATATGCCTCTGTCCTAAGGCTGTTCATATTCTATAGTTTTCCTATCTTTTTTTAATCTGAGCATTTTCATTTTGAGCCTTTTTTACTCTTCTATCTGTGAGTACTGTCTAAAAGGCTTTTGTCTGATAAATTTGTGTTTTCCTTTGCCAAAGCACTGTCCAGTTCCTTTGTAGGTCTTTGATACATTGCTTCTGCAGCTGTTGAATTGGGGGGTTTCTACAGTGCTCTCTAAAGAAATTTAGGGTTCTCCTCCACATCTTCCACCCTGTGCTTTTGCAGATTTTGGTAGATACTTTCCATTAGTGCACAACTAATTTCCTATTCCCCAGCTGGTTGCATCCTCCAGCCCTGGTGGTAAATGTTTTTGATACCATAGACCCTTTTGGCATACTGGTGATTCCCAGAGACTCTTCCTCATGATAGTGTCTTTAAATGTATAGGTAAAAGACATCAAGCTACAAAGAAACTGATTAAAATGAAAGACAATTATGTATTTTAGAAATTGTGGTACAGTAATGAATTAACTTCCTTCTTGGTACATTAAATGATAGTAGGGCTATTAACTTAAAATTTCAGAAAATCTGTGATTGCTCTTGCTGAGGAAAATCACAGGTGCTGTTAATAATAATATTAATAATATGTTAATATTCACAGGTGCTGTTAATATTCACAGGTGCTGGTTGTTGCCTACATTAAAAATCAGTGGAAATGTTAGTCTTCAGTTAGAGTTCAGGGAAAAGAAATATGTGAACATTTTCTTCCCATCCAAATTAATGGATCCCCCCATATTCTGTTCACAGGTGCTTGAAGGGATGTGTAGAGCCCAGGTTAAGAACCTCTGGTGGTAGTTCTTTGTGCTTTGAGACTCAGTTCAAATAACCCACCTCCTATGTAAAAACTTCTGCAATTTACTAGACCCACTTCTCTCCTATTCCTATAGAACTTGTTCGTCCTCTGTTATGAAATGTTCATTTATTATATTTATTATTATTATTACTACTATTATTAGTTTTCCTTTACCTCCTCTTTGTTAATATCTGTGTTTTGCTCACTTTCATTTTCTTGGTATCCAGGACAGTGTCTTAGATATCTTATATACTTGATAAATGTTTTTTTAATAAGTGAATTAAAACCCTACTCAGGTTCTGGCAAATTTTCCTAAGCGACAAGTAATGAACTGAATTTAATGTATTTACTTCTATGAAGGGCACAGTGTACAAGTATTGTTCTTGAAAAAGGTGTGCTTTTAGTAATGTATTCTTAGCCTAGCCTTAACCTTTTACTCTGCATTGATATATACCTAATCTTTCATGAAGTCACCTCAATTAATTTATAATCGAGTCTTCTGAGTATTTTACTACCTTATGAATGTATAAATGGAAAAATTAATTCCATTGTTACCTAAAAATATATTATAGAGATTACCAGCAAACAGATAAATATTTCTATTTATAACTGAAAAAAATCTTGACAGCGGAATATTAGTTGTTTATAAAGCATTTGTTCTGAATAATGTGCTGGGAGATTATATATAACTTTAACTGTTAGGGAAAAATTATTCCAGTTAGTCATAGTGCATTAAATTTACTAAGTAGCATGAATTAGCTACTATTTAAGTGTAAACTGTTGCTTCCATATTACCCACTTCTGTTCTGTATAAAGTCAATATCAAAGATTAGCTGAGGTTGGATATCATGATGCTTTATTCACTATTAGAAGATCAAGGTGAGCAGTCTCTGGCAAATAATAATGACGTGGGTTCTGATAGTTAGCACAGAGTCATAAACGGAAAAACAAAAAGGAAGAGTAGGGAGAGCTAGAGCCAAGAGAGAATGATCCATGAGCTTCTTGTACTTGGCCTGCAGGAGGCTCTCAGGAATGCTGGTGTGGTCCGTCTAGAGCTCACTCTTTTTCGCTCTCTCTTTCTCTCTCTCTCTCTCTCTCTCTCTCTCTCTCACACACACACACACACACACACATTTCCACCTTTCTCTGTCCCTCCTATGTTGTCTCGGGATAGGAGGGAATGTAGTTTTTAAGGTGGCTACAAAATTCTTACAATTATATATTTTAATCAATATAGAATATTAACAAAACAATGTTTTGTTAATCCAATGCAGTTTGTGAAATAATATTCTGTGAAAAAAATATATTTCCCCTATGCTTTAAAAATGTTTTATGCAGAAAAATCATTGAGAGGAAAGAAGATTAATATTGTTGAAGTGAAAGTCATCCCTGCTTCACTTTTTTAAAATTTCAGGGGTTTTTCTCTTTCCTGTTAAAATTGGTACTTACTAAATGAGAAGACAAAAATCCAATGAAAAACCATGAGGATAAATGAGGTTATAGGACCCTGAAATGTTTGGGAAAGAATTATAATTATTAAGTCTTTTTTGTTTTTTTAAGAGCATGTTTAACTATGCTAGATTTTCCATTAAATTTAAGAGAGAGAAAAAAGAACCCCAAGAAGTTCTAGGGAGGTCAGAGAAAATTAAGTTTCCATCACTGTCTGAGAACAGAGGTGCTGTGATGTTATTGTCCACCTTCCCCACTACCACCACCCTACCCCACAGAAGTGTGTTCTAGCTTCAGGGGAATTCTTTATTACAAACCACCATTGGGATGAGAGGGGTCTGTGAGTCACACAGGCCATGATTTCAACCTTACCACGTCAGACAGCTTTCACGTGCTGCCCAGCAGACTCAGGTCACATCACTTTCTCTGTCCATCTTCTCTGTCTCTTTTTTTTTGGTTCTAACCAGAGAATTTATCTAATTTTTACTTTCTTTTTCTGTTCAAGCCCTAGAGCTCTGCCCAAGGCAAAATGCTGCAGGGATTGGAAAGATGAAGCGTCTAGGTTAAATCAATAGAGACAAGCAGTGAACGCATATAAATTTCAACAAACAAATGCTCAGCATTGTCTCTTGGGCCTCCCACCAACAGTAACATCACTAAGTTTCCTGATTTAAGGTTCTCACAAAACTAAAAGAACTAGCAAAGTACCAGCCACTCACAGCCTTCAGCTTAATGAGTTTGATCTTCATTAATCTCCACCTGGAGTTCTCGAGTAGACTAATGTTTGGGATAAATGCTCCCAACCTAAAAGGAGCATGTTTCTTATCAATCAGGTAGAGATAAGAAAACCCTTCTCTAGTTCTTGTTAGCCACGTCGAATATCCTATCCAGCTCTTTAACATTTTGGATGGCTTGTTGGGAGAAGTTGGGCTGGAAAGTGAGGCTACTGATGCAAGAAACAGCCTAAGTCAGCTCATCTCTCTTTTCTGGCCACTTACAGTGATTTCCTATAAAAATCTCCATTGTACTGGTTGTATTGATTCAAGCAAAAATGTGCTTAGACAAATAAAGTGTGCAGTTTAGAATGTGGAGGAATCTTGAAAAAATATGTAATGACTCTCTAATGCTTATACCACATATATTCCTATACCTATATATACCTATATTATACCTATACCTATATTCCTATACCATATATATATGTATATAGGTATACATTGTATTTTTAATTTTGTTTCAATGATTTTAGGGAGCAGTGCAGAACTAGCAGACCAATCCTACAACATATGCTATAAAACAGACCTTTTGCTCATAACTCATTGAACTAGTCAAATTTTTCTATCTTCCGGGAGGTACATTTAGATACAATTTTAGAGCCTAATACGTTGATATTCTATTTTTGTTGAGGCCAACCGAAATTAAGGTGCAACATGTACCCCAAATGCATTCTCACTTGTCATGAATTTACTATGAACTGACATTGTGTCAATAAGCCTTTTATTTAGTCTATCATATTTTGCGGATTTTGATAAACATGATTTCTAACATAATAACACTTAAACTGGGGTAGCTGCTATTTTTTCAGTATATGTTAAATTTTATGGAAAAAACAAATGATCTCTGGTGGCTGAACTAAAGACATTTTTAAAAATAAGTGTAAAATAAATAAATAAAATAAAAATAAATGTACCTGATTTTTACATTAATGGTTATAGCCATTACATTATAGTGCATCATCTATACAACTTCTATTATGAATAAACTTTAAAGATTTAAAAGTTCTTCCTGAACTATATGCATGTATCCAATTTTCAAAAGGATAGTGAGAGTTATTTGCAAATCAAGATAAAATACCAAGGAGATAGGTTTCTAGTATACTTTCTTGGAAATTCTTTAGAAGTTTATTTTAAGGATTTCATGACATCAGAAGAAGCAGTGAACAGTGGAATTCCTAGAGGGACCCTTCTATGTTATGATCCTCTATTCTTAATAGATGGCATTCCAAAGACTCTGTGTATGTGAATTAGTCATTGAAATTCCATGGAATATTTGTTTCTTTTCCTAAGTGTGTTTACTCTTTAAACAGGTAAATTCTCCTTCCATCCTTCTAAATTATTCTGTATTCCCATGAATGTGTATGCATGTGGGCACACATGTGTACATGCATGTGCACACACACATACTCAACATTTGAGACAACAGGCTATGGACTAGTAACAGAGCAAAGATAGCAATAAAAGCATTCATTTCTATAAACAGATAACAGGATATATTGGTGTTACTCTATTACCTCTGAATTCCTTCTTCCTTCAGTGAGAGACTGGGGCATCTAATTATGCTAGAGCCATCTTTCTCTTCCATAGCCAAGTCCTCATACCACTGTCCCAAACTAGATTCCAGTAGCACTTAGAGATCAAACTAAAGCAAATCTGTAATATGGTCAAAATAGTATAATTGTTCACAGGTGGTCTTTCAGGGTGACACATTACAAAGTAAAGGAGGAGTTACTCTCATGTTTCTTTTAAGTATGGAGAAACTGAGGCCTACTGTCTGAATGCTCTGTGCACCATTACAGAATGATAGAGAGTGAAGCTGTAAGTCAAATTCAGGTTAACTTCTGGTCCAGTGGAATGTTCACTTGGCCTTTGTTCATTTGTCCCTATGAATCACACTTTTTTATACATTGTCTTCTTGGCCAGCTCTCACCAATGAAAACCCATGGGAACATTAAATGATTTAATGACCAAGGCTATTAGGATCCTCTAGCTATGGATTTTCCAGTGGTAATATAAAAATCCCTTCATAGGTGTGTTAGGAAAGTTAGTGATGTATTAATTAAACTTAATCAAGCCTCTTTGATTTTCTGATGGGAAGGACTCTATAATTGTAAACAGATTCTTCTTTAGACAGCATCTCAAAATGCTCCCATTTTAGCAATTATTTTTCTAAAGTTAGTTCCTACAGAAGTTATTCTGCAAGAACTCAAAGAATGTTGCGGCATGGAGAACTAGCTATGCTTTAACCAGAAGCTACAAGAAAAAGCCTCGGCTACCACACTTAGTTCTGATAATCTCTTGCCTAAGCGTTATGCAAAATTTATCTGAGAAATTAATTTTTTTGTTCTAGGATGAAAAATGAGATGTTTCACACTGGACAGTGAGGTCACATATTGTAACTCATACTTACAATTTAGCTTCCTAGCTACTGCTGTTGTTAGAGAGATGCAGACCCTCACTACTCAAAGTGTGGTTCTTGGAAATCTCTTGGAAATTCATATGCACAAATAATTTGAGAAGCACTGCTGGAAATAATCTGAACTAGCTGTGATCATTTCAATCTTGATAGTTAGCTTTGCGTAGCCTTTCTTATACCTAGACACTCTGTCCTACTTAGGCTACTTCTGGTGAGTTCCACAGTCAAAACCTTAGCAACTTCCATGCCTGGTCTGTATCACACAGATCCTGGGCTACTTAGGAAAGCGAAATCTTAAACCTCCCCCTGCTGACTGTGTGCAGCTGCTATGTAGTCACTCCTTTTGTTCTAGACTGGTGCTCTTTTCCACTGTGCCATGCTGATTGTTCAAATTGTCACAATGTTTTGGTTGCTTAGCAGGACATCTATGGCTATAATTTCAATAAAACATGGAGTACCATCCTTCAATGGCAGTATAATTGGAGCATGTTGACTATTACATGAATTACTTGCCTTGTGAAAGCCATCTTCCTCTTAACATTTTTATTTAGCTTTATTTAGTTTTCTTTGTTGTGAATACTTACCAGGGGTTAAATGGGGGTGAATTAGTGGACTGGTGTTTGTCTGCCTGCCTACCTACACTATTTGGGATTGCTATAACACAGTCCTTTGGGGTCAGACTGTGTGATGTGTTAAATATTGCCGGGGACCTGAGGAATGGGATGAGCTTTTCCTCTTGACATTTTATCTTGAATTATTTATCTAAATAAAAAGAGCAAACAATTTTAACTTTGTTATCCTATTTTTTCCTAATAAAAGCATTATCGAGATCTCTTACTCAAGGACAAATGACAAACGATGATCCTTGGAATTAGAGCCTCACTCCAGGCTGCTGATCCACTTGAGGTTTGTTTCCTATACAATGAGACATGTCTGGGATTTGTGGAGCATTCATTCTGTAGCAAAAGTCTGTGTGCTGTGCTTAGGCCAGAGTCCTTGTAGAAGAATAAGTGGCTTATTATCAGGAGAGTGATCGTTTTGCTAGGGAATAGGAGCATATCAAGGTGGGGAGGGGTGGTTCAGAAACAGTTCAGCCAAGAGGAAAGGAGTATTTTATCACTGACATGACTTCGAATTGCCAGCCCATGTTGAAAGTAGAAAGCAGATTGGCTTTTAGCCACTTTTATTCTTGTTTTAAAGACTCTTAAGATAGAGTCCCTGCCCTGGGGGTGATAAGTTCCCACCACCCCTTCTTCCCTTGGTATGCCTCTGTAGGGAGCATGGTCATATGTTTTAGGATGTTATGTACACATAAAATCCATCTCTGGAGGTTGGCATCCTTGAGAAAGATCCAGAAATGACTGGAGCATCTTAGTTACAACTCTTAATGTCTTTTACTGATGTCTTTACTTTAGGAATATGAATTTTGACACTTGTGTTAGATTGGCTGGTGAGATCAGCAAAATAATGACTCCATGTACACCTGCCAGAGATGTTCACATCCTAACCTGTGACTGTTTCAGGGTGAAGGAGAAGGAAGTCTGTGGATGTAATTAAAGTTGCCAATTAGCAGAGAAGGAAGATTACCCTGGTTTATCCGTCTGTGGGTCCAGTATAATTAGCAGAGTCCTCAAAAATGGAAGAGGGAGGTAGAAGAGTCAGAGTGAATGTGACTAAGGAGGAATGATTCCAGAGATGTTGCTGGCATTGAAGATAGAAGAAGGCCATGAGCCAAGGAATGTGGGCTGCCACCACTGGAAGCTGGAAAAGTCAATAAAATAGATCCTCCCCTAGTGTCTCCAGAAAGGAATGCAGCCCTGCTAACACTGTGTTATTAGCCCAGCAAGGGTGTTAGGCTTTTATCCTACAGAACTGTGAGATAATAAATTTGTATTCATAAACCTTTAAATTTGTGGTAATTTACAGCAGCAATAGTAAACTAAGACAACGAGTGAAATAAAAATCAATGCGTGTGTACAGCCCGACAAAGCCAAGTCCTGGCTCTACATATCACTCGCAGTGGGCCGGTGGTAAATTCCCTTAGCCTTGCTTTTTATTATCTGTGAAATGGACGTAATAATATAGACCTCAGAGGGTTGTTGAGAGGATGAAATAAGAAGGCAAGTGAAAGTGTCCAGGTTAGTGCCTGCCATGTTGAGGCAGCTCAAAAACTATGATTTTGTTTATATTTCTTCCCCCTGTACAGTTTGGTGGTCCTCTTAGTGACTGGCCCCATTTCTTTCAAGCTCACTGCTTGCTTTTCTCTAGAGAACAAGGCAGAGTGGGCAAGAACAGAACTGGCACTACTGCTTACAGGCAGAGTCTTTAGAAATATTGCTGCATTTACTTGATGCCCTGTCATGTTCCTCTGACAACCTCAATTGACCATACGGTCATCTACCAATTGCCAGGGTTTCCATTACTGTTGGATTG
Organism: Canis lupus baileyi; assembly: GCF_048164855.1. NCBI lineage: Eukaryota > Metazoa > Chordata > Mammalia > Carnivora > Canidae > Canis > Canis lupus. The sequence continues at coordinate 29,539,939 of NC_132852.1, forward strand.
ATATTAAGTTCCTCATAGTTACAGAGGATCTAGCAGATCCTTGTTCAGTGGGAGATATTACCAATGCTCACGTTCAATGAGGGTCATGTTTTGATGAGTTGTACACTACCTCTCATACACTCACATAATGTCTTTGTACATTCTATTTCTCTTCTCTGTTTAAAACTAACCAAGTAAATCAGTTGGAAAGGGTACGTTAATTTATTTGAATAGATACTTGCCAATATTGTTGACAAATTGAAAAAAAATAAGGCACCAGTTGACTGTATAATTAGGTGCTCTCTCTAAAAAAGCTTTGGAAACGGCAGCCTGGGTGTCTCAGTGGTTTAGCACAGTCTTCAGCTCAGGGTATGATCCTGGAGGATCAAGTCCCACATCAGGCTCCCTGCATGGAGCCTGCTTCTCCCTCTACCTGTGTCTCTGCCTCTCTCTCTCTCTCTCTCTCTCTCTCATAAACAAATAAAATCTTAAAAACAAAGTTTTGGAAATACACTTAAATGCTTCTATCAAGATTTATTATTACAAAGAAATATTTTTCTTTCCCCTTTAAAAAATCCTTTTGCTCTGCAGATATTTCTTCTAGGATTTTTTATAAGAAAGGAGAAAGTATTTCCAACTACTCAATCAGTTACAAGATAATTTTGACAGCCTTTGTGGCCAAATCATAATATTCACTTGATCTTAGTGACACTCTTGGTTCACTCTTTTCTTTACTGAAATCCAAATTCTGAACTTTTTTTTGAGCAAACAGAGGGAACATCTGTGAGGTCCTGGTTCATCTTTTTAGTTTCACCCTTGCAACAGCTGGCTCTGAGAAATTGAGAGCAATTGACATTTTCATGGTACTCTCAATCGTATTTGTATTAAGTGCCTTAAAGAACAACCAAACTGCTAGATGCCTATAGAAATTTCATGACCCAAGTAGCTGTGGATATGGTGTTTCTCTTGGAATGTTTCTGTGGGTGTGAACATTTTTAATTCAGGTCTCTCAAGAGTACTTTCTGGTGGAAGTAAAACCTGTGGTTTTACTCCCATTTGCAACCTAATAAATTAGTCTGTCACATTGAAGCTAGCAGAAGACACAAGACCCCTGGGTCAGAGATGACAGGTAGTGTATTCCTCCAGGAATTTGTGGACAGTTCCTAAAAACCCAGTTTTTATGGGCCAAAGGAAAAAGAGCCTGCATACATAGTGGGGAGAAGAAAGCTAAGCTGAGGGAACACCCAGATTTTATACTGGGCTAGTGATCCTTTGGTGAGAGAAGGATATAATCTTTATTATCGTGGATAGTAAATATACTTCCTTTTGCTCCAAAAGGAGACACTATCTCTGTCTTCTAATGGATTTTCGCTATACAAATATTCTGGAAACAATAGCCCCGAATGAAGTTATTAAATCTTCTGTTTACAAGTTGTGCAGAGATGTGAGGAGCCATGGAAAATTATCTGCCTGCAGTGCATTTCTTTGATGTGAATAAATTCTTTTCCATGTTAGTAAGAATGCTGCAGGATGGAATATTATCATAGATGTACGTAATGTCAAGCTTTTTTCCCATTAGAGAAGGATTTACTTGGCTTTGCTAACAGAATACAGGTTTCAGCTATGTGATCCACCTGTTTAGATGCACCTACTTAAAAATGAAATCAGTTTTACTTTTCTTTTTATCAATACTACATTTAGTTGGGCAGGAGATGGGGGTGAGAATGACAGGAGAAAGACTGTGTAGTCTGTAATGGGGCATTAACTCTTCCTTTTGCACTTTTGCTACCCATTTTAATGTTGTTGGTCAGCAGCCAGGAAAGAGAGCCAAAGAAGGTACAGAGAATCCCAGACTTGGAGGCAGAAGAGATTCAAGGAAGCTTCCAGAGGCTGAAGTTGTCAAACCTAATCAGACCTGGCACAGGACCACAACACAAGCAGGTCTTTGGCCTTTGGTCTCACTGACATCCATGCTGGCCTTCTTGCTGTTTCTGGAACACACCAGACCTGATCCCATTTCAGGAACTTTACACTGGCTCTTGTCTCTCATTGTTGCGCTCTTCCCCAGAGAAGCCAGGGCTCACACTTCCTTACCTCCTCCAAACTTTGCCCAAATGTTATCCTGTCAGTGATCCACCCTGTATTGCAGGCACTACCTCCCAACACATACACAGGAACCTCTAATCCCCCTTGCCATGCTCTATTTTTTCTTCTTCCAATATACTGTATAATTAAGAATGTAAGCTCAGTGGGCAGGGCTTTTCTATTTTGTTCCATGTTTCCTAGGCACCTAGATCAGTACCTGGCATACAAATAAATTTAAGTTTTTTGAATATATATTTTTGGTAAAATGAACGAACAGATGTCAATTTCAGGGGTTTTCATCATTATTTGTTTTATTTCTAGGAAGACAGACCCACTCATAGGATGTACCGTTTTTTGAAATAGCATAGCCTGGGTTGAATCCTCTATTTGTGAGTGTGAAATAGTAATAAATGAATGAAGCATATACACAGTGACCCTGTTGATGATAATAATGAATCACATTGATAAAGTGCTTTTCTTCCTTCGCCTTTTTTTTCCTTTTTTTTTTTTGTGGAATTCCCCTCAGTGTCAGGGTGATGGATTATTCCCGTTCCTTCTAGGAAAATGGCCATTTCATTTTAATGCAGGCTTTTAGAAATAAAAAATAATGACTGCTACAATCAACTTTTAATTATCTACACTAATGGAGCATTGATGCTAGAGAAATGATCCCCAAATCATTTACATTTGACTTCAGGATACAACAAACAAAACATAGAAACATCAAAGGCAGTGTGCCATGGCATATTTGGAAACTGGTCTGGGAGGTGGGAAACTGGGTTTGGTAGAGACTCAGTGTTGTGGTTTGAATTGTGTTCGCCAAAAAGATGTTGGAGTCCTAACCCAACCACATGAGCTAGCTCAGAATGTGGTCTTATTTGGAGATAGGATCTTTACAAGGATAGTCAAGTTAAAATAAGGTCATTAGGTACACTCTAGTCCTGTAGGACTGGCATAATCTGATCTAAATATGGAAATATTGGATGCAGAGGCATACATGCAGATGGGGGAATGTCATGCAAAGATTAGAATTACATTGCCACAAGTCAGGGAACTACCAGGAGCTAGGCAAGAGACGTGGAACATACCCTTCCCTAGCATCTTCAGAGGAAGCACAGTCCTGCCAATACCTTCATCTTAGACGTCTAGCCCCTAGGACAGCAATACAAAATGGCAGCCTTAGGACACTAATATAATCAATGACTCAACTTTTATGTGCTCACTTCCAATGCAATTCCTTCCCATGCCAAGCTTCCATTACCTCATTGTTAAATAGCCACTTGCTGCTTTAAGGTTCTAGAATGAAAGCTTCCTATGTACAGTCTCCATCAGTCCCACTTTTCCTAATTTGGCAGTAACCCCCATGCCATCTCGGTGTCCTCATAATTATGTCGAGAGCCTAGAAGAAAGTTCTGCACGTGATCTGCACAGCTGATAAAACGTATACAGAAATGACTATTCAAATTGGAGCATTTACATTATCCCTAACTCTGGGAATCGTAAAGGTTTAATATTTTCATGTAAAATATAGCAAGAATAGTGTTCCATATTGTGATACTCCATCTCTCACCTCTCTTTCTGTTGGCAGAGTCCACTCATGACCCACCCACACCACCTTCCTTCCATGTACTATTAGGTGGAGCCCACACAGGTATTCCCCAGGCCCTGACAATAGTAAAGTCAGCCTAATAAACAGTCCTGGGGTAAAGGTAGGGATTGGACTTATAACCCTAGCACCATGGCATTCAAAACCACTGCTACTCACTGAATTTTCTTCTCCATTGCTTTAATATTTGGAGTAAATGCAGGAGGTGTGTCCAGCATTTACTCCAAAACATGTAAAAAATAAGATCAGTGAAAAACATCACTCCAAAGCATATTCTCATTTGGGAAGTATTTTTAGAAGAACCAGTTCCTTTGTAATATGCCCCCTTACTATACTTCTTTGAAAAAAAAGTTAGATGATTTTCTATAGATGACTTGTATGAAAGTTATTCTCCTAAAGAAAATTATAGCCATAAAATAAATTTTTAATTTAAAAAACATTTCCCCGTGTTTTGTTACCAACTTCTCTGTGAGTATAGCTCATCCCCAGGAAATAACTAGGGTGGTTGGTTTACCTATACATAAATTATTTAGTACTATTAAGGTGAAAAGAATTTCATTAGCAGCAGTATTATTATCAACAGCATTTTCAGTAACACCTCAGACTTGGAAAGGTTACTTTTCTGGAAACTGGAATGGTCTAGCCTGAAAGAAAGAGTTAGGTATCAAAACCCCCCAGTTAAAAATAGGTCAACATGAAAGCTCATGAGTTCTGGCTCTTAGTCAAAGGCTTTAGACCTGACATAATTCTAATATATTGACCTGTGAGGTTTACCAATTCACATTAAAAGCCAACAGCTTAGAACAGGAATCAGAAAATCTATTAAAAGGGAATGGAATTTTTTAAAAAAGTGTAACAATGTCATGCCATTATATCTAGGTTCAAAGAGCCTCCAAAACCACTGTGGTCCCTGAGTGTACCTATGGACATAGCTCCATCATCAGTGGTTATAATTACGACCTTGAAATAAATCTTAGGACAGACATCAAATCCTGTTTTATAAGTTAGAGAATTGTATAGTAAAGAAAGATATTCCTTGCATTGCAGTTGATTTGGTGTAAATATCATCAGTTAAGAAGTGGGTTAGAGGATCCTAGAACAACTAGGTCATGGGGAAGGCCTCATTTCTTGGCAGTGCCAACTCTGTGAAGAGTTACTACACCAGTGCCTGTATGAAGACTGTGCAGTGGAAACCATACCTGCTGTTCTTTTGACTCCACAAAATAGAGAATGAATAGATACAACTTGTGTGTGTGCTCACACACTTTGGAAAGCAGTTGATCTGTACACATCCTTTGAGCTCACCAAACATATTTTTGGGTACCTATATGTGGTGTGAATCGCTCCCAGTCCTAGAGCAGTCGTGGAGATGGAGGCAATCATGCAGCATGTGGGTGTGGGCTGAGGAGAGAGGAAGCATGAAGGGAAGGAATGTCACAGGCTCTCCCCTGGTTCATCAGGAATGGCTTTCTGATAAAAGGAATCTGTCATCATCTCTGCCTAGAACTTTAGATTCAGAGTACTTGATGGTGAATGGAAAAGACTAGATAAAATGGGATGAGAGAGTGAAACTGCCCAATTCAGACAACAAATCCATTTTCCGAGTCAGCTGGGAGTTCACAAAAGCAGAAATGTGCCCAACGGAGAGCCCAGGGAACAGAGAGGAGACAGTTTTTATTAAAATCTTAGTTTCCAAATGATAAGTGCCAAAAAGAAAATAGTTTAACATTTCCAAGGGAAATCTTCACCTTTCATCCCATTGTGGAGTGATGACTTTTCAGAGGACATTCAAATGAAGCCAAGGATGTTCAACAGTATGTCTCATTAAATAGAATTAAGGTCTGTGAACCAAAGGCATATTCATAGTCTCCCTCTTATCTTCCAGTATGATATTCTTCTATTTCATCTTTTCCATATGCTTGCTCCTCTGAGTTTTTTGTTTTTTGGTTTTTGGTTTTTGTTGTTGTTGTTTTGGTTTTTTTGTTGTTGTTTTTTTTTTTTTTTTTGGAATGAGATTGTTAGATTCTGTTTCTAAAGTGTTTTTTGGTTTTTGGTCTTGTTTGTTTGGATTTTAATTTTTTTAATTTTTATTTTATTTTAATTATTTATTTTTTTTCCAGGTGTTGTTATTCTTATATATTCTTATTCTGAGAGGGAAAAAAAAATCACAGCCTTCTGCAAATTCTCTTGCTCTCACACAGACATGGTGATCTACTCTCAGCCCCCTCTCTCTATCCTTACCCCTGGGGGACTGCCTAGGCTTTGCATTCATTGCTTCACAATCTCTGCTAAAGGCTGATTTGGTGACTGAATTAATCCTGCTGTCTACACATGCCTGGAGCTAGCCTGAACATACTGTGCCTCGGAGCTTGCCCAAGTCTCTGCCTTGGATATGGTTTATCACCTCTGAGGCCTTGCTTTCTTACTCAGAAAGTGAGAGCTTGGATCAAATCATCTCCAAGGCTCCTTCCAGTTTTGACCTTTTCTAAGTGTCTGCTTTTAAATGATTTGCCAAAACTCACACAACCATAAACATCGGGGATATGTATATTGTTAGCTTATTGTCTAACTGTGGGGCAATCATTTCAGCTAAACAAACTGAGAACTGGGTGCTGGCCCCAGATCAAGTTTTAGAAGACATCTTTCCTAATATTTGATGCTTCTTAAATCATTTTTTCTGATTCCCTTGATTCCTCCCCTCTTCTGCATTTTTTTTTTTTTTTGAATTTGCAGAGCCCTCTGACATTTTGAGTAGAACATTGCAAATGCTTGTCTACATGCTTGGCCATGTCCCAGAAAAAGATCCTCACCTTGCCACATCCTAGAACATTTCCCCTAAACTTTGAGATCACTAAGGGCATGTGTGCATGTGTGTGTACACACACGCGCCATCCAAGATTCTCCTGAGGATGAATGAATATTTCCGTGCCAAAAGTTGCATGAGAATTTAGGCAATATTTTGGCAGGTTGAACAACGCTCTGGCAAGATCATTGCTTGATCATCCTGTTCTTGGTGAAGGGCATTGTTTTCTAATCAAGATAACTTAGCTACCCTTGGGGTGATATTTAACACTGCAATTGCCTGAAAATGTCATGTTTTCATAACAAATCTTTTTCTAGCATCTAAAAATTTAGGTAAAATTGAAAGAAGGGGTAACAAGAAACATTTACTGTGCATCTGTTTTCTGGTTTTGAATGTCATTTGAGTTTTACACAAATTTTCTGAGGTCAATATTACATCCATTTGACTGGCAAGGAAACCAATGCTCTAATGAGTTAAACAACTTGAAATTCATTAATAACAGAGCTCTTTTATTCTTAAGCCTGTGTTCGTTTCCCTAAACCATGTTGCTTTCCCAAAGAGAGGTTAAAATTTTAAAAATGAAGAAAGAGGATAGTCATTTATTATTTATGTTTCTGGAAATTTATATACAAAATATTATTTAATTCTTATAAGAATCCAGCTTCCCCTTCCTCCCTCTATTATGTGACAATGTATATTTGGTATTTACATTGTAAATTGCTGATGAAAATATTGCTCACTGCTGAGCCAACCATTGCGCTACAACCCCTATTCTTATCTTGAACAGTCCTTCATTTTTTCTGGAGTTAATGATTGCTTTAGACTTTCATTTCTCTGATTTTCTCTTAAACTATTTCCCTATTTATTCAATTTCTGCGTCATATGCCTATCCATAAACTTAATCTTCATCAATTTCATTTCATTTTTCATGGTGATGTCTCTTTCCTTAAGCTCCAATGATGCCTTCCATCTTCTGCTTTATTTTCAACAAGATGTTTTCTGAGTTTACTGTTGGAGCTGTGACCTTGCTACTTTCTTATATCTTCCCCATCTTTGTTTTCCTCTTTGTTTAACATATTCTCCAGTAGTGTTCAAATATGCATACTTATGAAATAATTGTTTTGACCTGCCTTATTTGAAAGTGTCTTTATTACACCTTCACCCTTGGTTGATATTTGAGCAGAATATAGAAGACAGATTTAAAGCCATTTCCTCTTAGAATTTTGAAGATTTTTGCTCTGCTGTCACTTTTTTTTACACTATTGTTTTTGAGAAGTTCGATGACATTCTTATTCCTAATCAATTGTATTTAATTTATTTTCCTTTTGGATGGTCTTTTATACCAAATGTTCTAAAATTTAATAATAATATATAAATTTTTTATCTTCTTATTATGTTAAACCCTTAGTGCACCCACTGGGGAATTTTCTTGTTTCTCCGATAATTTCCTTCACTTCATTTTATCTCTCAGATATCACTTTCTGGGATTTCTTGGAGTTTCACATTGGATCTCTGTACTGATCTTTTCTCTCCTATTTTTCAAAAATATTTTCTGGTATTCAATTTCTTGGAAATTATCTCAATTTTATATTTCATTGTTTCTCCTAGTACTCCTAGTATTTTAATTTTAGGTTTCCTACTTTAAATTTCCAAGAACACTTTTTTATGTGTTCTGATTATTCATTTCATACTGCTTCATACAGTATTACTGTTCTTGTTTAAGAGGCTTTTCTTTTCTTTAACTGAGATATTTTGTAAAAATGTTTTGTCCACACTTTAAATTGTCTTAATTTTCTCTTGGTGGAGATTTCCTCTTGTTTGCTTGGGTCTCTTCCTTTTATAGCAAAGGCTTTTCTCATTCACTGGTGACTTCAATGGCCCACTTATATTTAAGAATGCAGCATCAAGGACACCTGGGTGACTCAGTGGTTAAGCATCTATCTGCCTTTGGTTTAGGTCATGATCTGGTCCTGGGATTGAGTCCTAAATCGAGCTCTCCACGGGGAGCCTTCTTCTCCCTCTGCCTATGTCTTGGCTTCTTTCTGTATCTCTCGTGAGTAAATAAAATATTTTTTTAATTGCAGCTTTTTTATGAAAAAAACACAGTCTAACTTATAACAGCTGCTTTTCCTGTACAATTCCATGGACTCTGAGTCAAAGAATTTGGAAATTATTTATTCCAACCCTTTCCCTGATGCTGACATTAGATCCTTAATAGGTGATTTTACAATTTTGAGTTGAATCTCTCCAATGATGAGGAACTTATTTTCACATGAAATGGTCCCTTACATCTTTGAGTCCTGTTGTGTGAGAATCATTGCTTCTAAGTATCCCTGGTAACTCCTAAATTTAAGACCTGAGTCCTGTGAATAACAATTACTTATTAAGTAGCATTATAAACAGTAGGGGGTGGGATTCCAGGCTTGCTCAATTTAAATAGACCATAGAAAATGATGATATCAGAGATTGTCAAATATATCAAATTCAGCTATTTATATGTATCATTGGCATGTTTCTATGCATGTTGTCTCAACACAACCGTGTGGCATCAGCTGAAGGCACCTGAGGACATCAATCTGGATTTCATAGTAGCAAGGCTGATTACTTCAGTCTTGCTCAATGTTCTGTTTGTTAATGAGGAATATCAGTAGAATATTTACAGAGATTTGTTTCTCATATGAAAACTTTCAGAGTTGAAGGAGGCTGTATTTGCTGCATATTGATCAACTTGTTCAGTGTTAATTTCTCATGGTTGTGGTCTGCCTAAGAAAAATATAATCAGCTAGAACAAAAGCAAAGCAGAAAGGTCCTACCAGATATTTCTTATTTTATTTTTTATTTATAATCTGGAACAGCAGGGTAAAAGGATCTTTGTCCATCTTTTTCACTGTCATAAAAAGAAAATTTGAGGGCCCTTTGAAATATTTTTGTTTTTATTTTTTTATTGAAGTATAATGGGCATATATTAGTTTCAGATATGTAACATAATGATTTAATATTTGTATATATTGCAAAATCACCACAATAAGGCTAGTTAACATTCATTGCCATATGTATCTACAAAATGTTTTGATGAGAACTTTTAAGACCTACTTACTTACCAACCTTCACATATGCAATGCAATATTGTTAACCTTAATCACTATGCTATATGTTATATCTCCATAACTTACTTATTTGGAAAGTAGTTTTGTTCTTTTTGACCCACTTTACCCATTTGCCCACCCCACCCCTGTCTTCTATCTCTGGCAACAACCACTCTGTTCTCTGTATGTATGTATGTTTGTTTGTTTGTTTGTTTGTTGAAAGGAGTGTTTTTGTTTTAGATTCCTTTTTTTTTTAAAGACTTTATTTACTTATTCATGAGAGACACAGAGAGAGGCAGAGAGACAGGCAGAGACAGGAGGAGCAGGCTCCATGCAAGGAGCCTATTATGGGGCTCAATCCTGGGACTGAGCCAAAGGCAGACGCCCAACTGCTGAGCCACCCAGGCATCCCATTGTTTTAGATTTCAATAGAAGTGATATAGGACACTTGTCTTTTTTTGACTTAATTCACTTAACATAATGTTCTCAAGTCCATCCATGTTCACAAATGGCCAAAATTTCCTCCTTTTCAAGGCTGAATGATATTCCAGTGTGTGTGTGTGTGTGTGTGTGTGTGTGTACACACACCACATTTTATTTATCCATTTATCCACTGCTGGAAATTTAGGCTGCTTTCATGTTTTGCCATCATTAAACATAGGGGTGCATGTATCTTTTTAAGTTAGTAGTTGTTTTTGTTTTTGTTTTTTCAAATAAATACCCAGAAGTAGAATTGTTGGATTTTATGACAATTCTTTTTTTAAGTTTTTTGAGGAGCTTCTACACTGTTTTCCACAGTGACTGTGCCAAGTTACGTTTTTACGAACAGTACATAAGGGTTCCCTTTTCTCCACATCCTTGTCAACACTTGTTATTTCTTGTCTTTTTGACACCAGCATTCCAACATGTATGATGTGATATTTCATTGTGGGTTTGATTTGCAATTCCCTGATGATTAGAGATATTGAGCACTGTTTCATGTACCTGTTGGCCATCTGTATGTCTTCCTTGGAAAAGCATCCAAGCACGTCCTCTGCCCATTTTTTAATTGGATTGTTTGGTTTGTGCTATTGAGTTGTGTCCAGGTACCCTTTAACTGATTTTTCTTAGCAATCCAAAATGTCCTATCAAGGCTACTGACGTAGTTGATCTTTTTAAAACCCTATGTGACCCTCAAGTTACAAGTAACAGTGTGGTTCAATGTATCAAATATTGGAATTTGATTTCTGTCACAGGCTGTGTGGTCCTGAGTGCAACTCTGATGTCACATGTTGGTGCTCTTAGGAAACTATGAGCAAGCCTGTTCTTTTCAAGGAAGTAGACACAGAGGAGGGGAAGTGTGAGACAGTTAAACAGACAAACAGAAATAAGAAGAAAGGAAGAGAGGAAAGGATTTAGGGAGTGTTGAGGTTTTAAGAGCAAATTTCTATATCATTAATGTAATTTCAGTCATCTTCTTTGTTCTTAACTATTTCATTCATTCATTCAGCATGTATTTATTGTGTGCCAACTATGGGCCAAGCATGCTTCTTTGAATGAGGAATGCAGTGGGGAATGAAATGGTCATCTCTGGGCTCATGGAGCTACATTCATATACCTGGAATTCTAATCAAAAGCAAGGACTAGGAAGAAATGATATCAGCTATGCATCTAGTAATACTTACTGAGAGCTCTGTGATGGAACCACAGGGAACATAGAGAAACAAAGGGGATTAGGTTATATTAGGGTTCAAGGAGTATTGACATTTTAAGCTGGGTGATCTGGTCATTAAGGATGCAATGTTTTTAGTAGAGATTTGAAGGAAGTGAGTGTGTAACCAATGTATGTATATGGAAGAAGGGCATTCTGGGAGAGGAAACAGCAAGTGCAAAGGGCAGGGGCCATGATATGCTTGAAGTAGAATAGGCAGGTTGGTATGGTTGTAGCCCACTGAGTGAGGTGGCAATGAGGTCAGAAAGGTAAGGGTGGGGAACACAGATCATGTTGGCCTCTGTTTTCAATGACTTCAGCTCTTGGTACAAGACAGGAAACTATTTGAAGATTTTTGTGCAGATGAGTGGCATGATTAGACTTGTTTTAACTAGATTGCTGCAATTATTGCATCATTAGCATGAAAGTTTTACAAAAATGTGTCATTTCGATTAGTCTGCGGGTCAGAACTAATCAATGAAAAACAGAAAATAGGAGCCCTTCTGTGACAGAGGTACTGATTTCATTTATTGTCATAGAGAAAGCTCTTATCATCTATACTAGTCAGAGTACCTTCTAGTCTTGATTGCCACAAAACAAATTACTTTGGATGCTAACTGGACTATAGTCTTCTCATTTGCAAACTAGGGGTAATTGTATCTATATAATAAATGATATTATGAAGATGAGAATCAAATAAGAAATAACACTTGTGAAAATATCCAATGGTGCCTGCCTGAGATAATAAAGGATCTTTCAAAATGTTACCTGCACCCTCAACGGATTACAAAAATACATAAATTTAAAACCATTGACATAAGTTACAGTGAGTGTGAAAGTTTTAATCATTTTGAATATATTTTTTGTGTTCTATTGCATAGAAATTTTGCAAATCATCCAAAGTCCTTCATTTAGAAATTGAAATATTTCAATTTTTGTTTTATAGAACAATCACTTAAGAAAGTACATATGGTAGTATACTGTTAAATAAGCAAAATATTTTGTTTGTTTTTCTTTATTTTACAAATATTCCAGCATTCCAGCATTGATTCTACATTACTTGTGTAATCAAAAGTGGCCAGGACATGTAATTTAATAATCTTAATGGAGTGGATTGCAGAGAAGGCTAGAAAGGGCAGATGCAAAGAACCTACCCAGGAGCTAGATACAGAAGCTCAATGCTCTTTTTTTTTTTTCTCTGACCATACATAATTATTCACAGACAGGAGCAGAACTGTAATTTGATGAAAGGTTTGTGATTATGGAAAAACTTTTCAGAGATTTGAGATAAGGAAATATAAATGAACTTTTTAATGAGAAATAAAATGCAGGAATATTCACCCAAACTCCATTCTTCTTCTCCATTACGTTGGCAAAAAGTAGTATGACTTTCCTGTATTATAAGTGGAAAAAGGAACAACCTCAGAGAGTCATTTAATGCATTAGATGATCCTTTAGAACAATCGTGCATTTGCCTGTTAGTGCAGTTCACCCTTTCTATTATTTCTGAGGAAGGCAAGAGTAATAGTGACTGATTATTGCAGAAAATGTGGACTGTTGGCTTGGCAGTGTAGCCTTTTCCTGATGGGTTTTCTCAAGATCACTCCCCACCAACAAGATTTCAAGAAAAGAACAAAAATAAACTATGCCCTGGATGCCTGTGTGGCTCAGCGGTTTGGCGGCTGCCTTCGGCTCAGGTCTTGATCTCAGGATCTGGGATCACGTCCCACATGGGGCTCCTGTGAAGAACCTACTTCTCCCTCTGTCTGTGTCTCTGCCTCTCTCTGTGTCTCTCATTAATAAATAAATAAATATTTAAAAATTAAAAATATATAAACTATGCCCAAATTATCTCTAATGTGAAACATTAAAACTGAAGGTGGTTTTACCATAATTAGGCCCAGTTTTACTGGAAGGTGATGGGAAAGCACTTTGTGATTTTTCTCTTTTGGTAGCAGAGAGTTCACAAACACCCAAGTATGTCCCATATCATCTTGGAGAGTATTGCCACATCCTCCATTATGCAATGGATCTTTCCGGCGTTAGTGGCTTTTGTAAAGCTTTCTGAAGTGAAAGTCAGGGAGGATACACAGCTAAATCAGATATTAATTAGAGACCTGTTAGATGAAGATGAGGGAGAGGTTTAAAAGGGGAAAAGAAGATTAGTGGGGCCAAATACTTACATAAATTCCCAAAATTAAAAAAACAAGCTTTATTTTTAAACATTTTTTAACCTTTTTTTTGAAGTGTAGTTGACACACGAGGTGACATTAGTTTCAGGTGTACAACTTAGTGATTTGACAAGTTTATATGCTATGCTATGTTCACAAGTGCAGAAGCTTTATTTTTTTAAAGCTATAGATCTCAGGATCTTCTCAAGAAGACTTCTTTCTTATTCTGTTTATAACTGCCTTCTCTGTAGCCAATTGAATGTTTTGTTTGTGTAAAGACAATGCATCTCTGACCAGAATTATTATCCTCATTATTGGAAAAGGAAAACCATGCCTGGCTAAAATGACTGAATGCAGGGCTTCTACCATAATCCATATCTTCTATGAGTAAATGCGTATTACCTATTTCAATACTGCCTTCACTACTATAAATAGTACCATGTTTTCTGTTCCTACTTAATGTGTAAATGTCAAAGGTATGGAGAATGACATTTGGTTTTTTAAAATAAATTCGTATAACACTTTAAAGGGGAAAAGTGCCACTAAAATGTGACTATCTTTGGGATATGGTATTACAGGTAATTTTAAGTATTTATAACATCATTGCTTTCCAATTTTTTAAAAAAAGATTTCATTTACTTATGAAAGACACAGACAGAGAAGCAGAGACACAGACAGAGGGAGAAGCAGGCTCCCTGCAGGGAACCTGATGGTGGGACTCCATCCCAGGACCCCAGGATCAGGACCAGAGCTGAAGGCAGATAGATGCTCAACCACTGAGCCACCCAGACACCTCAACTTTCCAATATTTTATAACAAAAATGTAATAGTATTATCATTAGAAAAAAATAACAGAAAAAAAAAAAAACCACATACCTCCAGACTTTAGGACTTTAGGAGGTATTTAAATGCTACTGCCTAATGTCTTTTGCTTTTTTTTTTTTTTTTTCTCCTGGGAATTCTAGTCATTTTAGTCAGAGCAAAACAGGCTGCTACTACCCACCCTGTCAAACATCTCTGCCCCAGTCAGAAGCTACTGTGCTGTCCTTGCCAGTTCAGTTGGGGACAATCTATTTCCTTTTTCATTTTCAGCTAATCTTTATGAATGAAATGTGATTAACTCTAGCCAAACTATGGAAACATCCTAACAGCATATGGGGAGCCTTCCTGTAGGGCCAGTTTGCTATTTCTGGCTAATAACAGATTTTAAAATCCAATTAGACAGTTTGAGAAAAGGAAGCCCAAGTTAAAAATATCTGACTGTTTGATTCAGCACAGTAGGGAATGGTTTAAAAGACAATCATTCATGGTGAATAGGATCTTAGTGATGAAAAACTCTTTTCTAGCCTATTAGAATAATAATGTTTTTACTCCTTTACTGCTCCTAACGCTTCCTACTTAATTATATCATGTTAACTAGCAGATATTCTCACTCCCTTTATAGGAAGGAAAATCATGATGATTTTTGCCCACACAATACCATCCTTCTGTGTTAAGGGACTGGATTTGACCTAATGGGAAGACATACAGATGGTTTAGGAAATGATACATGATTTTTCACACAGTGGTTAATGCATGAGAAAAGGCATGCCCAGGTCTGTCTAACGTCTACATGTGTTCATTGAATGATTCTTAAATGACCCTATTTGATTTGATTTCTTAACTACATTAGAAATAGATGAAACAATTAAGAAATCATTTTTCACCTATCATATTGGCAGATAGACTAAAATTGTTCACTATAATGGAGATTGTAAGGAAATAGGTACTCTCAAACACTGCTGGTAGGAGTATAAAATGGTTTGGTTTTTTTAACGGTTTGTGAACATAGAATTATTCTCTAAAATAATCTAGTCTGGGAACTATAATTAGAGATGCAGTAAAAGATTGTGTTTACAGATGCTCATTGTGGTAGCATTGCTAAAAAGTAAAAACTGGAAACAACCTAAATGTCCAAAAAAAAAAAAAAAAAGAGGATGCCTTTCATGGGAAAGGCAATACTTACAGTATTAACCCGAGGAAAAGCATATATACTATAAAGAGTTGGAGAAAAGTGAATATCTCTCAAAATGAAAAATGATCTCAACGAAGTAGCATATTTGATTGTTTTTGTTTTTTTTTATAAATACCTTCTAGTCTTGCCCACATTTCCCATAATGAACGTGCAAAGCATAATTTATCCTGCAACAGGTGCCAAAGGAAAACAGGGGGTGAGGTCATGGGCTTCACAATGAAGCTCTGGGTTTGAATCTTCTCTCTGCCATTTAATAACTACAAGATTTCAGGAAATGACCTAGCTCCTCTAACTCTTCTGTTTCTTCATCTGAAATATTAGATGCTGCTGCTGTGTATACCCAAAGGATGCTGTTTGCATTAAGTAAGTTCCTTTATATAGTCCATTTTGACAATGAATGTCTAACATAAAATATATGTCCCATAAATCATCACTGTTATTATTTCTTGTTATAAAAAAGAAATGCTATGCTTACATTCAAAAGATAGTTAGATGAAAGGACAAGTAAAAGCTCATTTCACTGTGTTTTGTAGCAGCCTTATTGATGTGATTCTCATACCATAAAATTTATCCATTTAAAGTGCATGCTTCTGTTTTACTATGTTTTGCCAAATGATTAGGTAAGTAAATTTGTTGAAAGAAAATTATTTTGAGAAATAAAAATTTCTTTGCTATTAATAAGTGAGGAAAACCCCATCTACATAGAGATCACCCTCAGTGAATCTCTTCTTTCAGTGTCAGGTTACCTTAGGGAAGGGGAAGAGGCTTAGAGACAAGTTTCCTCCTCTTCAAAGAAAGTTTATGAGTTTTGTAGACCCTGAGAAACAACCTGTAGGTCAACCAAAGGAGCCACTATCGTGTTCTGGGTCTCAAGACTGTTGCCTGGGGCAGAAAGTGAACTGAAATAAACCTGCTCTGGGGGAGAAGGGAGTTCTTCCCTCAATTTTGAGTTTATGAGTTTTTGGTTCTTCATAGTTTTCTTTGGCAAATGAACTTTGTTCCATAGTTTCTACACAATATGATAAACACAAATGATTAGGAAGTATTTTGTAAGGATTAATTGCTAAAGAAATTATGAAGGAAGCCAGAATGTAACCTGAAGTTAAGTAACTTTTTGGTCTCAGAACCACTGTATACTCCAAGACCCTGTAGAGTTTCTTTTAATGTGAGTTATACCTATCAATTAGAAATTAAAGTGAAAAAGGTTTAAAACAGAAGGATACCCAAGGATACATTTCCATTAGTCACCAGAGCAATGACATTATCATATGTCATGTAGCCACTGGAAAATCCCACTATAGATTTGTAGAAGAGTAGGAATGAAACAGGCAAATCACATCCCACTATTGTTATGAAAATAGTATTGACCTCAAGGACTGCCAGAAAAGGTTTGGGGAATCTCTGAGGAATCCTGCACCACACTTTGAGAACTCTTGTTATAAAATGATTCTTTCCTTTGCCACACGAAACTACCTTTGGGATATGGGATTGTCTAAGGCCACAATGCAGCCAGCTCTGAGATTTTTAAGGTCAAGAAGAGATGAACTTCATCACTCAAAAGCCACAGTGGTCAAAAGCATACCCCAACTGGATTTTCTTTCTCCGACTCTATGGACCAGTTTTTAGCTATTTTAGTGGCAACTGCCTCTAAGATTTATTAAGAACCAATAGACTTATAAGACCCTGTTTGCAGAAAAAGGGTCTTCAGTCACCAGTACCTGCTGAACTCGCCTTTATCTCCATCTGTAGCAGCAGCCCAGAACAAATAAGCCATGTGTTGTTCTCTTTTTCTTTTTCATTCACAGATAAACCATCTGTTCAAAGCGGGGGTAGGAAATGAGTGAGAAAAGATGGTACATATGAGGCGCCAATTTATTAAGTACATTTGTGGCTTTTTTTCTCTTTTTAATTTGGTTGATCACAATAATAATATACCCTTTCATAACATAAAATAATATCTAAGTATAAAATATTAAAAAAATACCTAAGTAGGGGCACCTGGGTGGCTCAGGTTGTGATCTGCAGATCCTGGGATGGAGCCCGGCTCCCTTTGTCTCACTGCTCAGCAGGGGGCCTTCTTCTCCCTCTCTCTCTGCCCTTCCCTGCCCATGGTATCTGCTCTCTCTCTCTCTCTCTCTCAAATAAATAAATAAATAATCTTTTTAAAAAATGCCTAAGTTATAATGAGTAAAAAGAGAACCTAAGTGCCCCGCCCCGGCCCCCAACAAAATCCTCTCCCAGATTACATTTCTCAGAGATAACTGTGTCAGTTTCCTGTGGATTCTCACAGCCCTCTTTGTTGTCAAGTTGCAACCATAGATAAATTGAAAGTCTGGGAGAGGAGTGTTGTTTTGTTTTGCTTTTTCACATACAGAGTATTATCTCAGAGATAGCTCCAAGTGTCAAGTGCATGCGTGTCATTTTTTTTAAAGCAATGCACATATGTCATAATGTAGGGGAAGTAGGTTTATTTAATCATTCATTAATTGATAGGTATTTAGGTTATTAACAATTTTTCCATTTTATAAACAACGTTGCCATGAAAATGCATAAATCTTTGTCAACTGTTAGAATCCCAGAAGTGGGATTGCTGGACTGAAGGCATCCTCATTTTAAAATGTGATAGACATTACCCTCAAGAGTGCATTGTGTATCAATTTACACAATCGCCAGTAATTTATGGGGAATTCCATGGCCCTACACTGTATCACTGCATGAAGTTTTGCTCTTTGAAAATTGTCCAATCTGATGGGTGAATTATGGTGTCTTGTTTTATTTTGCATTTCTCTGATTATCAGTGAATTTGAACATCTTTTCATATTTTTTTGGTCATTTGTATTTCTCCTTCCAAGAGGAATTTTGCCCATATTCTAGGCCTATTTTTTGACAGGGCTGTTTGCCTTTTTCCAGTAGATTTATGTAACCTTTTTATAAGTAATAGCACTTTATTTTTGTTTCAGATATCTTCCACCACTCTGTTGCTGTCTTTTAACCTTGATTATACTTTGTTTTGTCACACAGCAGGTTTTAATTTGTATGTGCTGAAATTTATCAAACTCCTTATTCAAAGTCTCTGAGTTTTTTTCCTTTCTTGGGAATTGGTATCCCCAAAAGTATAAAAATGCATTGCTTTCTCCAAGAGCTTTTGTGACTTCAGTGTTTCACAATTATATTTTTTACCCATTTTATATATTTATGGCTATATCTTTTAAATAATACAAAGCACGTATCTGAGTTAACTTTTTCCCAAATGGATGGCCATTTGCTATAACACAACTTAGTGAGTATTTTATCCTTTGCCCATTAATTTGTCATCTTTAACTCAGGATGCTGTGGAGCTTCACTATAAAGAGTATGTTTCTAGAGTCAGACATCTGAATTTCAATGGAAGCTTTGCCACTTAAAATTTCTGTAAATTTTGATTTATTTAACATCTTCCATGTCCCTCTGATTTCATGGCTTTAAAATGGATAAACTAGTAATGATTATTATATCATATGATGATTAAATAAGATAATACTTATAAAACACCTCAAATAATACCAGGCACATTAGGAGCATACAATAAAGTTAGCTCTTATTAAAATTTTACAAGTCCACATATATCTAGGATCTGCTCTGAGTTGTTTATAGAAGCACCATCAAACAGAACTTTCTGTGTTATGAAAATGTTTCATATATGCATCATCCAGTGATATTCATTAGCCACACTGAGCCCTTGGAATGTGACTAGAATGACTGAAAATTTAAATTTTTATTTCATTGAATTTTAACTAATTTTAATTTAAAATTAAGTAGTCACATGTGGCTATAGCTACCATATTGAACAGCTCCAGTGCAATGTTTGCCATGGACTTCCACTAGTTATACCTTATTATATTGAATTCTTCAGTAAGGATTATTACTGGAACCATGTTCTGAATTTAGTCAAATGATTTTCCTGGCTTATAACTTTCTTTAATCTGTTTAAGTTAAAAAATAATAATAATAATCTGTTTAAGTTGTCAGCTGCTAGGAACGATAAATCTAGTTCCTAGTTGGAATCAACTTATTCTTCAAATAAATCTTTTTAGTTCTTATTTTATTTGACCATATGGTTAAATTTCATTGGATAATTTTATTTAGAGGTCTTCTAAATTCATATTTGAGATCTGTTTAAGTTAAAAAAAAATAATCTGTTTAAGTTGTCAGCTCCTAGGAACGATAAATCTAGTTCCTAGTTGGAATCAACTTATTCTTCAAATAAATCTTTTTGGTTCTTGTTTTATTTGACCATATGGTTAAATTTCATTGGATAATTTTATTTAGAGGTCTTCTACATTCATATTCAAGATTATTTTAAATTTGCCTTGTACAGTGAGTGGTATCACGGTTTATTGACCTAGTAAAGTGAATTGGGAATTTTCATATTCGAAATTCTGAAAGAGATTGGATACTGGAGTTATTATATGTTTTTGAGAATTTAGGAGAACTGAGATTAAAAACACCTGGGGTTAGTAGCTTGGGGTGGGTGGGGTGAGGGGCTAGACCTTTGTCTACCTTAACTATATCTTCTATGATGATTGTCTATTCAGATGTTATATCCATTCATAAGGCAATTTTGAAATCACTGATGCTCCAAAGAAAATCTGTCCATGGATAGTGTCTTAGTCAACACCGGCTACTGTAACAAATTGCCTTTGACTAAGTGGCAAACATTTATTTCTCACAATTTTGGAAGTTGTAAAGTCCAAAATCAAGGCACTGGCAGACCCACTGTCTGGTGAGAGCCTTATTCCAGGTTTGCAGATAGTTGTCTTCTCTTTGTATCTTCACATGGTTAAAAGAGAAAGGGCTAGCCTTCTTCCTTTTCTTATTAGGACATTCATCTAATCATGGGGGCTCCAATCATGGGGACTCCAATCTCATGAAGTCATGAACTTCCAAAAGCCTATCTCTTTAGGGTTTCAATATATCAGTTTTGGGGAGACCCTGACATTTGGTCTATAGCAAGTAGCAATATCTCCACTCAGTGATACTCTTAACTTGTAAATGCATTCTTCAAGTAATGAGTCTGAGGGATGCCTAGGTGGCTCAGTGGTTGAGCATCTGCCTTTGGCTCAGGGCGTGATCCCAGAGTCCCAGGATCATGTCCCACATCGGGCGTCCTACCTGGATCCTGTTTCTCCCTCTACCTGTGTCTCTGCCTCTCTCTGTCTATGTCAGTCATGAATAAATAAATAAAATCTTTTAAAAAACAAAACAAAAAAACCCAACAAGTCTGAGATTATACAAAGATTTATCTTTAAGCATGTTTATCTCGTAATTTTCAATAGAGTAAGATTAGAAACAATTACCCTGGTTAAGTAGATATTATATATCCATTAAAATCATGCTCTAGAAAAACTGATTCTTATATGAATGATAGATTATACAAATTTAATACTGCTTTTCTTTGGATGTTAGCATTAGAATGACTTATTTTTCCTTTTATGTCTGCTTTCTTCAAGTTTTCTATAAAGAACGCGTTTGTTTTTTTTTAACAAAAGTCAGAAAAGCAATGGTTGAGTTTAATTCAATTAAACAAAACAAAACAAAACAAACCTGCTGGGCACTTCCTATGCTCCAAGCACCACGTAGAAAATAAAACAAATCAGTGCTCACCCCTTATGTAATTCACAGCCTAATGAGGAAGACAGCTAAAATATTATACTTCAAAGAAGGCAGAATGGGATAAATACTGTGGAAATCATGAGTTTGGGGACATTCTGATTTGGCCAAAGGCCCTATTCCCTTTCTGTACTTTGGATCTTCATGGTAGATATTTTAGGATAAGATTATTTTAAGGTATTTATAGGTAAGGTTATCGGATAAAATGTAAGACACCCCATCAAATTGGAATTTAAGATAAACAATAATTTTTAACATAATTATATCACAGGCTTACTTACACTAAAAATCTATGTTATTTATCTGAAATTCATGTTTTACTGCCCTAAATCTGGCAACCTTACTTTAGGAATAAATAACATTTTGTAAAAATAATTACAAAATAACATTTTGTAAAAGGCAGGATTCTACAAATCTCTCTCAGAACCCTAGTTCTATAAGACTTGGCAAAAATAATTATGTGGTCACAAAAGATAGTGAATCACTGCATGCTGTAGCTCCTCTTTTGTATAACTGTAATTCAGAGTGGTATTCACCTGTTATAACAACCAGGGTAGCCTGGACACTGACCAGGTCAGAACTGATTCTGGCCATTAACCCTTCTGTGGCTATACTGAGAATGAACTGGAAGATCCATGTACTACAGTTTATACCTCTGAGCATTTGCTATGTGCCGCACACCCCTTAGTACATTACATACCTCATCTTGTTAAATCCCCACACATCTGTGTGGAACCTATTAGGATTTTATACACGATGAAACTGTGGCTCAGAGAGGTTAAGCAGCTTGCCCAAACTCACACAGTAGTAAGTGATACAGTCTGAATCTACCACCTATATGCTTAATCAGTGGAGATTCACTATATGCATTAGCCCATTAGAAGCCTGGAAGGGTAAGGAACTTTTTGACTCTGTGACGAGTTCCTAGATTGCACCATAGAAGATGCTGGCAGATTGTTGTATGGTTTACCAAGAACTTATATACATCTTATCTTCAAGTATCTTTTTTTAAATTTTAAATTATTTTTGGTTTCAGGGTTCAGTTTCTGCAAATCCATTGGACTCATAAGAAACTTTTTTAATTGTTTAAGGATTTCTGATTTTTTCTGAACATTTAAGTTTTGTGTATGTGTGTATTCTCCAAGGCTCTTCATTGTCTTCTTTTTAATAACCTGAAGTCTTATAACAATATCCTTATGTAGAACTACTTTTCACAATAAAATGTCCTCTTCAAAAAATTCCACAGACCTAGCCACTGCTCACACAAGATAATTTCTGAGCTCTTAGTTCTGTGGGATATTCTTGTTTTTATACATAACTAGAGAAGTCTGAAATCAACTATGAGTGTCGTTTGAGTTTTCACATACCTTATATGCCATAGCCAGCCAGCTATTCTTAACGCAAATAGTTATAGCAGTGAACAGAGATATATTAAAAACAACTATTTGAGTTCAAGTACTGCCTGTGTTAGCAACTAGACTTGTAATCTTGAACATATCAAGATGTTGGAGCTAAATTACCATAAATATCTTAAATTACTGAATTAGCAGTAATAGAGTAAATGAGAAAAATTAAGATTCAGGGATATTAGTTACATCCCCCAAAGTCCTAAGTGTGTAATTACAGAAATACTACAAATGGGTAGGGCAGCAGACAGTTGTCATTTTAGCACTTGCCAAGAAAATTTATTGCATATTAACAAATTATTTTCCAGTGAAGTTTCTAGATGCATTAATTTTAGGTAACAAAAGTTACTTCAAATAAAGCCAAGAACCATTTAAAATACAGTGATTTCCCTTTGTTACTTATATAATATGATTTTGATGGCAGTAAAATAAACCAAGTTACTAATAAAAGTAAACTTATGAGAAGTGGTTATTTAAAAAGTTCTCTATGCCTAACATTTATTCTAAATCAGTAGGTTTCTAATGTCTTCTTGATGTTTAATAATTATCTGATTCAATTAAAATTGGATTTAATAAGATCATTATTTTTTTCTATAAATACAACTTCGTTCCCCAGGATAAAATTCTACGTACCCAATGTGACGGTTAATTTCAGATGTCAACTTAACTTGTGCCAAGGGGTACCCAGATATTTAGATAAACATTATTTTAGCTGTTTCTTTAGGGTGTTTTTGAATAAGATTAACATTTAAATCACTAGACTCTGTAAAGCAGAAAAACAGATTGCCCTGTATAATATGCTGGCAGTTGAAAAACTGTTGAGAGCAAAAGGCTAACCTTCCCCAGAGTAAGAGAGAATTCTCTGGCCTGATGACCTTACAACTGCAACATTTGGGTCTTCCTGGCTCACCAGTAACTTCTCTCTTTTGATTCAAACTGGGACATCAGCTCTGCAGATCTTGGGCTTGTCAACTTCCATAATCACATGAGCCAATTTAGGACATAAAGTCTATTGGCTGGAATCAGCCTAAACAAAGTAATTGTAATCCAAAACCAACTTTATATTATTACTCATCTTTAAGATAATGGTTTTCAGCCTTCTTTGTTCATTAAAATCATTTGAGGCATTTTTTACAGTGTGGGCCATTCTACAAATTTTGATTTGATTGGTCTGGGGAATGGCAGAGGCAGAAGTTCCCTGGGGATTCTAACACACAACCAAAGATGAAAGCCACAGGGGCATTAGTTACCCTGCCCACCACATAACAACTGCTCACCATTCTGTTAGTCAATGCAGTGCCAGCCAATTTTTCTAGGCCAAGAGTTGGTTATTTCAAAGCTCCTCTGGGAGAGTTTATTCAATACCGTAGAGGTCCTTTTTTCCCCTTTAACTACTGTGCAAATTCACTTGATACTGTAATTCCCATCCTTTTATGAACAGAATGTTCTTATTATAATACTCTTATTTAAAAAAAAAACAAGTTAAAAAGCCTAGCCTTTTTAAAATCACTAGTAGGAGGAAACCAGGTGGGAAAAGGGGAGGAGTCATGTCAGAACACCTCTGTGCCAAAAGTGTCCCCATATTCATTCATTAAATTTGCTTATTTTTTCAATTTAACATACAGTTCTGGAAATACCTATTGAGGATTGAGACTGTGTCAAGTGGTGTTCTAAACATCCACAGTACCTCATCGGATAAAACAGGCAACAATCCCTGCCCTCACAGAGTTTATATTCCAGTGTACCTCTAAAATATGCCAGGCTGTAAACTATGTCCTATGCAGATAAAATCACATACAACACAGTCCTTGCCCCTTCACCCAAGAAAACCATC
The DNA here is from genome assembly GCF_048164855.1 of Canis lupus baileyi. Classification (NCBI taxonomy): domain Eukaryota; kingdom Metazoa; phylum Chordata; class Mammalia; order Carnivora; family Canidae; genus Canis; species Canis lupus. The sequence continues at coordinate 29,564,262 of NC_132852.1, forward strand.
ATTTGTAACATGGCGACTTTTTGTAGATGATGAAATAGTGACTTGCTTAAATTAAAATCTGTAGACACTGAAGTCAGGACTCCGATCCTCCCTACATACCTTACCACCTCCCTATTATCCATGTCTGAAAAATTATTGGTGGCTGTCTTCAGCAATAAGGCGTTACCATAAGTTCTTGAGCCGAAGAGTAGCATTATTAAGATGATGTCTGAGAAATCTACTTCTAGCCCTAGTGTTTGGAAACCCTCATGTTCAGAGAGCATGCTGCATGTACAATCTGAAGTGGATCAGGTGGGACAGGACAAGAAGTAATGGGGACCTAAGCACAACAGAAAATGGTATTGGAACAGTAGGAATCAGTAATTTTTGCACTGGAAGCTTTGGGAGATGTTGCTTACTGTAGTCTGCCTGAAGTTGGGACAAAACTGAACAAACAAGATGAGTTTGGTGCTTTGGAAAGTGTGAAAGTGCTAGTGAACTCTACTCTCCTCTATCAGGAGAAGTAACTGAAACTAATGAAGCTCTTGCAGAAAACCCAGGACTTGTCGATAAATCTTGTTATGAAGATGGTTGGCTGATCAAGATAGCACTCAGTAATCCTTCAGGACTGGATGAATTAATGAGTGAAGAAGCATATGAGAAATACATAAAATCTATTGAGGAGTGAAAATGGAATCCTAAATAAACTAATATGAAACGAAACAAAACCAAACAAAAAAAAACTAGACTAGAGGGGTGAATGCTTGACACCAGAAGAAGTTGAAACCTGGGTTTGGGAAGCTCCAAGGATGTGTCCATCACCCTTATGTTTAGGTCAAGCCCAATTAGGAGGCTACCTCCGAATGAACTCCACACATTGAAACTGACTTTCGTCACTGTTTTAAGTCACAGCTCAGGTAGAGAGGGTGCTAAGAGACACAGAGTACATGTAGTATGAGGGGGCACCTGCTCTTGCCTCTATGCCATCCACGAGGAATGACATGTAGGAATGGTTTTCCTTCCCTGGCCACCAGAAAGGCAGGTGCTTTGTTGCTCTGGCCTGCATTGTCTTCCTCTGTAAATGGAAGGTGCTGAATCAGGGGATTGCCAGGGTCCTTTCAAATGCAAACTGTCTATGAGTCACTTCTTTATTCTATCTATCCAGAATTTCAGGCCTGCCTCAGACCGGCAGTTTAGAGGTTAAAAGGCTGCAAAATGAGCCTGAACCTCAGAGTCTATGACCATCCTTCACTCTAGAGAGGAAGAGCAGGATTTGGTATCCAAAGTTCTTACTCATAATGGGAGTACATGTCAGCACCATTGGTAATGATGGACTCAGAATCAGGAATCACACTTAGGCCGTGTGTGTTGCCTGCCAGTCCCTGTGCTGGTGGTATTAGAATGTAACACTAGCAATTTGGTGGTATGAACAAGGAGACAGCTTTTGCTGCTTTTAAGTGATTTTGAAATATGTTTTAAAAATCTATTAAAATGTGGTCGATCCTTTAGAAGTCATGATTTTGAATTGTGTTTAAATGTATACTTGTTATGATTTACGAGTTTACGTCTGGGTTAGGTACATGACGCTAGAGGTGGCAACGTGACATATTTCTACCATCACAAATGGAGATCAGAAAATGTTACTCATGTGAAAATAAACATGTCTGACACTGAAAACTCTCTTTTCTCTCTTGTGTAATGGAGTTTTATTGAGCTTTGGCAGAAAAACAAAGAAGTCTGCATTCAGGCTTGCGGAGTGAAGCTCATTCACAAACCCTTTCAAAACCTACTGAAAATGTCTACCGAGATGCCCAATCTTTAAAACCTCTGTCATTTCTTGCTCTTATGCTTCTATTTGCATAATTAGCTATCACTCAGTTTTCAATTCATGTGATTGTTAAAAGCCACTTATGAATCTGACTTTTTATATGGGTTACAAGCATCTATTTTCCTGCTCTGTTCATACAGGGCAGGGACCCCTTTATGATGGAACTGAAACACAGGCAGATACTTAATATGTTTCGTTTGAAAGAATTATGATCCAATCTTTTTGTAAAAGAAGTCAACCAAGTACAGTTTTTGCTGCTTGGTTGCTGGAGCTTATTTTTGGAATTACATCTGGGTTGTGCCTAATGCAGTGATTAGATCGTACCTATAAAGATATCTCTGGTGGTCATATCTAAAATCTAGTTTATTTAATTCTTGAATAATATCAAAATTCCTAAATTTCACTTAGCCTAAGGGATTTTTCCACTTGCTTCAAATCTGAGCTTTGCCACAGACCTCTCTTTATCTCCTTTGTTGCAAATGTGCAATGAAGCAGTCTTAGATCACCAAGATTGGAGCGATACACCCCAGACTGTCAGAAGTTTAACCTTTGAGAACGCTGTGAAGGGCAATCCAGAAGAAAAAAAAAAAAAAAAAAAAAGAAGAGGGAATTCCTCATTCTTCTCAGGGTGTATGTAAGTTGAGAAAGTAGAGGGGAAAATGGGGATGCTCTTAAATGCATCAGTTCTAGGACCAACGCACTGGGAATTACCAGCACCTGATATTTTTTTTCTGCACTTATTCAACCTTGCCAGGGGTACAATCTGCTCAATGACATATCAGATGACATTAAAAAAAAAAATCTTATTTTAGCTTCAAGGACTTGGCTTGCTTTGAGGCTATTGCTCTGGAGCCTTTAAATGCAAATGAGGGAAACCCCAGGTTATAAAGCATCTGCTTCTGCAGACAGGTTTTCAATCCTGTTACCTTAGCAACATTTGCCCTTGTATTCCACGGGCCACCTTGACAGCCTGCATAATGTAACTGGCAGAAAGAAAGCGCAGGGGCTGCCTTTGGGGGGGGGGGGGGCACGCAGGGTGTAGCATTGGTGAGTGGCTTGGGATCCTTCACATACTGTCCCTGCAACAAAAATAGAAACCTCATTTTCAGCAATAAAAGAAGTTGAGGGGGGATAAAAACATTGAGATTATATATATATATGTATCTCAGAACTAGCTGGACCTGAGAGAGCATAGATTTTCCGAAAATATCCTTCCCACCAGCCGTGCTGCAGATGTGTCACTGAAGCTCAGCCAGGCAGGCCATCTGCTGCAGTGTTTCCCTGGAAATTCCCAGCGACGCCCCTCCCGGCGCGCCCGCCGCCTCCCGCGCTCCAGCCCCCGCCGCCGAGCCGAGGAGCTGCCCGTGACGTCGCTGCCGCTGACGGGAGGGAATCCCAGCCCCTGCGCGCCTCCGTGCCTCCGGGGGAGCCGAGCCCGCTCTGCTCCGGATGCTGGGAACCTGGGGCTTTTTACCATAAAGAATCACAGCAGCAATATGCAATCCGTCACAGGGCGCAAAGCACGCTTTCTAACACATTCTAAACTCGTGATAATGTGACGCCTGGGGGGGGGCGGGGGGGCTCAGTGGTTGAGCGGCTGCCTTGGGCTCCAGGCGTGATCCCGGGGTCTGGCATCCAGTGCGCATAGGGCTCCCCGCAGGGAGCCTGCTTCTCTCTCTTACATAACATCTTAAAAAAATAAATAAATAAAATGAATTCGTGATTATATATATATATATATAAAATGTATAATATATATGATTATATATATGATTATATATCATGAATTTATATATAAACAATATATAAAACAATGAGATATACATTGTTATATATTAGATACATGTTTATGATATATATTAAATATATATTAAACATATAGGTATATATGTTATGTTAAATATATATTGTTTATATATATATAAACAATAATGAGACTTATCTGTTCAAAGAGTGCTAGCCAACAGTACCATCGTGGCAGCCAATCCTCCTCCATCGGGAGTTTTAACCTACCGCCTATGGACTCATGAAAAAAGAAATGATTTTGCTTAATTACTTTTAAAAAATAAGAGTAATGAATACTTTCTTATCTATATATTGTTATTGTATTGTAGCTTCTGCAGAAAATTGAGATGCAAATCTCAGATGAGCTATAGCTACGCGGAGACCTACGGCAAAACGATGTTTAGCTAGTATGCATTTTGTCATTCCTTGCGTGGTAGATGAAATAAGGCTTTACCCAGCTTGATGCACAGTGGAGAAATGGGACCTGCTTTCTTTCCTCCCTCATATAGAGAATTAACCTCTGGATAAGGTTGAAAATATGGGCAAAGAGCTGCCTTTGGAAGATTGTATTACCTCTAAATGTGTTTGACTCATATGTTCAGAATCATAGCAAAAAAAAAAAAAACTAACTAAAAATAATAAGGTAAGCTTTAGTAATGTTGAAGTGGGACACATAAATAGAAATAGATATTCTTGGAGAACTAATCTCTTACTCAAGAGCTGTAGATAATTACAGCTTTATTGTCATATTGTTTTTAGGCAGTAAATCACAATAAAAATAGTAAATTCTTAGGGAGTAACTTAATCTTTTTGTTTTGTTTTCTTCCAACAAAAATGAAGGTGATAGCAGCATATATTGATTGGGTACTGACTATTGGATGCTCATCAGCATTTTTTGTTGTCATTGTAGATTTAAATATGAGTACATGAATCAATCTATTGTGTTGGCATTGCTAGAAAAGAGTCGTATTTTTTTAAAGAAATCAGTCTAAAGGGGAAAAAATGAATATACACTTTCATATTTTTTTGTTCTCAAGGATATTTAGTGTTCTGTTTATATGTAACAGGTTCCTACTCTCACATTTGTAATTCTTTACCTTTTTGTAATTCAGATCTTTATTACCAAAATGCATTTGTCCTTTTCCCCATGCAAAAAGGATTCTTTTCACATTTTCACAATTAAGCTAATATGCCAATAAGGGACACATACACACACACACATACACACACACACACACATCCTTCTTTCAGGCCACAAAGAAGCCATGGTTATGTGTATATATCTTTTCAGTAGTATTTAGTATTTATACACAAGAGTCTCAAAAGATTTTTCTGGAAATACTGCTTGACTTCACATTCCTGCAAAGTGCTAGCTCTATGTAAAAAAGAGATTTTTAAAAAGATTTTAAAATGAAAATGAATACAGGAGCTCTTACAAAGCTTTTTTGAACTTAATCTCTCTATTTCTTAACTCATTCCTTTCCTGCCTCTCCAGAATGCCATGGGGAAGTGTTACTGTAAAGCATTTGGAATTTAGAAGATTCTATGTAACTGCTAGTTAAAATTTTCATTATTTGCAAGGTTTAATTTGTGAAATGAATCTTTCAAACTTTAATCCCTTGAAGCAGTAAGGACGAAGAAATGTTGACCCACTATGAATCCTGTTTTCTCTGCTCTTCCCCAGACACATCAGGGTAGGTCCATCTTCTTCAAAGCCATTCAGCCAGCCCACAGCTTTTGTCTTTTCAAATTTTTAATTGCACCATTTATCTGTCAGCTATGAAAATCTTTGATTACATCTCCATCGATTCCTTTCATATATTCTTTACTACTTTTGCAACCATCACACTTGTCTGTGGAGTCTTCTGAATCTTCTGGATCCCCGGACACAGAATTTTCATGTGCCATCACCAGGTACAAGGTGAGACCACTTGGAGGGAACCACTCTGTCAAAAATTAGGAGAAAGTGATCAAGCAAAACGGTTTGACAGATTTGCTTATATAAATAGATTCTAATTCCGTTTTGCTGTGACACCAAGCAAATAAGCAATGTTGCCAATGTGAGAACAACTTGTATCCAAGGTATTCAGTCAGTCACAGACAGAAGAAAAACAATGGCATTCTCTCAAAGATCAGATATTTCCTAATGGGAAACTGTGTTGTTATGTTTTCCTTTGCTTCGGATGCCAGATAGGAGAAAATAGCATGCATTTGTTTGCCGAAGAAATCATATTGAAGAGAAAACGAGCATAAATAGAAAACACCTGACAATTACAGAAAAGGTAATCCAATTTCTGATTTTTTGGACAAGATATTAATAAAGGGCCTTTATAGAATGTTTAAATAAATCCATTTTCTTAAAGCAAGAAACAATTTTCCTCTGAATGGAAGGTACAGTGCAGCTGATACTTTGTGTTAATGTGAAATAATTTGGAGTTTCCCTTTGATTGCATTACAAAGACATATAAATACCTTGCTACAATTAGGTTTAAATCTTGGAAAAAATAGAAAAGCATTTTCAAGTTTTCCACCAGAATTTTCAATGTCACTCAACAGGAGGACATACGATGCTATTTCCATGACCTTGGGCAAGTCACTTAACCTCTAAGAACCTTGGTTTCCTTCTTTTCTTGAAAATACAGAATAATACTTGACCTTGTCTGTCTCTATTTTTTTAAGGTTAAAAGGGCCAATATAAGTGAGTGGGCTTTTGTAAATAGTTGTGTACACATCTGATTCACTGTTACATATCTTTACACCTTCTGTGCTCCTGCTTCAGAGGCCATCCCTTGTCCTTGTCAGCTGTGTGTGATCATGTTGCCCTCTAGTGTCTGCAGTTCGAAGAGACCCCAAAGAAGCCTTGAGAGAAAAAAGTTAATGGATTCAAGAGGGAAGGGCAGGAAAGGGAAGCTGGTGGTAGAGAAGTCTAGATATAAACCAACCACAGTTGTAAGAACAATGAGCAGCAGCTTATTCTGAGGAGGAGATCCAGAGCACGTTGAGAGAGGAAGAGAAGAAATAGGATCGAGAAAGAAGTGAGATGGAAGTGACTCTGGAAAGCTCAGTGGCCAGGGAGGCAGGGGAACTGGAAACACCGGACTCTCCCTCGAAAGCTCTGGCCTCCATAACCAGCCCTGTAAGTGAGATCATTGAAAGAAAGGTTCACCAAAGTGCCTTGCAAGAACACAATTCTTTGAGTCAGCGTCAGAAGATGAGAGAGAAGCAGAACAATAAAAAAGCAGTATGAAAGAGAAGTATTGAAAGGGCCACTGCAGGAGCACTTGGATGGCTCAGTGGTTAAGCATCTGCCTTTGGCTCAGGCTCAGGTCGTGATCCCAGGGTCCTGGGATCGAGTTCCTCATCAGGCTCCCTGCACGGAGCCTGCTTCTCCCTCTGCCTATGTCTCTCCCTCTCCCTCTGTGTCTCTCATGAATAAATAAAGAAAATCTTTAAAAAATATAAAATAAAATAAAATGCTAGGTACTGTGGCAATGTAAAGTACTGTGCATTCCTAAAGAAATGTGGAAACAATGGGATGCCTGGGTGGCTCAGTGGTTGAACATCTTGCCGTTCACTCAGGGTGTGATCCTGGGGTTCCGGGATCAAGTCCTGCATCAGACTCCCCTAGGGGAGCCTGTTTCTCCCTTTGTCTGTGTCTCTGCCTCTCTCTGTGTCTCTGATGAATAAATAAATAATCTTTAAAAGAGAAAAGAAAAGAAATGTGGAAATAACAGAAATTTTTTCCAATCCGAAGACCAGCACCTAAAATTGAGTTTTCCTTTGGGAGCCTGTGTCACATGGCATTGTCCGTGACATTGCCCAGTAAGCATATTTTCCAGTGAACAGAAAACCTGCCATTTCCCGAGAGCTATTAACTCTGCCAAAGAGTTTTCCATTAGCAAGTGGACAAATCAGTTACAAATCAGTTACGGACTGGACTGTACCTCTTTATTTAAATATTTTCCTTGTATCTACCCACTTCCTTAGTCTAATACCTTCTCTGTACCTTTCCACATAGGAAGGAAAGTGACACTTCTCATCTCTGTGCCATGTGCATCCTAATAGCTCCTCTTCTAACCCCGCTGTCTGCCCACGGATTCTAAAACTATTTTATGGGGCCACCAGGTGGCAGTTAGGGCAAATGGTTTTTGGCTTCTCCCTGTAACCTTGGAGAAAGCCAGGTGATTCCTAATGGAGAAACAGGCCCTAGAAATAGAAACGTTATTCTTCAGTACTTGGAGGTGCCAGGCCCGGGGCTCTGTGTTTTCACACATAATACCTTACCCAATCCGTGTGGCAATATGTATTAAATAGAGCCTTTAGACAGATGAAGGTAAAGAAATGGGTAATAAGGCATCATTTTTTTTTGTATATTTTTTCATTGGAGTTCGATTTGCCAACATATAGTATAATACACAGTGCTCATCCCATCAAGTGTCCCTCTCAGTGCCCGTCAACCAATCACCTCCAAAACCAGTCACCCTGTCCCCCTACCCACCTCCCTTTCCACTACCCCTTGTTCGTTTCCCAGAGTTAGGAGTCTCTCACATTCCATCACCCTCTCAGATATTTCCCATTCATTTTCTCTCCTTTCCCCTATAATCCCTTTCACTATTTTTTATTTTCCTTTTTTTAAAAAGATTTTATTTATTTATTCATGACAGAGACAGAGAGAGAGAGGCAGAGACACAGACAGAGGGAGAAGCAGGCTCCACGCAGGGAGCCTGGCGCGGGACTCGATCCCGGGTCTCCAGGATCATGCCCTGGGCTGAAGGCAGCACTAAACCGATGAGCCACCCAGGTTGCCCTATTTTTTATATTCCCCAAATGAATGAGACCATATAATGTTTGTCCTTCTCCGATTGACTTACTTCACTCAGCATAATACCCTCCAGTTCCATACACATAGAAGCAAATGGTGGGTATTCGTCGTTTCTGATGGCTGAGAAATATTCCATTGTATGCATGGACCACAGCTTCTTTATCCATTCATCTTTCGATGGACACCAAGCCTCCTTCCACAGTTTGGCTGTTGTGGGCATTGCTGCTATAAACCTCGGGGTGCAGGTGTCCCAGCTTTTCACTGTATCTGTATCTTTGGGGTAAGTCCCCAGCAGTGCAAATGCTGGTTTGTAGGGCAGATCCGTTGTTAACTCTTTGAGGAGCCTCCACACAGTTTTCCAGAGTGGCTGCACCAGGTCACATTCCCACCAACAGTGCAAGAGGGTCCCCTTTCTCCACATCGTCTCCAACATTTGTTGTTTCCTGTCTTGTTAATGTTCACCATTCTCACTGGTGTGAGGTGGTATCTCATTGTGGTTTTTATTTGAATTTCCCTGATGGCCAGTCATGCGGAGCAATTTCTCATGTGCTTGTTGGCCATGTCTATGTCTCCTTTGATGAAATTTCTGTTCATGTCTTTTGCCTATTTCATGATTGGATTGTTTGTTTCTTTGCTGTTGAGTTTAAGAAGTTCTTTATAGATCTTGGATACTAGCCCTTTATCTGATACGTCATTTGCAAACATCTTCTCCCATTCTGTAGGTTGTCGTTTAGTTTTGTTGACTATTTCTTTTGCTGTGCAGAAGCTTCTTATCTTGATGAAGTCCCAATAGTTCATTTTTGCTTTTGTTTCTCTTACCTTCATGGATGTATCTTGCAAGAAGTTGCCGTGGCCAAGTTCAAATAGGGTGTTGCCTGTGTTCTCCTCTAGGATTTTGATGGATTCTTGTCTCACATTTAGCTCTTTCAACCATTTTGAGTTTATCTTTGTGTCTGGTGTAAGAGAATGGTCTAGTTTCATTCTTCTGCATGTGGTTATCCAATTTTCCCAGCACCATTTATTGAAGAGACTGTCCTTTCTCCAGTGGATAGTCTTTCCTGCTTTGTCGAATATTAGTTGACCATAGAGTTGAGGGCCCATTTCTGGATTCTGGATTCTGTTCCATTAATCTATATGTTTGTTTTAGTGCCAGGACCACACAGTCTTGATGATCACAGCTTTGTAGTGCAACTTGAAGTCCGGTATTGTGATGCCGCCAGCTCTGGTTTTCTTTTTCAATATTCCCCAGGCTCTTTGGGGAGAAGGCAGAGCCAGAAAGTGCCAGTGGAATGTGGAAGAGCCAGAAAGTGCCAGTGTGAATCCAATCTCAAATGATGTTACACCAAAGCAGAGGTCATTTCACTCCAGCACAATGGCTGAAAACTGCAGACAGGCCAACGGTAGACTGTGTTATTAAAGTGACTTTTTCAAAGGATTTTAAGTTTTCAGATAAATTTGATAGCCAGTATGTTCCCTTTTAGATCTCTCCTACCTCTTGATATTCCTACCATTTTACATTCTTTACTGCTCACATAGCTTGTGATTTTTCTCCTTCCCTAGTTTGACTCTCTCCTTAGCTTTCAGATTCCATAAATTTTACTTTTTTTCCCCCAAAATTAACATACAGTGTTATATCAGGGCCCGATGTACAATACAATGATTCAACAATTCTGTACATTGGTCAGTGCCCATCGTGGTAAGACTGCTCTTTAATTCCCAGCACATCTCTCCACCCACCTCCCCTCTGGCAGCCACCAGTTTGTTCTCCAGAGTTAAGAGTCTGTTTATTCATTTGTTTATTCATTTGTTTCATTTTTTAGATTACGCATGTAAATGAGATCATATGGTATTTGTCTTTCTCTGACTTCTTTCACTTAGCATCATACCCTCTTGATCCACTCATGTTGTTGCAAATGGCAAGATTTCATTCATTTTTCTAGCTGAGTGATATTCCAGTGTGTGTGTGTGTGTGTGTGTGTGTGTGTGCGCACCACATTTTCTTTATCCATTCATCTATTTTTAGACACTTAGGCTGCTTCCATATCTTCGCTATTGTATATGATGCTGCCATATGCGTAGGGGTGCATGGATCGTTATAAATTTGACTCCTTTAATAAATGAAAGAAGTCTTGGTGTGCACCTGTTCAGGAGCCTGTTGTCCTGAAGACTGAAGATATTGTCCTAGTTTCCTTACTGCTTCAGGTCCTTATATAAAAGTTCTGAAGTAAAATTAAGAATGGAACATGTGACTCATTCCCTTGTCTAGCTGCTGATTTGGCCAGTTTTTCTATCAATATTTCAGGCTCCTGATGAAAAACAAGCTAAAGCTAATTGTTTTTCCTTTCAGAAGCACATTACTATTTTAAGCCTAGGACATCTATTACTCAAATTTGGCATAAAAAATATGCCACAAATTCATTATCCATATTCTGGAGGCTGCTAATAGCTTACTACGCAGGCCACAGTATTCTGGTTGGCAGACATTTTAGGTGACTTTCTCAGTTCATATACTTTATTTCAATATATGTTTCAAAATCAAAGTCAGAGGATACATTCCTTTAATAGACTTGGTTTTTGATGGCATTTGAACTCACCTGGTGGAACAATTGATTTCTGACTCCACCACTACTTTCTCAGAAATTTTCCAAATCTTACATGAAACTATCGAGGAAAAAAAAAAATTTCTAAGTTTATTTTCTCTTGTGTAGGAAAAAGTGTTTTCCATTTTTGGAAAGCACTTCCTCTTTTCATGGGGCATGCCAATTGATTATAAAGTTTTTCCTGATGAAAGTAGCACAGAATAGCAAACATGGAAACCGGGGAAATGATTTTGTGTGCAATATTTTGTCATCTAGCTGCATTCTCTGGGAAATAAATTTTCCCCATCAAAATGTCAAGTTGTTTGATTTCACAACCAATGAGGAAGTTCATAAATGTAGAACAATAACTAGAGAGTGCTGCTGAGTTCCAGTTATTCTATCCTCTATCATAGCAGCAAAATGTAATGTGTCCTACAAATGTCCATACAGCAATTTAGTCACCTGGCTTGCTTTCTTCTTTCTTTCTTTCTTTTTCTTTCTTTCTTTCTTTCTTTTTCTTTCTTTCTTTCTTTCTTTCTTCTTTATTTCTTTCTTCTTTCTTTATTTCTTCTTTCTTTCTTTCTTCTTTCTTTCTTTCTTTCTTCTTTATTTCTTCTTTCTTTCTTTCTTTCTTTCTTTCTTTCTTTCTTTCTTTCTTTTTTTAGGCTTCAGAATCTTATTTTCTGTTTCAGAAAATAAGATTCTGGGTAAATATTCTGGAATGTGCACACTGTTACTGTTAGTACTTGTGAGGATTTCTGTCAAGGGTTATTACTTCCTTTCTTCTTTTAGGCTGGAGTTTTCTTGAACTGAGTTGTTTGGACAAAAGACATACATTTCATGAATTCCAGCTATGGGAGTCTTTCCCTCACAGGATGGTGCTTACAAGAGTGAGGTTTAGTGAACATACTCATGAGCCTTGTAACATGTTCCGAGTTTTCGCAGAAGTGTTTCATTCATTTATTAGTCAAAGACTAACACATTTACGGCAACAAATTGCATTATAAGCTTACTTTCTTTATGAATGCATTAGTCCTACTACAAAAGCAAGAACACAAATCCCATAAAGTAAAATGTACTAAGGAGTGTAACTTTTTTTTTTAAATGCACAGTCTGGGGTTCCTGGATGGCCCAGTTGGTTGGGTGTCCAGCTCTTGGTTTCACTTCCAGGTTGTGATCTCCAGGTTATTGGATTGAGACCTATGTCCTTGAACTCCCCACTCAGCAGGGGGTCTTCTTGGGATTCTCTCCCTCTGCCCCTCCTGGAGCACTCTCTTTCTCTTCTATCTCTCTCACAAATAAATAAATAAATCTTTAAAAATGTGTATAATCTTGGGATTATTTTAAGGAAAAACTGGGCACCTATCTTGAGAGGGTTCAGTCTCAAACTACATGAGGGAGTTAGAGGTAAACTATTAAAATACTTGAGAACTAGCATTTTTGAGCCATAGGGAGTAAAGTCAAACATTTCTCCATTTCTCTTCCTTTCTAAATTTGGGGTTGAGGGAGCAGGGAAGAGAGGGCAATACTGGCCTTTCTTTTCAAGGGAGTAAAGGTTAGCCAGGACAAGTATCTTGAATCATTAACATCCTATTTCCCAGGAGTGACTAAATTCAAATCCATCAGTGGAATACATGCCAGGACCCTCTCCCCTTGTTTCCGGCCCATGCTTCTTAGGAATGTGCTCAAACAACCACTGCATTCCTGATCGCCACCTCCAGGTGACAAAAAGGAAAAATGAGTAGCAGTGAACCAGAAGAGGTTAGATCATCTATTTTATCCTAAAAACTGTTTGGAGAGAAGAACCTTTGGTAAATTAGCAAGCACAATGGTAATACAGATATATAAGATGTTAACAACATTCAGATATATAATGTCTAGAAGTCTTTATTCTGGTCTCTCTCAGATATTAAGAACTCTTGAATTTTTACATTATGATTGGGTACTTACACTGTGATTTCTTAACATTACTTAATACTCATTTACCATTTTTTTTCAAAATTCTTAGTAAAGACTTGGGTGGAGCAACATGTACTTACATTGATGTCAATGGAGATTAGAATTACTGCTCTTATTTTTAAAAAATAGAATTTGAATAAAGAAAGTTCACTCTTAACAATTCCATGTAATGAATAGTTAAGTAGCCACAACGAGGTAGGGTTCAAGTGGGTAACTTTGAAAGTCTTTTCTAGTTTTATTTCTTTTAGTTCTAATTTTCAATATTAGCCTGAGTATCTGGTTAATTTTAGTATAAAAAAATATGCTCAGGGCAGCCCCGGTGGCTCAGCAGTTTAGTACCGCCTTCAGCCCGGGGTGTGATCCTGGAGACCCAGCATCAAGTCCTACATCAGGCTCCCTGCATGGAGCCTGCTTCTCCCTCTGCCTGTGTCTCTGCCTCTCTCTCTCTCTCTCTCTCTCTCCCTCTCATAAATAAATAAATTTTTTAAAAACCTTTAAAAAAATGAAGCCCAATTGAGATATGACTCTACTTTCAATCTCATAATGACATTAGTTATATGCAGTTAGGTTTTTTTCACTTAGCTTTTCACATATGAATGGGCTAGAGAATACCTTTGTCTTTGCCACATAGTACAGTATGTCAGTCCATAAGATTGACTTTCCTCATTAGCCCACAGTCTATCAATCACTGTGGTGTATGTAAACCAATAATATCACGCCCTAATTTAATTTTATTAGCCCCATATGAAAGAAATAAAAAACTCCCACAATTGAGACATATACAAATATGTGTGTGTACATATAGATGTCATATTTTATGTATATGAGTTATGCAAGTGCATATATTCTCCACCAGGTCAAATTTCCTCTTATCCTACAAACTTTCCTTTAGGAATGAGTTTAAATCTTCTGTTTGTGAAACCAAAGAGAATTTGCCACTAGTGAAATACTTACAAAGAAATGAAGGTAAATAATTCAAAGGACTGACTCAGACTTAAGACAGTTTGATAGTTCTTTCTATACCAAGAAGCACAGAAAATCTCAAAGCAGGCTTGTGCTAACTTGGTGGAAAAAAATCTTTCCTTGGGAGTGCATGATCTTCGATAGGAAATGCTGCAGGAACACCTTGCATCACCAAGCCAATTAGTGCACCGGAAAGCCCAATGATGTTTCCTGTTGGCAACCACCAAGTGAGAGAACTGGAAGGCTACCACCTCTGCTGAGTGCCAAGGCCCCAAAATCTTGCAAGGAACTAAGTGGCGCGTGCCAAGAAAATAGCAAGTGCAGGAAGGAGCAGATAATGCAAGGTTTTGTGTCTCTCCTACAAATGTAAATACTCATTTACAGGGACCAGTTTCAGATTGACAGCTTCAGGATTTGTGAGGATATTGTTAGCCAGAGTGCTCTTGATAGGGCAAGAGGAACAGCAAATGACAATATCATGAGGGGGCCTGGGTGGGTGGGAAACTTACCCATTCCTGCTTTTGCTGTAGCAGTGTGGGAATGGGGAGAGAGCCAATGGTTTCAAGGCAGCTTCTAGCTTCCCTCTGGCAAACAGCCAGACAAGCCCATGACTGTAACATCACCCTCTCCCAGGTTCTAAAATCTCTTTATTATGAACTTCTTGAGATCTGTAAAGTGCCAAATGCCTTTGGCCAACAAGAGAAATACAGAATCGATGTCGCCAAGACATCAGCCACATAAGTCCTGCTCTGATTGGTTTGGGACTTGATGCAATTTAGGATTCTGTAGACACATTTTTCCACCAATAATGGAACACACAGTCATTGAGGGAGTAGAGGTGGAGGGCAGCCCCCATCTTACAAACACTCAGACATAGCCATCCTGCCCCCAAATATTCTTCAAGACCAAAGCTGTGAGTCTGTCCCTAAGCAACTCAAACACACTGCCTGGAAGTTTTTACACCTTTTTCTATCTGAAATATGCCACATGGAAATATATTATTACTAATCAGGGAAACTCTACATGGCTTCAGAAGGTACCTTAGTGGGAGTTTAAGTTTGATACCTTTCCTTTTAACATTTAGCTGAAATCAGCTATACTGAGAGCTTGCTTTATAACTATGGAGCATGGGAGAGAAGGAAGGCTCTCCTTCCCTAATTCTCCAAAGAAACATGCTAAGGTGGGCTTTGGGGCAGCCGGTGATTCCTGGAAGAGAATACAAAGGAAGTTACAGAAAGGGAGATGGTTATGAACAAATTTCTCATGACTTGAAATATTGCTAATGTTGTGTGCTTCTACAACAGGGAGTATCTTCCTTCCTTCCTTCCTTCCTTCCTTCCTTCCTTCCTTCCTTCCTTCCTTCCTTCCTTCCTTCCTTCCTTTTCTGTACCTCTCATGCCACTGCTCCTAGGACCTAGAAAACTCTGGAGTGGTGGGAATAGAGGCTACCCACTGGGAGAGTAGAGATTGGAAAATAGGGAAAATCAGGGAAATAAATCCTAAGAGAAATAGAAAGTTCCTAAAACATTTTGAGTAGAGAAAATGAATGAATTGAATACAGAAACAAAAGATAGTAGAGATTATCCTAAGAGTCCTAAGAGTGCATAGGGAGGACAAAAAGGCCAGGATTTATGTCACTGAAGTAGAAATCAAAGAGAAAAAAAAAAGTATTAATGGTGTGTCAGAGATGTTAAGTAACAGGATTTTTGACCGATGGAACACAAGGGGCAAAGGAAAGGAAGGAGTAAAGCATGACTGAGGTTTCTTGCCGAGGAAACTGGTGAAAGAGAAACTGTCTAACAAAACAGAAGAGTTGGAAGAGGAGACTTATTTGGGGCAGAAAATAACTTATTTTAGATATTTTGACTTTACTAAATTTATGTGTTGTGTCTTAGGGCTCAGTCTCAAATCTTGGTATAAAGTAACATACTGTATAGAGAACACTATTAACTTGAAGAAAGTACATTTGTTTTGTTAAATGTTAAAAATAAAAGATATTTTATGTTATGATTCTACTTTGTGAAAATTTTTTTGGGTATATATGTAGAAAGGAAGATTTAATATTATATACTCTGGCTTATTAATGATAGTTGTGAATAGTATTATTTTCTTTAGTTTCACATTGTTTTGCCCAACCTTTTCATTGTTCTACCTTGAAAGTAAATAGTTTTCTTTGGAATAAAGTATTTAAAGTAAAAGTGTTTAAAAACCTGATAATTCAAATTATTCAAATTGCTCTCATGGCCGAAGAAAAGATAGTTCCAGGAACCCTCCTGGAACTCTGCAAATACTTTTGCAGCTGAATAAAATTGCAAGGATGAATAGTTTTCTTTTTCTCCAATTGTTTGGTATCTTATAGATGTCATGATTATATTTTATGAACCTCAAATCAGAATATATGGCTTAGAAATAAGACAAATTATTAAAAATTGTGCCTGAAAATTTTGTGAGTAGAATGGGAGGTATAGAATTGCTCCAAGATATTTTTTTTTAAGATTTATTTTATTTATTTGAGAAGGAGAGCAGCTGGGAGGGGCAGAGAGGGAGGGAAAATCTCCAGCAGACTCCATGCTGAATGCGGAGCCCAACATGGGGCACAATCCCACAACCCCAAGATCACAACCTGAGCTGAAACCAGTAGTTGGACGCTTAACTTACTGCACCACCTAGGCACCCCTAGAATTGCTCCCAGTTTAGAGCTGTCGAGGATCTTACTAGTACTTCATCACAGGGAAAGAAACCTGGTTTCTCAGATCATGAAAGACCAGCAGAAAATTACTGGGTATTAGTTGGGTTATTAAAATTTTTCATTTGGGGACAGTTTTAGCTGATCGTGGCTATTAAAAATCCCTTAACTAAGTCCTACTTTTATGTTTCATTCCTGACTTTTAGCAGGGGCCAGATGAAATAAGCCACTATACATTTTTGCAACATGTTTGAAAATACTGTCTAATAAATATAATTTGAGGTATCTTATACAAAGAAGTATATAATAAATATCTTTTATAAGTTTTTACCCAGAAAATTTTAATGGACCTTCAAAATTATTATTTCTTTTTATATGCTAAAATTGTGGAATTTGTCACCATTTTTACTTTTCCATTTGTGACCAGGTTGTTCAAAGCTAATTGTATTACTCACCCATGGTCACTATACTGGCTTCTCTACATATATCATGACTTACAAAATTGTGTTTCTGTGTGCACCACCTCATTGCCTCCATTTATTAGAGTTGCATAGTACCCCAAACTCCTTTTGGAAGAAATCGGGAGAGTACGTTATAAATAATGTGTATCTCCATATATGAAGGGACAGTATGAAAGTATGCAAATATATTCTAGCATCATCTTGTAAATAGATAGGATGATATTCTGTTGCCTACACCCCAAAACAAAATAATAAACCCTATAGTGCCCATAAGAGCAGTAGAACCTACTTATAATAGCAGCATTTTTTTTTTAAGATTTTATTTATTTACTCATGAGAGACACACAGAGAGAGAGAGGCAGAGACACAGGCAGAGGGAGAACCAGGCTCCATGCAGGGGGCTGACGTGGGACTCGACCCTGGGTCTCCAGGATCAGGCCCTGGGCTGAAGGCAGGCGCTAAACCACTGAGCCACCCGGGCTGCCATAATAGTAGCATTTTATTGTGCATGCATTTCAGAAGAGAGACTTTGAAAAATGTCCAAATCTTTATTTTAGTTGCTTAGTTTTGCCATAAACTTCAGGTTTATAAGTGTGTGTATTGGCCTGTGAAAGCATTAAAACTGCGGTATTGGGTCTTTGCTTATAGAAGAAATTTATAGACATAGAATTATCATTGAAATGTTTTTATTGAACTTTAATTGACATGCAATTTTATACTATTTTCAGGCACCTGACCCTGATTCAACAATTCTATATATTAGTCAGAAACATAAAATTATCACTGAAAATTTATGTTCAAGAGAAAGTGATGAGCTGGTTTGGAAACTGGTAAAAAGACTGTAGGTGGCCCAAATCTTCCTCTTTGTTACCTTTCTACCTTTGTGAACCTTTGCATGCTAATTATAGGTATTTATAGGGCTTGATTTTAACTAAGAGAAAGAAACTAGAATAGGAATAGCTGTTTAGAGGAATGGAAAATCTTTTAGATATTTATGCAATCCCTAAAGAACGTGGTGAGTGTTGCCTTTTCATTCTTAGTCCTGTGTTTGGTCTTCATGAAGAAATGATTTCTCCTGGATATTGGTGAAGTTCTCTGCAGTTTTAAACTGGCTTTCTTATATATCGTCAGATTCAATGCTCACCACAATTCCATATATATCATCAGATTCAATCTTCATAATAGCCTGTTACTTTAGTTTTTAGTCTAGAAAACTAAAGCTCCAATAAGCTAGCATGTGACTGGCCCAAATTCACAACTTTTGATAGTGGTAGAGTCCAATCAAATCCAAGTTGAGGGTTCTCCATTCTGTATTCCCTCCATTTAATGGAACGAGATTTTGTGATGAAATTAACATCAGCAAAAGGTACAGAACAATGACAGTGACTATTCTATATGGCAGAAAGTATGGATCGCAGTGGAGTGTAAATTCCAAGGCCCAAAAATGTTGATGAATTTACTCTCTACTAATTGTGAAATCTATACATTGGTGAGTGAGGAAATACAGGGTTGTTGTGTTTTTGGGTTTTTTTTTCCAGAGTCATTATTGGCCAACTGTGTGTTCTGCTAATTATTTTTGCTTTCTGATACCAATATTACTAATGCTTGCTCGTACAAATCTTCCCTTCTCCAATTACCTCTGTTTGATAATCTCATACACAAGAGATTTTCCTTCAGTGTCTCATTCTTCTTTCCTTGACAGCTATGTTGTAGGAATTAATTAATACTCTTAGTACCATTCGAATCATTGTTTAAAGCATCAATGGATGCTTTACTCCCAGGTTAACACAACACCCTGCCAGATCCCACAGAGTAGAGCAAAGAGAGGTGAAAGATGTAATGTATCTGTTTTGTTCTTAATAAAGAGCTGCTGACTGAGAACCACACAGCTGTGTGGCTTGCCCACTGTCTAACAAACCCAAGGTCATGGCTGACGGAGTCTCTATACCGATGCTTCTCAAGCCTCTGTTTACATAAATAGTACCTGCTGGAAAATGAAATACAGTTTCCCAGCCGCCACAGTCCAGCTGTTAAATCTAGCATGAGATTAAAAAAGGCTCATTTAAAAAAAAAAAAAAAAAGGCTCATTTAGTAAGATTTTCAGTAATTCTGAGTGTAATGTCACCAACTGCTGTGCTTTGCCTGGGATTGCAAGATTTCCCAGGATTCAGGACTTTCAGTCTTGGCAAACTGAGGTGGTTCACCCCTCAGATTCCAGTGCAGGTGACTGAGGTTGTCACTTTCTAAAATACTATAGTAATTTTGGCATGGTTCCAGGAGTTTGGCCCAATTCAAGAGTAACAAGGAAAATCTATTTTGGGTGCAATTCTCCAAAGGCACACACCTTGGATCACTTAATATAGGACAAACTAAAGTTGTTGGCTGATCATGGTCATTGAATCTCAGAACTAGAGCTGTGTAGCTTGAGAACAAATGAAATTACCAACCTTGCTTCTTTGACTGTAAGAATTCAGATGGTTTGGGGTTTTATTTTTGTTTCTGTTTAATGAATGAGGTCCCTTCCTTTGATTGAAAATGCCGTGGCTGGCCCACATGCAAGTTTGTCTCTGTCTTCAAGACAACTGACATCAAATCTGAAAGAAAAAGAAAAATTTAAATTATGATGATATTAAAGAAAACCCTGACAAATTTATAAATTGCTCTCTTTTATTTCCTGCTCCCCCCTCACTTCTGTCTTTTTGTCTGTAAAGATTATAACTTCTCTAGAAACAGAAGACAAATATTATAAATATTGAGCAGAGTGGAAAGGAATTTTAACTTCATTACCTTTCCGGACTGATGCAGATGATTTGGCCATAAGCAAAAGTGAGGTTTTTTTGGTTCATATGCCATGAATTGGAGTGTGGATATTAGGGGTGGAAACAAGCTATTAGATCATCAGTTCACTTTTCTCTCCAAGCAGCAATTAAATCTGTTTTCTTTTTCTCAGCTCACTTCTTGCTAGAAAAAAAAAAAAAAAGAGCATTTCAGCTCCTCTGCTCATGGAGAGTAAGACCAAGCAGAGATCACTTGTCTCTGAACATATGCAGTAACTGAGAGGAGGAGGCAGGAAGGAAGCGGAGGAGAGAAGTGGGAATCACAGTTAACCTAACGGATGACTTTGGCTGCCCCCCTTCAGCTAATGTGAACGGTTTGGCAGTCAGATGCGGCCCTCAGAGAAACAACCGACATTATAACACATCTGAAGGATATGCTCCAACTGCTAGTTTTAATGTACAACTAATCTGAGACGAGTGTGCTGTTATCACAGGGCAGGATAACAGAGATACACCAAGAATTCCTTGCCAGGACTCAAGATGGGAATAAGAAAACTCCAAAAACAAAACATTTTTCAAGAACGATCAAAACAAAACAAACCACATGGTAACTCCAGCCTTCAGGGATCATCTCCTTAAACTGTGCTGTAAGATCTATCCTCTCTTCATCTCCAGTCCAGGAGACATCGTCACACTACAGAAATGATTTCTTGCTTATCTTTGAGGGGTTTCTTTTTTCTACCGCATTTCATCTTGTCCCTTATCTGACTCTTAGCTCGGGGTGAAGCTCCCCAAATTTTCTAAGTTCTGGAGAGGGAGCAAAATATGGCAAAGCTCAATGAGTTTTGCCTATATGCCTAAAACTTCCATGTGCCCTAGAACATTACAAAACTACAGAATTGCCTTTTGGGGGGGGGCATTTTATTACATTCTTTTACTTCTCTTACTTAACCACTGCAGATGTCTTGGTCTGTCACATCTGAAATTCTTTTACTGCGTTTTGGTGAGATGCAAGGACACACATAACTAGCTTATTTTTCCCCGTTGGGAAGTTTTGAATATAAGGTGATTGTGTACTTCAGAGATAAGTATGGAAGTCTTTCCTCCAACCAGGGAAGGATTCGATTTTAGCAGTCTATTAAGTAAACAATGGGCACTGAGTCGTGAGTTGGTAAGTAGATCTGCTTACAACTAAGATCACCTAGTGAAACCACAGTTTGTGATTTGTCCCTGCCTCTTTTACATATTTGTATTGTTTGGTTTTTGGTTTTTAGCTTGGACTAGGAGGGTTCAGTTGGGTCTGTTAATTTTTCGGAATGGGTAACTTTGACAGTGAATTACATAAGTCTCTCTCTCTGCATTCATTTCTATTTAAATAATTCACTAAGAACATCTTTGGAAACCTGAGACATGCTTCTGGACAAAAAAACAACAACAATAACACCACACACACACACACACACACACACACACACACAAACACCACGCAGATCTGCAAACAAATAAAGCAGTTGCCAAAGTGTGGTTATCTTTTAGCGTCAGTACTGTGATTTTTAATGTGAAAACATAAAGACTTCCTGTCAGTTTTTGCTTAAAGGGCTGTCTGATTCAATGAACAGCAAACGAAGGAACAAATATAGATATACTAATCTGTGCTCACTCAAAAATGTTGAAACCCTTTGTGGAGAAAACCTGTTTCCTCTGTCATCAGAGTGCCACATTTTTAGAGAAATGGCAAGGTCAGGTTTAGGACTAGTGACGCTCAGACATCCTTAACTACACAGAGAGATATATCATCCTTCAACAGGCCAAGGGCCACCAGCAATCAGCAAATTGGTTGGTTGTTTCTGGGTTGGCATGTGTATACTCACAGTAATCATTTGCTTGTAGGGATGATAAAGTTGACAGCTATAACTACATCTACTTTTTATGTTTCAGAAGCTTTCCTTGCTTCCCTCACTTTTTAAAAAATTAATTTGTGTTTTAAACCATTAGGTTAAGAAGGAGAAGATTCTTATTAACCCTGGTACAACTCATGATATGTCCTATAGAAACTGTTGAACTTTGCAGCCAGAAACTGTGACCAGGCCAAGGATGTGCCTGAATTGAACAGGAAGGTGCTGTTCATAACAGGGACATACTTCCTACCCAGGAACTTGGCAGCTGGAGAAGACAGACACTGAGTTGCAGGGAGCAGACAACTCTTTGGAAGTTAACAAACCTCAATTCTTGCTTGTTCTTTGACTTGTTAGCTCTGAAGCCAAAGGAAATCTCTTAACTTCTCTACTCCTAGGTTTCTTCACCACATCAAATCCAGTGAAATATACTCATGTGCGTTTTTCAGAACAGAGCTTAACCTAAAATTTATATGAATGTACAAAAAACCTAGAAACACTACAATAACTTTTAAAAAGATGAATATAATGGGAGGAACATATCAACCTGCTGTTAGGCTTTCTATAGCTACAGTCAATCAACACTGTGTGATATTGAAACAGAATAGGTAACTCAGCAATAAAGCCAAAGAAACATGCCTGAGTTTTGACAAAGGTGCAAAAGTGAGTCAGTGAGGAAGTGTGACCTTTTAAAAAAATGGCACTGGAGCCATTGGACATTAAGGTGGGCAAATAGATTATCTACATAACTCTCACATCTTATGTAAAAATTAACTCAAAATCGATCACAGACTCAAATATAAAACTGTAAAATTTGAGGGTAAAACATGGGAGAAAATTATCAGGACCTGGGGTTAGGTGAAGTTTTAGACTTGACATGATAAATATGATCTATAAAAGAAAAAATTCATAAATTGGACCTCATCAAAATTGAAACCTTTCTTCTGCAAAAGTATCGTGACTGGTGATGGCCACATGAACCTACATATGTGATAAATACAAATATATACAAGATTATTGCATATAAAACCAGTGAAATCTGCTTAAGTTTAGTGGATGTATCAATGTCGATTTCTTGGTCATGATGGAAGTGCAGTCTGCCAAGATGTTACTATTGGGAGAGATTGAACATAGAGTATGTGGGACCTCCCTGTACATTTCTTGCAATTTCCTATCAATCTATAATTATTTCAAGATAAAACCATTTCAGAAAAAAAAAAAAGTTTAAATAACCCAAGGCTTCTGTTTTGTGATTCAACCCATCACATGAAAAAGCTAAGTTTTTGCTGACAAATGTTTCCCTTTGCCTAGTCAATAAAATGTCAAAAGAGAGGGTAATGAAAGGCACCTGAGACTTCCCAAGAATCTATAACCTATGGTCTTTTATAGCAATAGTATCAACAGAAGAAAAGAGGGTGGAACCCTGAGGTGATTCTATGAAACTGTGATTCTCAATCTTTAGCATATATCAGATTCACCAGAGGCCCTGTGAAAACACAGATTTCTCGGCCCCAGCCTCAGAGCATCTGATCGGTAGGTTGGAAGGTTGAGGAGAACAGCACTCAAGAATGCACATTTCTAGCAAGTTCCCATGTGATGTGAATGCCCATACTGAGGCTGCTGGTCAGGAGACCGTACTTAGAAAACTGCTGCCACAGAACTCCTGAGAGTAGCAATTTAAAATTCTCCCAAGAAACTTCCAGGTAGAATGCAATGAAATAAATTAAGAATTCACTATATTTATATCTCTTTTTATGTGTATAGTTTTTTTTTCTTCCCTCTCTCAATATGTTGGCTGATAAAAATGTTCTTTTGGTTCTTCATCTGTGTGGGCTCAAGAGTATGTCGTTGAGTTAATTTACAAAGCCTCTGATTGCACATCTATCACATTCTCAGAAAATATTATCCCAGAAAAATCCATCAACACCACACATAAGCTCCTAAATGTGCTGCACAATTGGCATGCAAGAGAGTGAAAGAAACCAAAAAGTGATCTATTCAGAGGCCTCAAAATGAATTAAAAAGTTAAATCCTATAACAGAATATGGGACTCCATTAGGGGTTCATTTTTATAGGTTTCTAAAATAGAAATGCTGTCCTAGGCAGAGCATTGTCATGATAAGTTGCTCATGCTTTGAAGTCAAATGCCCCACTTCCCCCCCACCCCGAGTTGGCTATGCTGCTTACTAGCAGTTTTAAATTGGTCACAACTATAAACTCCAATTTCTCCACTTATGAAAAGGACTATAATAATGCCTAAATCATAGGAATTGTTAGCAGAATTAATATGAATACATCTAAAACAATTAGCACATGGCTTGACACTTAAATCCTCAATATATAATCGCAGTGATGCTGTTTAGAAGGTTGGAGACAATGATAATTATCAATAATTTTATCTGCTGATCATATTTTGGCAGGTATCCTCCATAACAGAAATTAAATAATGATCATAATCATTGCCATTAGTTATCATTTTATTGAGCAATTGCTATATCCCATTTTCTGTGAAAGGAGTTTGTTTTGTTTTTCAAATCTTCACAACCAGCTTATGGGATAGGTACCATTCTCATTTGCCCTATGAAAAAAACTAAGGCTTAAAGAGTCTAGTATCTTCCTCAAGGTTAGTTACCCAATGTATTATTTTCCTAGGGCTGGGTAATAGAGTACCACAAATTAAGTGACTTTAACAACACAATTTTATTCTCCCATAGTTCTGGAATCCCCATGTCTGAAATCAAGGTATCTGTACAGTTGGTTAATTCTGAGGGCTGAGGGAAAAGATCTGTTTCAGGCTTCTCTGCTTAGCTTATAAATAGCCCTCCTCTCTATGTGCCTCTTCATATTGCCTTTCCTATATACATTCTGTCTTTGTGTCCAGATTTCCCCTTTTGCAAAGGACACCTGCCATATTGGATTGGGACCACCCTAAGGAACTCTTTTTAACTTGATTACCTCTGAAAAGACCACATCTCCAAAGAAGAACATAGTGTGAGATGTTGTCTTTTATTGGGGGACAGAATTTGACCATAACACCCATGTAGTAAGTGGCCAGGTTGAGATTTTAACCTCCTTCACAGGCAATGCTAGGGACCGGATGTCTGTATCTCCTAAAATTCACATGTTGAAGCCCATGTATGATAGAGCCCCCATGATGGGTTGGTGCCCTTATGAGAAGAGTATCAAAGCCCTCTCTCTCCCCAGTGTGAGGATATAGCAAGAAGATGGCCATCTACAAACCAGAAAGTGAGCTGTCACCAGATAGAGATCCTTCTGCACCTTGATCTTGGACTTGTCAGCCTCCAAAACTATGACACATAAATGTGTGCTAAGCCACCCAACTGATGGTATTTTCTTAGAGCAGCTAGAGCCAACTAAGTAAGGAAATATGCTGCCTTGCCTTCTGCTTATGGGACTTTTAGGAGATATGGACCTCATTGGCAGTGTTACACAGTCAGGTTTATTTGATCCTCATGGCCAACACACATGTTGTTGTTTTTCTTCATATATCACCAACTATTTTTATGAGATACATAAAACTTATAAGAAAACATGGATTTGCTGTCTTCATAATCCATTTGTTGGCAGGATCCCTGCAACAAGTCGTGTTCAGATCATTCTGTGGGAACTTTGGGGAAAAGGGGAAGTAGTCTCTGTATCTACTTTTAGAAATTTCTTAGTCCAAAGTCTAAATATTGAGTCTTGGAATAAGACAAAACCAGTCAAAAGCTACATAAACTAGTCATTTCTAGGAAATGGACCAAAGCAGAAACTAAATTTAAGAAGTATGAGGGCCCTGTCCAGGTTCATGTGTACCAGGTGATTAAGGAGACTCTTTTATTCAGGTTATTGCAGTTACTAAAGAATGTCTCAAAGAAAAAGGAGAGGGGCACCTGGGTGGCTCAGTGGCTGAGCATTCTGCTTTCAGCTCAGGTCATGATCCCCGGGTCCTGGGATCAAATTCCGCCTGCTACTCCCTCTGGCTGTGTCTCTGCGTCTCTCATGAATAAATAAATAAAATCTTAAAAAAAAAGAAAAGGAAGGAGATGTGGAGATATTCTAATATTCTAATAGATATTACAGGATAAAAGGTTGGGGGGGGGGCATTTCTTAAGTGCTTCTGTTTTCCAGGAGCTCGAGGATTAGGTAATGTTCGACATTGTCGATTCCTCCTGTTGTTCAAGACAAATCAATATCATTCAACCCTGAACAACTCAGAGGTGACCCTCATAAAATTCTTGAGTGAGGGTAAGCAAGGTCTAAGAAATATTCTCTTGAAAAATCTTGTTGGCATAGTCCCTGGAAAAATCTGTACTGGGAGGTATTGTATTGTATTGGGAGGTAGTGGTAAAAGTCTGTTGTTTCAGAGTCCTGAAGAGCAGGCTCCTTAAAACAGAGACATTTGAAAAAAATAAGTAAAAGGAAATTTTAATATCAGGGGTGCCTGGATGGCTCAGTCAGTTAGGCATCTGCCTACTGCTGAAGTCGTGATCTCAGGGTCCTGGGATCAAGCCCTGAGACCAGCTCCCTGCTGAGGAACTCCCTTCCTCTCCCTCTCCCTCCGCTCCTGCCCCGCTCCATGTTCCATGTTTGCTCTCTCACTCTCTCTCAAATAAATTAATAAAATCTTTAATAAAAATAAGAAATATTAATGTCAAAGATTACATTAAGATAGAGTCAGGAGTTGAACCCTGACGGTGCCAGTCCAGTAGATTCCAAGAAGTTGGTGGAGGAAAATCTTTCAGTTACACAGCACCCTTCATTGAGTTTTTTGAAGCTAGGATGTCCATGGTCTTAGTGATGTTACCTAGTCTTGCTTCACTCTCCTATAGGAGAATGTATGACATGAGCTTTTTACCAGACTTTGCTAGTGGCCCAGGCAGTGGCTCATCATGGCGTTAACCCACCCTATGCGTGGTCTATTGCAACTATGAGCCCTTCAATGTTCATATCAGTTGAATTCTTCAGCTTCCAAGATCATTCAGCCAGCTCCAGGCAACTTAGAATCCCAGAAGGAATACGGTTTTAGTTCGTCTCAGTAATGCTGAGTTAGGGAAGGGGAGAAAAATTGGAAATGTTAGTGTGGAGGGTTGCAGCCAGATACTGAAGTAAACAGGTTAATTTACAAATTTGGTAGATGGATAATTTGGTCTAAGTAGCAGAATCCAGTCCAGTTTATACATAGGTACCAAAACTGGTTTTTGCTCATTGTGGAAAGAAAGTTAAATCTTTCCAGACAAGTCAGAGTTTGCATACTCATCAGTAACCTGCAATTAATAAAAGGCAATTAATAAAATAAAAGACAACAAATATGTTTACAATCTGATGAACTGGAACGGTGTGCTATAGTTTCTACTGAAATTTTTTTAAATGTCTTCCTACAGTAACCTCTTTTTTTGATCAAATGTAGTCTCAAAAATTATTCTTGATCACAAAATTAGGCTGGTATTATCTGATTGGGCCTGGTTTTTTGCAGAGGTGCAGCCAGAATAATAATTCCCATATTAGGGCTTCTTCTGTTGACCTTTCTGGAAGTTTTTATAAGGAATCTCAGATTGGATTTTTATAAACCTCTTGAGGCTAGAAAACTAAACCAAGAACTTGTCAACAGATTTCACCTGCAGTATCTATAAATTTAGGTGAATTCTTCTCTTCTGGAAGTTCCCCAAATATCCCAAGTTTCCTGGGCCTGCCAAGTTATGGAAGTGACCTTCCATAACTCACCTAAGGCCAGGAAGGAACCCTGTAAGTGAGGAATCTGGTCATTAACATGACTCTATAAAGTCAACCTTAGTTTTTTAAAAGTGCCTGGTCATATCTGATTAAATGAGTATCTTCTCAAATAAACATTTCAGGCAGGACCATGGTTGCATGCCTAATGTTTCCAATATGCCCTGCTAACAAGGAAAGCAGATTCATATTAAACTTATGCAAATAGCTATATTGTCAATAAAATAAGAATACTTCAAAGAGTTTCTGAATTTTGCAACAGGCAGGCAGGAAGAAAAGATACCATTTACGAGGTTTCATTTCTCTTTATAAAAGCATACGCTCCTGAATTGTTACGAATTACAGATAGCTCAAAAGAGAGAGGTTCCCCATTTCCAGAAAACAGATTATTAAAACATCAACAACATTCAAAATCCACAATCATCCCTGATCAGCTTGTTCAGTTCTTTGTAATACTCACTCTACCTAATCATTGTTGAGCAGTTTCAGAAGCACATCTACTTCACTAGGGTTCTGGAAATCTTGCCTTAGCCCTCGGATATGGTTTCCAGGTTTTTAAGCAACATCAGTAGGCTCTGTCTCAGATCCAAAGTAACCTGGCATAGCCCTTTTCTGTGGGGCTCTGATACAATCTTTCCCTGAAGACAAAATACTCTGGCCTGAAGCTGATTTGCAAGAGCTTTCAGGGAAGCATCAAAGCAAAGCAAAGTCTGTCTCTGGATGACAAGAAACCTAAAATGACTGTGGCTAACATATTACTGATCATTTTTGCAAGTGAAAGATCTGATGAGGGCAATTTACAAGAATCCCCAGTTGAAAAGCACTGGCTTAGAAGACGTTAATTTCAAATATACAAAGTTAAAGCTGTGGCCAAGTTACTGGAAACCATGACTGATAATTCTAGGCTTGTTATTTACTATCAGGAAATGCAGCACCAGGATTCAAATAAATGGAAACATAAACAGCAGGATATTTGGTGATTCTCTAGGACCTTCCTATACAGCCTATGATTTCTGAAATAGTTATAATAACAAACTTTTGCTTCCATAGGGAAAGCTAAGCATCATTTCTGATTTGACAACTCCTATGCAACTTATCAATAGGAACATAACAAATAAACCTAATTGTTTTTACCATCTCTCTTTTTACACAGTGAAATAACAAAGCTTCTGTGATTTCCAGGAAACCCTTGGGATGTATCAAAGGTAGTTTTATTTATTTATTTATTTATTTATTTATTTATTTATTTTTAAGATTTTATTTATTCATAAAGATGGAGAGAGGCAGAGACACAGGCAGAGGGAGAAGCAGGTTCCATATAGGAAGCCTGATGTGGGACTCGATCCTGGGTCTCCAGGATCACACCCCAGGTTGCAGGCGGCGCTAAACCACTGCACCACTGGGTCTGCCCTCAACGGTAGTTTTAAATGCAAAAGATATAATGTAGGAATCAGTTTTGGGAAAGGAAAATATCAAAAGTTGTCACAAGATTTGAACATCTGATGAAGATAAGATCATGGGTTCCTGAAGGCAGGGAATACTTGGCTACATGTTTAATTCATGTCACAGTAAATGATTTTAAACATATACACACACAGTAGCAGGATTGTAAAGAATCTTAGCTTTATCAAAAGTAAGTCTTTGTTCTCGGGAAGCCTGGATTGCTCAGTGGTGAGCACCTGCCTTCGGCCCAGGGCGTGATCCTGGAGTCCCAGGATCGAGTCCCACGTCAGTCTCCCTGCATGGAGCCTGCTTCTCCCTCTGCCTGTGTCTTTGCCTCTCTCTTTCTTTCTCTGTCTTTCTCAGTGTCTCTCATGAATAAATAAATAAAACCTTAAAAAAAAAAAAAGAAGACTTTGTTCTCTTAAATAATCAATGACAGGGACACCTGACTGGCTTAGATGCACAGGACTCCTAATCTCAGGGTCTTGAGTTTAAGCCCCATGTTGGGTGCAGAGATTACATAAACAAACAAACTTTAAATAATCAATGACATGATAGAGGTAATATAAAATACAGAAAATTATTCCAAGACACAAAATCTTTGCCTTCTAGGCAGATTATTCAGAAGTTAAGAAAAACATTTACAACCTCATTGAGGGTAGACCAATCGTTGAGGGTAAAGTTTGTCTTCTTAACAGACAGAAAAACAAATTTGCTTTCCCTTAGTATAGTATTTGATACTAAAGCTCTTTTTTGAAAATCTTATAAATGAATCCACCAAACCCCAGCCAGGTTTGACTACAGCAAAGAAGTTCCTTTTCTGCAAGTTTTCTACAACTTTCTGCATCCATTCCAGTTTTGTCCTATATGTTAACAACTAGCCATTTGAGTTTAGGGTAGTTATTCTTTTTTTTTTTTTTCCTTAACGAAAACACATCCTGCAAATCTTATTACAAAGTTGAACTGCTTTGCCACTATTAATCTTAGTAGGGTCTCATTCATATATATTGATTATAGTTTCAAACCATAGTAACTTTCATTTCACAGAGGAATAACGGAGATGGATAGTTGTGAACTTTCTGGGGATATAAAAGCATTTTGTAGCAGAGTAGCAGAGCTCATGAATACACATCTCATTTTTAGTAACCATTCATATTCCCATAGCATAACATTACAAAGTGACAAAAAGGAACACATATATTAACAGACCCAAGTATAATCTAGCTTGCATGATACATAAAAATGAAAGGAGAAGGCATATAAACTTAAAATTATGCTTAGTGGTCAATATTTCAGTATTCAGTCTTACATAGAAATGATCTAGACTGCCAATGGTGATTCACTAATTTGCTCAGTTTTCAGTAACTCAGTTTAGTATCAAATTTCTTAATCTCTAGAAATTTTAGAAATATTCACTTTATGTAAATGATTATTCCTAAAGCAATTAGAACTTCTTTAGGAGATTTTACAACCTAATGTGGTAATGCTGTCCTGAGACAAGGAAATGTTACATATTCGTGCAATGAGAGGTAAAATCCTTTCTGAATTATAGACACAGACATGCAAACAGAGACACAGAGTTTAGTTTCAATTCTAAAATTTAAGCCATGGGTGAAGAGTAAACACAGAATTACAAAAGTCACTGGTCCATGTCAAAGGGCTGTGTGCTTCCCTGTGGGTATGAATCTTAATTGATTTGAGCTCAAAACAGACAAAATAGGCAAACAGAAAGGTGTAACAAACCAAATTCTCTGTCATCTTTCACCTACGAGAGATAAGATCTTTATAAATAATTAGTCCTTCTATAGAGATCACCAAATGGCCAGGACACAAAATTAAAAGAAGCTAGTATCAGAAAACAAGCAAGTACTCAAAAGGAATAAAACCAGATCCTTGCCGTTGCCAGAAATGGACAAGAGTCCATATCGCAGCACCATGAATTTGACTTACCACTAAGTCCCTGGACCAGAATGAAGCCCAGTGAGTCCCAAGAGGCCTCATTACTTGGCTGGAATAAAGAAGGATTTGTGTTCAAGAACCAATCTATCTAAGTCATGGCACCAAACTGCCAAGCTACACCAGCCAATTAAGGGCATCATTTATTCAAACTATTGCAACAGAGAAAATATCAATTAATGGTGAATGCAGTGAAGAAAAAAGGAAAGGGTCTGGGTTTTATAGAGGCAGGTAAACTTGGAAGTCATCTACAAGTCCTATGGGAGTCATGAGGAAGGATGGAAAGGGGTTTTCTCTCAATATGTGGGGGCAGGTAAGTCCTTGCAGTTAATTATTTGCCAGAGCACAAAGGCTCAAGATTTCTTAATCATTGCTGTTTTACAGAAGCATAGAACTCAGGTAAAGTTCAACATTGTCAGTGCTTTTTATCTTTGCTTTCTCATTTCTTTCAAACAATTTGCTTTGTCGAGGCTACAGGAAATTCTCCTTACCATTCTCCTCCTTGATTGATTCCATAAAATAGATGACGTAAAAAATCTAATTGAATCCCACTGCATTTTAATCATTTATTATGTGACATTATCTCAAGAAAGTTTTTACCCTGTCATTCCAGGAAAGCAAATAAAGTAAGATATTTTAGAGATGGTCTAGTGTCTGACCAGAGGCAAAGAAGAGGTCTGTATATGCGGGGATCACATTCTTGCCATTGAGAGTCACAGTGCAGAATGCATTCATCATTACTTATGTGTGTATTCATTTAACTCCCCCAATAGTTTAATGATTGTCATAACACAAAACTTTATTATGTATGATGCATACTGATTTTTTATTCTGTTCTTTAATTTTTAAAACTGGTAGTGACTCATTAAAATTGATTCCCACGAATGCATCACAAAACATTTTGAAGTACCTGGCTACAATATCTTTAAAATTATATTTATTATAAAAATAATTTAACAGCCTTTCAAAAAATTTGCTACTATCATTTTTGTGGGGTTTTTAAAAATACAAGTATGTGGCCTTCCATCTCTTTCCACATGACATGTGGCAGATTCCCAAGCATAGTTCAATAATTCAGCAGCTTCCAGTACCATATTTGGGTTCTGATGGCGTTTTTTCAGGGATGGTCTGGAATGAAAAATTGAATGATTACAATATAGTTCGCAGATTATGCATAGTCATTCTTTATTCAACAAATGTTGAGTGCCTTTTAGATTCTAGGAATGGTTGCAGGTAATTGAAGACAAATAAGAAAGGCAAAGTTCCTAATGCAGAAAAAAATTGTCACATCTCTTTTATTGAAAAATATAGACTTTTTCCTTCTTATATTCTAATTCTTTTTTTTCAGTATAGGAATACTTTTTAATTTTAAATTACAATAGAGTTGGGCAGTCTGGGTGGCTCAGCGGTTTAGCACCGCCTTCAGCCCAGGACCTGATCCTGGAGTCCCACATCAGGCTTCCTGCGTGGAGCCTGCTTCTCCCTCTGCCTGTGTCTCTGCCTCTCTCTCTCTCCCTCTCTCTCTCTCTCCATCATGAATAAATAAATAAATAAATAAAATCTTTTTTAAAAATTCCAATAGAGTTAACCTATGGCATTATATTAGTTTCAGGAGTACAATATAGTGATTTAACAATTCCATATGTAACCTGGTGCTCATCCCGACAAGTGCACTCCTTAATCCCCATCACCTGTTTCACTCATACCCCCACCCACCTCATCCCTGGTAACCATGAGTTGACTCTATACAACTACAAATTTGTTTCTTGGTTTGTCCCTCTTTCTCTCTCTTTTTTTTTCCTTTGCTCATTTTTTGTTTGTTTCTTAAATTCCACATGAAATCATAGGGTATTTGTCTTTCTCTGACTTACTTCACTTAGCATTATACTCTCTAGCTCCATGTTGCAAATGGCAAGATTTCACCTTTTTTACAGCCAAGTAATATTCCATTGTATATATAAACCCCATCTTCTTTATCCTTTCATCTGTCAATGGACACTTGGGCTGCTGCCATAATTTTGCTATTGTAAATAGTGCTGCTGTAAACATAGGATGCATGTATTCCTTCAAACTAGTGTTTTTGTATTCTTTGAATGGGATGACTGGATCATAAGATACTTCTATTTTTCACTTTTTGGGCAAATTCCATACTGTTTCCAGTGGCTGCACCAGTTTGCATTCCCACCAATAGTGCAAGAGGGTTCCTTTTTCTTGATATCCTCTCCAACATTTGTTTCTTGAGTTTCTAGTTTTCTCTATTCTGGCAGGTGTGAGGGATA
This sequence comes from Canis lupus baileyi, assembly GCF_048164855.1. NCBI lineage: Eukaryota > Metazoa > Chordata > Mammalia > Carnivora > Canidae > Canis > Canis lupus. The sequence goes on from NC_132852.1 coordinate 29,597,404, forward strand.
GCTCATTATAGTTTTGATTTGCATTTCTCTGATCATAAGTGATGTTGAGCATCTTTTCATGTGTGTGCTGGCCATCTGTGTGTCTCCTTTGAAGAAATGTCTGTTCATATCTTCTGCCCGTTTTTTAATTGGAATATTGTTTTTGGGGGGTGTTGAGTTGTATCTCTGATATTAATCCTTTACTGGATATGTCATTTGCAGATATCTTCTCCTATTTAGTATGTTGCCTTTTAGTTTTGTTGATTATTTCCTTTGCTGTGCAGAGGCTTTTTATTTTGATATAATCCCAATAGTTTATTTTTGCTTTTATTTCTCTTGCCTTAGGAGATATATCTAGAAAAACATTTCTACTGCCTAATGTCAGAGACATTACTGTCTGTGCTGTCTTCTAGGATTTTTACGGTTTTGGGTCTCACATTTAGGTCTTTAATCCCTTTTGAGTTTATTTCTGTGTAAGGTGTAGGAAAATGGTCTAGTTTCCTTCTTTTACATGTAGCTGACCAATTTTCGCAACACTATTTATTGGAGAGACTATATTTCCCACTACATATTCTTTCCTACGTTGTCAAAGATTAACTGATCATATAATCAGATAATCGGGTTTATCTCCGAGTTTTCCATTCTGTGCTATTGATCTGTGTCTATTTTTGTGCCAATGTTATACTGTTTTGATTACTACAGCTTTATAACATAACTTGAAGTCTGGAATTGTGATGCATTGTTTGTTTTTCAAAATTGCTTTGGCTATTCAGGGTATTTTGTGGTTCTATATAAGTTTTAAAATATTTTGTTCAAAAAAAAATAAAAAAAATAAAATAAAATATTTTGTTCAGTTCTGTGAAAAACAGTGTCAGTGTTTTGATAGGGATTACATTAAATCTGTAGATTGCTTTGTTTAGAATGGACATCTTGACAATGTTTGTTCTTCTGTTCCATGAGCATGGAATGTCTTTCCATTTCTTTGTGTCATCTTCAATTTCTTTCATTAATATTTTATAGGTTTTAGAGTACAGGTTTTTCATCTCTTTGGTTAAGTGTATTCCTAGTCATCTCATTATTTTTGGAACAGTTGTAAATGAGATTGTTTTCTTACTTTCTCTTTCTGCTGCTTCATTATTAGTGTATAGAAATGCAACAGATTTCTGCATGTTGATTCTGTGACTTTACTGAATTCATTTATCAGTTCTAGCAGTTGGTTTTCCATATATAATATCACATCATCCGCAAAAAGTGAAAATCAGATGTCTTTTATTTCTTTTTGTGTCTGATTGCTGTGGCTAGGACTTCCAGTACTATATTGAGTAAAAGTGGTGAGAGTGGACGTCCTTGGATTGATCCTGACCTCAGAGGGAAAACTCTCAGTTTTTCCCTTGAGTATGATGTTTGCTGTGAGTTTTTCATATGTAGCCTTTAGTATATTAAGGTGTGGTCCCTCTGAGCCTACTTTGTTGAGGGCTTTTATCATGAATGTATATTGTACTTTGTCAAATGCTTTTTCTGCATCTATTAAGATGATCATAATGGTTTTTATCCTTTCTTTTATTGATGTGATGTATCATGTTGATTGATTTGCAAATATTGAACCACCCTTGAATCCCCAGAATAAATCTCACTTGAATAAAATAAAATAAAATAGCCAGAAAAAAAAATAAATCCCACTTGATTGTGGTGAATAGTTTCTTTAAATGTATCATTGGATTCTGTTTGCTAGCATTTTGTTGAGGATTTTTGCATGTATGTTCATCATAGATATTGGCTAGTAGTTCTCCTTTCTTGTGGTGTCTTTATCTGGTTTTGGTATCAGGTTGATACTCACCTCACAGAATTAAACTGAAAGTTTTCCTTCAATTTTTTGGAATAATTTGAGTAGAATAGGTACTGGCTCTTCTTTAGATGTTTGGCAGAATTTGCCTATGAAGCCATCTGGTTCTGGATTTTTGTTTGTTGGGTGGTTTTTGATTATTGATTCAATCTCTCCACTGGTAATTGACTTATTCAAATTTTCTATTTCTTTCTGTTTCAATTTTGATAGTTTATATGTTTCTAGGAATTTATCCATTTCTTCTAAGTTGTCTAATTTGCTGCTGTATATTTTTCATGATATTCTCTTACAATTGTTTGTATTTCTGTGATGTTGGTTATTTCTCCTCTTTCACTGGTAATTTTGTTTGAGTCCTTTCTCTCTCTCTCTCTCTCTCTTTGATGAGTCTGGTTAGGGGGTTGTTAATTCTGTTGAGCTTTTCAAAGAACCATCTCTCGGTTTCATGATCTGTTCTGGCTTTGGGGAAGATTCTTTCTTTTGTTGTTTTTTAGTTTCCATATCATTTATTTCTGCTCTAACCTTTATTTCCTTCCTTCTGCTGGTTTTGGATTTTGTTTGTTGTTCTTTTTCCTAGCTCCTTTAGGTGTAAAGTTAGGCTGTTTGTTTGAGATTTTTCTAGCTTCTTGAGCTAGGCCTGTACGACTATAGACTTCCCTCTTAGAATCTCTTTTGCTGCATCCCAAAGGTTTTGGACTGTTGTGTTTTCATTTGCATTTGTTTCCAGATACTTTTTGATTTCTTATTGATTTCTTGTTTGACATTTTCATTGTTTAGTAGCATGTTATTTAACCTCCAGTATTTGTGGTCCTTTCAGATTTTTCCTTTTGGTTGATTTCTAATTTCATAGTATTGTGGTCAGAAAGTATATGGTTCGACTTCAATCTTTTTGAATTTGTTGAGGCTTGTTTTCTGGTCTAAAATGTGATCTCTTCTAGAGAATATTTCATGTGTGCTTGAAAAGAATGTGTATTCTGCTGTTTTAGGATGGAATTTCTGAGTATATCTGTTAAATTCATCTGGTCCAGCATATCATTCAAAGCCACTGTTTCCTTGTTTATTTTCTGTTTGGATGATGTGTCCATCAATATAAGTGTGGTGTTAAAGTCCCCTGCTATTTTTGTATTACTGTCAATTACTTCCCTTATGTTTGTTATTAACTGTTTTATGTATTTGGGTGCTCCCATGTTGGGTGCATATATAATTATTAGATCTCCTTGTTGGATTGTCTTCTTTATTATGATATAATGTCTTTCTTTGTTTCTTTTTACAGACTTTAAGATCTGTTTTATCTGATATAAGTATTACTATTCTGGCTTTCTTTTGACATCTATTTGCATGATAAATATTTCTCCATCCCCTTGCTTTCAATCTGCAGCTGTCTTTACATCTGAAATGAGTCTTTTATAGGCAGCATATAGATGGGTCTTGTTTTTTGTTTGTTTCCCTATTTGTTTGTTTGTTTATCCATTCCATCACCCTATGTCTTTTGATTAGAGCATTTGGTCCATTTACATTCAAAGTAATTATTTTCTTGTTGTTGTTTTAACTTTTTATTAAAATGCTTCAATACAGATTGACTTTCTTTTGTAAATGACTGTTTTAACTTTTCCTGAAATAGGACATATATGCACTCTGATAAAACAGAATGAAAAGTCTCAATTTATGGGAATTCCTGTACAAAGCGCTGATCCTCACTGCATTCAAAGTAATTATTGTTGGTATGTACTTATTGCAATTTTGTTATTTGCATTGTGGTTGTTTTTGTTATTTTTCTCTGATACTTTGTTCTCTTTCTCTGTTTCATGGTGTGCTGGTTTTCTTTAGTGACATGCTTTGGTTCCTTCCTCTTTATTTTTTGCATATCTCTTACTATTTTTTGATTTGGGTTACCATTTGGTTTATACATACCATCTTTTGCTTATATCAATCTACATATTAATCTTATGGTCACTTATTTTTGAACTCATTCTTTACTCATCTCCCCTTCATGTTTGATATTTGGTATCATTTTTTTTTTACCTCTTTTTATGTGCTTCCTATTTTTCTTACTCTTACTTATGGCTTTTGTTTCCCACTCACAGAATCATCCTTAACATTTCTTGTAGAGCTAATGTAGTGGTCATGAATTCTTTAACTTTTGTTTTTCTGGGAAACTCTTTATCTCTCCTTCTATTTTGAATAAGTCTTACAGTGTAGAGTATTCTTGGCTACAGATATTTTCCCTTTTAGCACATTGAATATATCCTACCACTCTCTTCTGGCCTACAAAATTTCCTTGAAAAATCAGCCAAGAGCTGTAAGGGGTTTCCTTTGTATGTAACTGTCTTCCTTTCTCTTGTGACCTTATTTTTTGCCATTTTAATTACTATGTGCTTTGGTTCGAATTTGTTGGAGAATCTCTGTGCCTCCTGAGTCTGGATTTCTGTTTCTCTCCCTAGATTCAGGAAGTTTTCGGGTATTATTTCTTCAAATACACTTTCTGTCCACCTTCTCTATCTTCTCTTTCTGGGATCCTTATAGTGCAAATGATTGATGGAGTCACCGAGTTCCATAAGTCTATTCTTACTATGTCTCTCACCTGTTCAGCTTGATTTCTTTCCATTTCTCTGTCCTCTAAGTCATGTTATATTCCTCTGTACATGTAGCCTTCTACTTAGTCCATCTATTGTATTTTTAATTTCATTTACTGTGTTCTTCATCTTTGATATGTTATTTTTCTCTCTTTGTCAAGAGTCTCATTAATATCCTCCATCCTTTTCTGAAGTCCTGTATCTTTATGATTACTTTACTTAAATTCTATATCAGGCACATTACTTATTTCTTTTTTGCTTAGATCGCCTGCTGTGATTTTATGTTCTTTCATTTAGAACATATTTCTCTGTGTCCTCATTTTGTCTACTTTCTATGTCTGTTTCTCTGTGTTAGGAAAGTTAGGTACATCTTTTGCTCTTGAAAGTAGTAGCTTTATGGAGAAGAGATCCTATAATGCCTTGCAGAGCAGTATCCCCATTCAGCAGAACCTGGTACTCCAGGGGAGCCTCCTATGTGTGTTGCTTGTGTCCTGCTATTGTATCTGAGTCATTTTTCCTTTCAGTCTAGATATCTGTACTGACTCTTTGCCTCTTGTGGGCTGTGCTTGCTCTCTGTGATGTTAGTGAGTTCCAGGCAGGTCAGCTCTGAGGGGAGGTAGCAGCAAGAGGGCTTAGGGGCAGAATGGTAGTGTTAGCAAAATTTGCACTGACCCACTTGTAGGCTGGATCCCCCAAAGCCAGGTGGCTGCCAGGGCGATGAAGGCTGCTGGGGCCACTTGGCAATATTTGGACAGCAGCTAGGCATAACGAGCACATGGCATTATCAAAATGTGCACTAAGCCACTAGTGCTAGGCCAGCTCCCCTGAAGTATAGCAGTGGCAGCTAGGGTTCCAGGGCAGGGTAGCAGTGGTTGCCAGGGGTGGACAGTGTCTGTGCACACAGCAGCTAAGTGTGAAGTATGGTTGCTGGGGCATGGGACATCTGTGTACTCATTGGCTGGCTGAGGTAGGTGGAGTGTTAGCCATATTTGCACTGAGCCACTAGTCCTAGGCCAGAACCCCTGAAGTGGGGTCGTCATGGGTGCATGGCACACAGAGGCAGATGTTGGGCTCAGGTGCAGTGTTAACAAAAATTGTGCTGAGTCCAAGGAAAGGTCAACAGTCTTTGAGTGGGCAAGTCCTCAGAAGAACTTGTAAGTGGAGTGCACTGCTAGCAGGTTAGGTAGCTAGGCAGGTAGCAGGTCCCTGTAGTGCCCCTCCAGTAGGTGGTTCTGTTTATGCTGGGGGGCAGGGGAAGAAAATGATAGCTTTTGGGTCCTTTGTTCCCAGAGAAGTCCCCCAACACTCTCCAAAATCAATATAAACATGCCCCCTCCACACCATGTGCAAGCAGTTGCTTTTATGTTGCCTCTCCTTAGACTGTTATCTCTTTAAGGGTGAGGACCCAGCTATCACTCACCCTTCCTGCTTGTCTAGCACTGAGTCTGTGGACTTTTAAAGCTCTAGGCTCTAAGTCCCACTGGTTAGAGAAACTTTCAGGAAATGGTCCTTCTGGTTTTCAAGGTCAGGCATTATGGGGATTCATTTTCCTTCTGTGGGCTTCCTGGTGCTTTCCCCTCTCTGTGCCTGCAGCTCCCTCCCTCCTATAGGCAGCTTCCAACCACTGTTTCTGACCTTCCTAACCTCTCCTATGGAGGCTTCTTCTCTACATTTAGTTGTGGAGTTTGTTCTGCCAGTTTTTGGATTGATTTCTGGTTGATTGACTTAGATGTAAGTGATATCTAGTTGCAAATGGGGAACAGAGTGAGCTCAGGGCCCTCTAACTCCACCCAGCACCCCTAACTCTGTCTCATATTCTAATTATTTTTAATTTTTTTCTAAGATTCTTCATTCATGAGAGACACAAAGAGAGAGAGGCAGAGACATAGGCAGAGGGAGAAGCAGGCTCCCCATGGGGAGCCTGATGTGGGACTCGATCCTGGGACTCCAGGATCATGACCTAGCCAAAGGCAGACAGTCAACCACTGAGTCACCCAGGTGCCCTCATATTCTAATTCTCAACAGGATCCCTCTTAGAATGTGTGTATACACATACCACATATATTATTATAATTCTATTTTATGCAAAAATATGTTATCTATGTTATATATAGAGTGTTAAAATGTTCTTTTATGAATGGTAATAGTAGTTGGTAGTTTTGTTTGTTTCATTTCAAAAATAAGTTTGGCAACTTGATGTCAGTCCTTAATATTTTTAATTATCATTTTATTGTCTCATGAAATCTGAAAGTCTTAAATGAACTAGATAGCCCTTAATTTTCACTCTCACCTTGCTATGAGATGATAATTCACACAGGACCCTACCTATATAAAAAGGTGGAAGACCCACCTCCTGAAACACAACCATTGACTCAAAGACATTATCTCCTGTCTTATTTCTAAAAGTGATTTGAAAATCAATAGCAAGTTTGAAATCCACTGTATAAAAAAAATAGTAATGTTTAGGATCATTTAGAAGAAAGATTAGTTTAATGAATTTTGGCCCCCTGTTTAAAGCAAAAAAATGACCATGTGTTAGATATAACCATATTTCATGCAATGTGTTATCCGAAAGAATGATTTAATAGCTATAGTCCAAGAAGTGTTGAAAACTCTGGTCCGGTTTACAATTCCCAATATAGGAGACATATAAACAGAATGAGAAACCCAAGAATCAAACTGATGACTGTGTTGAGGTCTGGAGAAACTCCATTTTAAGATAGAAAGCCAAGTTTTAACCTTCATTTATGCACATTTGCATGGTTTTCTTTGGGCATTCCTGCACATCAGGCAAGGGGAGGATTTGACTAGTCTCTTTGTCCATCATCTCTTCTCCACTCTCAATCTGAAATAACATTTCAAAGTTGGAAGGGGAAGTAAAGTAATCAACCCTCCTGCAATGAATGATAATGAGGATAATAGCTCATCCTCACATAGTACTTATGCACTAGGGCAAATTCCATGCACTTCATGAACTCATATGTCATCAGTGAACTCATTTAATACAACCTTACAAAATAAGAACCATTAACTCCATTTTACAGACAAGAAAACTGAGTATAAAAAGGTATAAAGTGAGAATACGCAACTATTAAGTGGTAGAGCTAACAATCAAACCCTGGCCATGTGACTCCAGAGTCCAGTCTCTTAACAACTGTGTTTTACTACCTCTTGAGAGAGGAAAACTTCAAATAGATAATATTAGTCTCCAAGTGCAAGTGTGAAATGAAATGGAAGTTAGTCCAACAGCTTATTAGTTACCCAAGATCATGAAGAGATCTGAGAATACTTGGCTCTGGGTTACAGGTTTAGTAATGCCCCATCATCTATGGGTAGATGTGGGTAATGCAGATACTCTGACCACAAGTTCACCTTCCTGGTTAAAACCACCAAATGAGAGAAACCACATAAGTTTTTGCAGTTAAAAAGAGAGGCACATAATTAACCCCCTAAAAATAAATAAATAAATAAATAAATAAATAAATAAATAAATAAAGATTTATTTATTTATTTATTTGTTTGTTTGTTTATTTATTTATTTATTTTTGGTGCAGGACTACCCAATAGTGAGTGTCAGAACATTAGGGAAATACAGATTAGGGAAGGTAAACTAATTTAACTTTTCTTAATCGTAAATTTTCATTTTTGTCCAATGTAAAAACTTGTGGGTTTTACTCTTGTTCCATTTATATAATCACATTCCAAACAACTAATGTGGACTTTTGTAAGGGCTTTTTTTTTTCACACTTCTCTCCTTTCCTCGTCAACCTCTTGTAATCAGCTTGAAACAAGAGTTCTATTTCATTCATTTCTTTTTCTTTCCCATCTGTTTTATAAGTTCTGGGGCTTGGCTGTCAGCTGAATCTTGAGCTGGGTAATTAAATGGTTCCTAAGCTCCAACATGTTGTAACGCGTGTCATACTCCTCGGAGCTTCTCTGCCCCAACTTGATAAAATGAGTGATACTGGGACACCATTGTCATACATACCCCCAAACCAGGGTGTGTAACCTTCAACTGCCTGAACTTGTTCAGATGGAAGTGGGATTGCCAAAGTCCCTAGATATCCTCACTATGATGCTTTTAGTATGAAAGCTACATCTGGAGAGAAGCTCACGAGTGAAAAGTATGGGGTGGGAAGAAGGAAAACTCTCTGAGACAGAAGTCCTTTGGAAAAGCCAAAGGTGACAGTCTAGATAAGTTTGAAACCCTATGTAGTAATGGAAGTTGATTTGAACCACTTAACAAACGGTCACAGACAAAATATGCAACTTTGGAGAAAGTCTCTGGCTGTGCCAATCATTCCATGCCTCTCCTCCGAACCCAAGCAGCCCAGAAAACAAAGACGGCATGTCTTAGTCCTCAGTTCTTTTGTTCCTGATGGTTTTCTTTTTTCTCTTGTGCCCCATCTTCCTTTTTTTGATGCACTGTAAATGAGCCCCTCTTAATTTCTGAAGTGAATTCTCATTGGCTTTAATTAAGGACCTACTTCAGTCAGGACCTTTCTCAACAACCCTCAGATTCTTGATTTGCCATGTCCCGCCAGGGCCCTACCCTATGATATTTTGCTTGATGCCAAAATCATTCAACTCTTTGTTACTGCACAAGGCAGGACAGACAGCAAAGGGAGACCTCTCCAAGGATCAGCCTACTCTCTGTGATTCAGGGAAGCTTTATGTGACAACACCCTTACCCCCAGTTACCCCCGCTCCCCACACCTTCCGAGGACTGGACTCTCCCAGATTCGGCTCACCCTCCATTTTATTCCTGATCTTTTTGTCCCTCCTGACCTTCAATTCTTCTCTTCTCTGTCTTCCCCATGGCCACTTCTGGTGTAGGTTATGGTCAAGAAGCCCTTAATACTATTAGCTGCCTTAGGATACACTTCATAACCCAGGAAATAGAAATAACACCTCAAGAGTTTTGTACTTGGATATGATGGTTTTAAAACAAAAAACTTTTGGGGTGCCTGGGTGGCTCAATTGGTTAAGCATCTGTCTTCGGCTCAGGTCATGATCCTGGAGTCCCAGGATCAAGTCTCACATCTAGCTCCCTGCTGGGGAGGCAAGGAGTCTGCTTCTCTCTCTGCCCCTCCCTGGCTCATGTTCACATGCTGTTCCTCTCTCACTCTCTCTCAAATAAATAAATAAATCTTTTTAAAAAAGACTTTTTATTTTAGAATGATCTTAGATTTATGTGAAAGTTCCAAAGTTGGTACAGAGTTCTCATCTACCCTTCATCTTAACATTCCCAGCTTCTAATGTTAAAAATTGACATAAGCATGGTACATTTGTCAAAACTGGAAAATTAACATTGAGAGCACTATCAACTGCATTTCAGATTTTATTCAGATTTTACCAGTTTTTCCACTGTTGTACTTATTCTATTCCCAAAGGGCATATTGCATTGCTTCGTGATGTTTTTAAATGATGCTGAAAACAGAAAATAAGACTTCTCCCCACACTTCTATCACTGTGTGTGTGTGTTTATTTAATAATGCAAATAGAAGCGCCACTCGTTCAACACAGAGGTTTTTCTTTCTTGCCTTTTAGAAAGACTCTATTGGTGAAGTGGCAGAAGTTGTTGTAAAATATTAAATACCCTCAAACCCTTGCTTTTCAACTCTGACCATATACCAGTTTCATCTGAAGACTGTTTGTAGAATACACATGCTTGTACCCCTTCTAAGATTTATTGAACAGGAATCTCTAGGGAGTAAGGACAAGAATCTGCTTTTACAACTCCCTCAGTATTGGGCCATCAGGGCCAGAAAAGATTACCTTAGACATTTACATTTCAGAAGCTAAAACAGACTCTCTATTTTCTATCCCCTAATTTGGGACATATGTCTTAGTATGAATATATGCATGTAATAATTTGTGATGAGTGTTACATTTTTTTAATAGGTTTCCCTTGCAGAATATTTTTCCCCTGACAATATTTCTAAGCCTGTCTTGACTACAGTGGGCTTCATGCCCCTAGATTCATACTGCTCTTAACCTAACTTAAATACAATGTCCTCCATGAACCCGCGCTTTGGAGCCACAAAGATCTTGAGTTCAAGGTCAAGTGCTGCCATTTACCGACTTGACAAAGTTGTAGAACTTCCTTGTCACTGTTCTCTATCTATAATAGAGAATAATTATTGTTACTAATAGGAAAGATTGTTGTGAGCATAAAGCATCTAACATAAGGAAGGCTTAGGATACAGTATTATCTATCAAATAGAGGTAATCCTAAAAACCATAATCGGAAATGAGAAGATTTATAAAAATCACAAAATTGGGAATACACAATATTAAGTCCTGTGTTTGTCTTAGTTTCTTATATAGTCAGGATGGCCTCCTACTAAGAATTTCCAACACAACCTCCAATTAAATAGTTCTTTTACAAATCTGACTTATTTGCATTTGGAGAGAAAGGAGACAGAAATAAAACAAAACAAAACAAAAACCAATCCAAATGCTGAAGTTGTGAAACAAATATCAGAAGAGTAGAAATTATCAGGATTCTCTATAAAGTTCTGACTTTATAGAAATAAAAAGTTTTGTGGCTGATTTGCGGTTACTGAACTATAAACACCTGCAGACACCTCATTTTATATCCCTTCTACAAGTTATGTTCCCTTTTGAAAATGTATGTGGATTTTTAAAAATCCACTCTGAAAATGATAGTGAATGATATTAACTATTTTATACACCACGCACCCTTGATTTTGTAAAGCCCATTACAAAGTATATTACTTTAAGTTTCATAGATCAACGTTGTAAAAGGGGGGGGGGGAACATGTTCGTTGTGGATTAGACGTTCTTAATGAAGAGACTTTCCTATTGTCATAATTTGTTTTATTTTGTTTATGCATTGTTTTTCTTCAAATCACACACACACAAAAAGTTGAAATGCACGAACACGTTCATCCAAATAATACTGGCCGAATGCTGCAGATGCTAAAACATGAGACAGTTTGCCAAGCTAAGGGGTCCTTGTCATTCCCAACAGATTTTCTCCAACATGTTCTCTTCATCTAGTCCCATAATAAAGAATCAAGCTTGCACATGATACTCTCTCCCCCAGACCACTTGTCAATTAATTCTGTTAATCAGCTACTTACAAAAGAAGCTTCACTGGGAAGGAATCTTTATCTCTTTTGTTCACGAATATATTCTTACTGTATAGACTAGTGCTTGGTACACAGTAGATGTTTAGTAAATATGTGTTAGATGAATAAATGACAGACACCATGTGTTGTAAATACATCATCTCATTTAATGCTTCTAATATCCCTATACTATATATACCATTACTATTTTCATGTTACAGACAATAATATGAGTAGATTTGAAATTACTCAGAGTTGCACAGCTGGTAAATAGATGGCAAGTACTTCCCAGCCTCCATACAAAACAGAGTGGAATGCTGCCTTCCTGTCTGGCATTCTGAGGACATGTGGCTGCTTAGGTTAGGAAAGTTTGGGGTGCTGGGAGAACATAGAAGTCATGGTAAAATTTCATCCTCACCCTGTGAGCCCCATATCCTGATCCCATTGTCTAACCCTGACTTTTTATCATTTTTTTTTCTCCATCTGTCTCTTATTTTGTTTTTCTCCTCAAAAATCTTACTAAGGCTTTCAAATTAAATCTCTAACCATTAAAGGTGAAAATACCCCTGAAATCATTGAGCTATTTTTATGTTCTATTAGCTGAGTAGAGATTAACTTTTTTTTTCTCATATAATTCCCCATACACACACTCACACGACTGTGGAGCTTCAGAAAAATCCTGAAATTATCCTGGGTGGGCTGTGTATAAATTTTCACACTGTCAAATTCTCCAAGCAGCTCTTTCTTAATTCGTCATCAGTCTAGAAATCTAAACCAACACAGAAAACTAAGGGCCTGAAAGATTTATTTCAACTTTCAAACCTCCTCACTAATGTTCTGGGGCTGTGTCAACATAGGCAGAGAGCAGTAGAGAGCCAAGGGCCTTTGAAAATCCCCTAACTTGGAAGCAGAGGAGAATTTAGAGACTTTTTGCCACACCTCCTCATTTTACACATAGGACAATGGAATCTAAAGCCAAGGCTCTCCTGCCTGTTCTTCCAGTAATTCTAATAATAATGGACGATCATGGAAAAAAAAGATTCATATGGGTAATAAAGATTTTTTTTTATTCTCAAAGACTGACATCTTTTATTAATTACCATTTTTCTGAATTCACACAGCCACAAAGTAACTCCTGTACAAGAAGACTTTGATAAATGCCATAAAAAATTAAATTCAATAATCATTTAATCAATAATCATTTATTGGGTATCTGTTTGTTTATTCTGAAATATTCTATGTCATGGCATAGTTGATCTAAAAGAGTCAATAAATACATAAATATAAAAAGCTAACATAACTAATTGAATTAGCCTGAAGGAAGGGGAATTAAAATTACAAAGAAAGAAAACATTTAAGCCAGAGGTAAGATAAGCACACAGAAATGTTGCCATAAAAATCTGGAGGAAAGCCTAAAAGTAAATCCAGCTCCCCAGTAAGCAAAGAGAAGAAAACCTTATTATCTCTGACATTCATAGTTGCTATAACACTCAGACCAGTTGTCAAGACACTGCACAGCATTCCATGACAAAAACACCTGAGAGATGTTTCTAGTTTGGAGAATGAGGGTCTAGAATTTGCAATGCACTTTGGTAAACAGAGAATGTAAGCTAAATGCTGTTGTCACTGCACTTACAATTCGGTTGGAAAAGACATAAAAAACTAAGTATATTATGAATGAGAACAAAATGAGTGTTGAAATAGTGGTTCCAAAATAATGTTGTAAGATCCTGGAAAAAGGAAGGAGTCTGAATGACGGGATTTAGAAAGACTTCATGGAGAAAGTGGCATATTGACAGGCCTTGAAGGCTGCCCAGATTTGCAAAGAAAAAAGATTAGGGGAAACAGAATAAAAGAACTGGATGGTCAAAGGAACAGACCCTTTTTGCTGATAGATTGTCAAAAAATATAATGTGTGTACTACCGTGTGACAATGACTGATTTTTCTCCTCTATTATCTGGAATTGCCCTGGAACATTGACTAATCTGTGTGATATTTATCAAAGCTACACTTAGCAACTCCAGTGATCTTTTAAAATAAAAAGTAAGGTACATTTAAACTGTCTCAGTGCAAAGGAAACATTAATATCTGTATAAGTCTATGACCTTTTAGTTGGAAAATCTGAACAAAGTGTAATGATAGTTTCACGACAGCTATGGTGTGCGCTGCTGGGTAGGAGTAGAAAAGGATCCTTGGATTTTGAGTTTAAAACCTTCATGAAATATGAAACTAACAAACAAAAGGATTAATTTGACCAGTGAGGCAGGAGGGAATGCTTGCCTTTTGGAAATGAAATTACTTCTTTGACCCTGTTGTTCCATTTTTTGCTCTCGTAGTGCCCCTTAATAAGATCCAAGAAGAGTTAATGCAATAGCTAACAGGGTAGTCTCAATTTGTTGAAAGGACTAAACTCATCGTGATCTCTCCTGACTTTTTCTTTTCCCAAACCATCTGTGGATATAGTTTGGGAGAGAAGCATTGAAGAAGAACACTGTTAGAACAGAAAGGACTGTCAGCCTGAGTAGATAAAATTTGTAAAAGAATCATTAAGCGTCAGTGCTAAGAGGTACAAAAATAAGTGTTGTAGCTCCATAAGATCTTACTGTTAAGAAAGTTGTATATCAAAAAAAAGAAAGAAAGAAGAAAGAAAGAAAGAAAGAAAGAAAGAAAGAAAGAAAGAAAGAAAGAAAGTTGTATATCCATAGATCTGAAGACTATCAAAGCATGAGATTTTAGCCCCAAATTAGGGACAGAATAGCAATTCTTGAAAAGACAGTCTTCCCAATAATATGCACTGAGATGTAAAAGAGATACCCCAGACAGTAGTTTGTAAACCACATTTTGTGATTCCATTGGAAAAGGTAATGTGGAGTGAGTATGACTCCAAGAACTCCTCTCTGAAGAAGTGCACCCGTAATTCCCCTGGAGATAAAGCAATTGGTACAAGTAACTTTTTCCTACAGGTTAAAATAGGTGTTCCTTTCAAAATGAGCTACCATTCACCAAATGCAAAGGGACTGATCTTTTCTCAGAGGAACTTGGAATATCAAACATGATTTAGAATAAAAACAATAGTCCCTTTGAATGTAGAAATAAATTAGTCCAAACTTCTTGTTCTTCATGAAGGCCGATACATACTTTCATGGCATGCGTGACCATAAGGAGTCAAGAATGCCCTGAATCCCTACACAGGATTACGCAAGGGACATATATTGTGACACTTTATATTTGGGGTTCTGTTTGGATGATAATTCAGATAATTTTAGTTCTAGGCATTTTTTCCTAATCTCCTAAAACGGGGAGGATGTTCATCCATTCATTGTGTCACACTTTTCTGTATGCAACAATTTCATAGAAAAACATATGTTTTTATATATGAACATATATTTGAGGAATTTTGGGGGGACTGTTCAAGATCATTGCTCACTGTGTTGGACTCTGAAAGTGGTCTCTGTGATCCCTGACTCCTGGTGTTCACTCTCTCATGTGATTCCCTCTGACTGAATGGAAGCAGGACTTTTGACTTGTTTCTTGTCAATAGAATGCAACAAGGTTGACCAAGTGTATGTGACTGTGTGTTGTGATTGTATAATTGTTACATAAGATTATAGTGCATGTCCCGCTTTGCTTGCTGGCTTTGAGGAAATGTTGGGGAATCCTACATGACCAGGAACTGTGGCCACTTTGGGGAATCCTACATGAATAGGAACTGTGGGTGACCTCAGGAAGAGAGGGCAACCTCCAGCTGAGAGCCAACAAAAAAGTGAATTTTGCCAAAAGTATGAGCTTGGAAGCAGGTCTTTCCTCAGTTGAGCCTCCAATGAGACTGTAGTCCAAGCCAACACCTTGATTGTAGCCTTGTAAGACCCTAAGCAAAGGGCCCGGTTAAATTGTATTCAGACTCCTAAATCATAGAAATTGTGGGAATGTTAATGTATATTATTTTAAGTGGCTGTGTTTGTGGTAATTCGTTAAATACCAGTAAATAACTAATACACTTACTAAAAATTCAGCAGCTATTATCAGTGCTAGTAAATGGATTTATTTTCCAATGATATCCATGAAC
The DNA here is from genome assembly GCF_048164855.1 of Canis lupus baileyi. Classification (NCBI taxonomy): domain Eukaryota; kingdom Metazoa; phylum Chordata; class Mammalia; order Carnivora; family Canidae; genus Canis; species Canis lupus. The sequence continues at coordinate 29,612,960 of NC_132852.1, forward strand.
ACTGTGTAGGTAGTGATGATTTATGCTGTTTTATTTATTCATTTGCTTTATTTCATTTGCTCAGATTCTGAGTATTAAAGATATATTCAATTTTCAACATGCTGATCACCTGTACCCTTTTTCCGTATGCATGTGTGTATGTGTGTGTGTATGTGTGTTTAAATTCAGTCATGGTGCAGGGGATTGTTAAAAATGTTTTTAGTAAACAAAACTTCATATGGGGTAGTCCCTTAGAGGCCAATCCTCAACACTATCACAAGGTTTCTTGGGGCATTTCCTTCTACAATTTCTCCATGCTTTCTGCCTTGGGTTTTAGTTTGTGTAATTAGGGATCAATCATCCACCCATCGAGTCTTTTTGAGGTCTGTGATTTGACCATCTCCGTACAGGGCCCTAAAGTGCTCATGCCAAGGAGGGGTAAGATACAGCCTTATCCCTCAAAACCTGGTGGCATTAAACTAAAGGGCAGGTCTAAACTATGGGTATGATGAAATTATAAATCCATAATAGACTGACTTAGTTCTAAGAATCATATTCACTATCCAATTTATTTGAGAAACTTAGAAAAAATCCACATATTAATTTATTTCTCCCTCCCTCTTTCCCTTCTTCCTTCCTCTCCCATATATTTATTAAATATGCTCATTATTTACACGGTGTAATAGACACTAATGTCTTTTAAATATCTTGTCAAATACTCATTTGGTATCTTCTTATAAATATATTAATTCTCAAAAGAATTTAAAAGACTGTGTTGAAATAAAGTAAAGGAAGGTAAAGTCATGTGTCTACATCAGCTGACCAGTGCTAGAGGTAATGAAATAGTTCTAAATTCTAGCAACTATAGATCAAGGCTCCAGATACCATTTCTTAATAGTTTGTGAACACCTGAAGGATATGAATGCTTTCCATTACATCCTGCCAGTGTTGCCTATTGGTGGGTGTTTTCCTAAACGCTGTGCTTTTGACCTGCTTGTGGTCTCACATTGTATCTCACTATAGCATAGAGCTTCCAGGTCCACATGGAGTAATGATGGCATAGCAACTGCCTTGTGCCTCCCAGAGTCAGAACCTGATGGGCATAATGACTCCATTGCTGAAATTTCTGTGACTAGGTCACCTGGGAAGGAAGAGGCTTTCTCTAGGTAAAACCATTCTAATTTTTTGAAGTGGAGCTTTAGTAGGAAAAGCAAAAGAGTTCACCTGATGGGTTCATAATGCTATACACAGTCTGTCATGCCAATGGGAAGCAAAAGAAGGAAATCTATCAAGGCATCAAGTAATTCATCGATTTATGAATTTAAGCAGAGAAGCAAAAAACAAATATTTGTCAAGGACCTCTTATCTCTCTTACTCATAATGAAGGTTTGTTTTTTTTTTTTAAATTTTATTTATTTGACAGAGAGCACAAGCAGGAGAGCAGAGGGAGAGGGAGAAGCAGACTCCCCACTGAGCAGGGAGCCTGATACATGGCTTGATCCCAGGACCCTAGTTTCATGACCTGAGCAGAAGGCAGATGCTCTACCAACTGAGCCTCCTAGGTGCCCCTTTAATGAAATTCTTAACAGCAAAATGTGTCTTTTGCACAGGAGCAATACAGTGACAATGGCTTCAGTGGCACATGAACTCAAAAATTAGGATGTAATTTATATCCTAATAGATATAAATCAAGTGCTTGTTCCTTTACCTCTCATAAATTATTAGCACTTAAAGCTTGTAAAGAAATATAATGTTTGTTTTTCATACATGTGTACCCACATACAACAATATGTAAATATTTTATGAATATTCATTTAAACACAAAATTCATAATTATGTGATGAATCTGATCTGCTTTGCATGCCCAGCATATTTAAAGTCATAATATATTTTGTTAGATTCATCTGTTGGTAGCATGCAGTATGGAGTCATGAAGGGTCAGAAATAAAAATAAATTATAATAATTGTCTGAGCTGTCAGAAGGGCCATCTAGGCTCTGAGCAGAGAAGCTATGGAATCATGAATTACAGGCAATACAAGCACCATCACTATGGTTTCATCAGTTTACATGTTTAAATTGTCACTCTTCAGTTTTATATCACAGGGACTTTTTTCACTTATGTAAAATGAAATAAAAAATAAATAAGATTTTATTTATTCATGAGAGACACAGAGAAAGAGGCAGAGACATATACAGAGGGAGAATCAGGCTCCCCTTGAGGAGCCTGATATGGGACTCCATCCCCTATGGGGGACCACACCCTGAGCCAACGGCAGATGCTCAACCACTGAGCCACCCAGATGGCCCTAAATAAGCTATTTAAAATTGGGACATAACCATACCTGATGATGAAACCGAGTCACATGAACACTCGTGAGGCAAAGGTAGAGAAATACAAAATTTCATCTTCAAAAGGCAGATATTATTTGAAAACGTATTTTAATCAGTGTGATAGAGTAAAGTTTTTATGTTACCTTGAAATGCCCTTGACTGTTTCTTTGGGTTTACCAATCACCACATGAAGATCCCACTTAACTCTGGTCTTTGGCAGTTAGCTAGAGCTGGCTTGCACCCACCAATTGTACGTGTCTCTTCCTAAAACATGTTCAGGGACATCCCTTTGGCAGCTGACAATTGGTCATGTTGGGAATGTTTACACCACAGAAATTGGCAAATATTAGGAATCAAACTACAAATGCTACAAATCTGTTTTCTCTCTTTTTTTTTCCTAGTTTCTCGTCAAAGATATTCTAGGCTCTCATCACCACTTATGGTTTGATTTTCCTTTCACCTCCCTTCTGGGCTCCTCAATTAAAGCTAATTACAGGTCTTTGTATTTGAGGATAAGACCAGTTATAGAAATATAAAATAGGTCAAATGTGTTCTGGAGCTTCTTTGCCCCTTTTACTTAAACCTTTTCCCTTTCTACCTCTCCTCACTTTTTTAATTTTTCTTTTCAGCCCTGCCTCAGCTCTAGGTCTTCCTAAATCAGAAAAGTTGTCAGAAATTGCATGAATATATTTACCATAGGCTGAAATATTCTTCCTGAAAGTCAGAAAAGTAGAGCAGAGGAGAAAGAAGAGATTTAAGTTTTGTATCAAACCCTGTCTACTTCGGAGTAGCTTCGTCAAGCATTTTCAAACACAATTAACAATAAATTATTTAAGCACAATTTAAGAAATGAAAGTATGAAGACTTGGGATATGGCCCAATAACAGGGAGATTCACAGATGAGGGGCAGATGCAGAGAGAAGTGACTGGATACTGAATACTAAATACTATGCAAATCCCCAAAGTGGGGTAAATTCTTTTTAGGAGAAAACACTCCTTTTCTACCCACATAAAATCTCCTAGAAAACATATTGCAAGTCTCTCATTCTTTTGTTAAAATGTGGACAAATGGTCCTTGATTTGCTGGAATTTCACACTGGCGAGGATGAGTCTTATGAATCTTCACACCACTCGTGTGTCGACAGCTCAGATGTTTTTACAGACACATCTCCTATACTATGGGCCTTTGGGTGGACTCATCACTAGGTCTGCTCCTAAGGACTGAGGGCCACTTTGGGTTAGGTAATTGGTCAGTGTAATTCTCTTTATGTGTGTTCTAGCCTACTTTTATGTTCCTGGGGTCAGAGGAACTTTCTGCAACCAACCTAAGCTCTAGGAGTGTGAGACCATGCCCAGCATGCATTTTCAGAACAGGTTTCATGCACAAAGCATGGCCTCCTTCTAGAAAATTAACTGGGCACAAAAGCAATACAGGCAATGACCTTATTTAGAGGGCTCCCCCCCCCCATTATTATAAAGTAGGCTGGGATTTTTCTGTTTTTGTTTTTTTCTTCCCTATCAGCCCACCTTGATGAGTCAACATCAATAAGAAACTTCATCCCTTCATTCAGCAGGTTAGAGCACTGAGTTTTCAAGCTTCTAAAGTTAAACTTCAGTTCTTCCTGGAATGGGGATCAATCGACTGAATACTAGCCAGTAACATCTTTGGTAGGATCTGTCACGTTGGCCAGTATCAGAAAGTAGGAACCTATGGGAATGATACACAGACAGGTACCTTTCCATTTGAGGTCGGTGCAAGGTGATGACTCAGAGCACACTTAGTTTAGAAGATTGTAGTAGACATGGAGAGGGGTGCAGGGATATGGGTTCCTGGAGGCATGCAGCTCAGAGAAGGAGTGATGAGCATTTACTGAAGACAGACTCCTACCTCATAAACTAGCCTATAATTCACCCTGCCTCTGTGTCCCAGGGGGTCATGCATAATTGATCAAAATGTCAGTATATCTTTTAGACTGTGGCTCACAGGGTAACTGTTATCTTAGAGATCTGTACCAAAATATTCGTGTTTCCCAATAAAGTAAATCAGTTTCCTTCGTCCAAACTAGAAACACCTATTGGGAGTTTTATCAAATTATTTGGTGGAAGAAAAGGTTGATAAGCACACTTCCAATTGAAAGGACTATTTTTTAAAGTTCAGAGGGCTGAAGAGTTGCATTTTGATTGACAAAATAATGGACCTGTTGATAGAGTCCAGAATTAGTTGGCTGAATTTGTGTTCGTTTCTCCATAAATTTGCCAAAGTCTGAAGAGAAAATGTATAGAGGCAGAATGATGAACCATTTGATTAAGCATGTTATCAGCCTGGTTGTGGCCAAATTCCACCCTCATATATTCATGCACACATCCTTTGCTATGAGTTGCATATGTGCTTTGTGGTTGTGGGGCAGATTTAGGTTTGTTTTTCTTTCTGTCTTTTCTAGTCCAAAAGCTCATCATTTAAAGTGTTTGGAAGCAATTTAAAAATGCGATGAGATTCCCAACCCCTCCTAACTTTTGGAATACTTGCAGTTATTTTTTCTGGCACAAAAACAATCAGAAAAGAACAAAAATGCCAGCATGTCTTCCAAAGAAAGACATAAAGGTACCGCTTAATTTATTTGTAAACCACCAGGACTTATTTGTTCTTACCTGCTGTGACCAGAAAAATCATTTAATATTTTTTTTTAAAAAGTGGAAAGCAGATTTTAACATGGAGGTTGAGTACATAGACTGCAAAAATATTCCTGCACAACTGCAGAGAACTCTTGCTTTTGTTTGATTGGAGCTTAATTAAAGCAAGGTTTGAGAGATTTAAGAATCAGGTGGTGCATTTTAAAAAATACATTTTTAAAAAGCAGCCTCTTGAGATGCAATGTCAATTGATTCGGAATTCTTAATCATTACAGTTTATTCCTAAAAATCGGTAATTATGAGAACATTGTTTTCTTAAGTAGTTCGTGGCAGGTTGGGAACCTGAAATGAGAAAACAAACAAACCTTTAAAGACTGATGTTTTTCAAAGTTACTAACAGAATGATGTTGGATTTGTTGGCTAGGAAACTCGTTTCCATTGGCGGTTTTTCTATTATGTGACAGGTAATCCACGGTTTCTATCCAAAGGGGATCTCCCGTCTACAAAACAGTGCCCATTCCTGATAACTCTGGGAGGGAAAAATTAAGCATTGTTCCTCCAGAACTGAGAGGATTCGTGTCTTTGTTTTCTTTTTTTCAAATATTCCTTACGGTTGAACACCAAATGCCTGTGATTTGTTTAGATGGCTGGGGAAAAAAAAAAAAAAAAAAGCCAGGGGGTGAGAGGGTGGCAGGGAGGGGAAGAAAAAGAAAATCAATCCCAAACAGGAAACCTGAATAAAGACCATGACAAGGGTCACTAGATAATGCCTTTGTGCTCCAGTGACTGGAGATCCGCATGGGATCCGAGAGCACCTTGCTGGTTCCTACACTCCCCTGTCTCCATACAGTTATATTCCATGTAGCTCCCAAACTTTCACAGCTGCTGGGACTCGACCCCACTTGCAACTTCCCCTTGTGGCTGACTATCCTCAACCCACCCATGCCTCCTGTGCAGAGTTCTCATTGAAATTAAGAGGTTAAGGTGAATACCGAGTGGCTGGGAGGTTTTCTCTCTAGTGATTCTCGGGGCTCTATTATCGTAGCCTTAAGACCCAAGAGTAGATCCGAGCAAAATATTCTTAGATGTGAAGTGTTCTTCAGCCCTAGACACTCATAATCTTGTCCCCGTGCCGTTGTTTCTTTTCTTCCCACTAACATTTAAAACATCGCTTTGACAGGGTAAGAAAGGGAAAGATTTTTCACCATGCAGCCTGCTACATTTTATTCTGCTCCTTTTTTTTTTTTCCACATTCCACACTAGTCTTTTCCCAGGCACCTGAGTCTTCAGACAGTTTTACCATCTTCCCCATCTTAACCCCAATTTAAACATCTACAGGAAGCCAAACAAAACATGCCCATCTGCTCCAGATGTGTCAAATCAAGTTCTCCTATTTTAATTTTTTTCCAGACAAATCCTCCAGCAAATGTATAAACAGGTTGCTTTTTAGAAGAAGTAAAGATTAATCTTTCTCTGGGAAAAAAAAAAAAATCACGTACATTTTGGAAACTTTGGCCGTTTCTCTTTCCAAAAACACATCGTCTAGATGAAATGCACAGCCTGATCCTGCCGTGTGCCAGAAGGGGAGCGGCAGCTCCGTGCTTTGTTCCCCGTATCGTCTGCTTGATCTGGCTTATCCTCAACTGAGCAGAAAATCTACCCCACAGCCAGATACTTGCCTTTGGTCCCAGTTCGTTTCTGGCCAGTTTGAAGAGTGCGTCACACGACATCTGACAAAGCAGCCAGGCTCGTGTGAGGTGATCAGAAGCAGCCCAGGCTCTGTGTTCTTCTGGAGCCTTCTCCCTCTTCAGGGGTTCTGTCCCATGAGATTGCATGATTCAGTTACTTGTTCTGTCGACGATTATTTATTAACTACCTAGCGTGTGGCAAGCACTGCTCCAGGGTCTGGGGATCTAGAGTGAGCAAAATACACGCAAAGTCCCTGCTCTCAAAGCACCTGGTGGCTCAGTGGTTGAGCATCTGCCTTTGGCTCAGGGCGTGATCCCGGGGTCCTGGGATCGAGTCCCACATTGGGCTCCCTGCATGGAGCCTGCTTCTCCCTCTGCCTAGGTCTCTGCCTCTCTGTGTGTGTCTCTCATGAATAAATAAATAAAATCTTTAAAAAAAAAGTCCCTGCTCTCATGGACCTAGAGTCAGACAATAAGAATATAACATGGCAGGTGGAGATGAGTGCCCTGATTTAAAATAAGGCCGTTTCCATGGGTGGGGGAGTGACCTGGGGAGAACAGGGTTGGGAGCTCAGAGGGGCCTTGGCTACAGCCATCAGGAAAGCCTTCTGAGTGAGGGAACGTTAGGGCAGCTACCTGAAGGAAGTGAGAGAGTGGAAGAGAGGAAGCCTGAGGCTGGATCATGGTTGGCAGCTTCAATGTCTCCAACAGCCCCAAAATAGCTACGGAAGAGGGAAGGGGAGAAGGGGAGAGAAGGAAGTGCAGGTCAGAGCATGAGGGGTGAGCTTCTCCAAGTTCCCTGTTTGTACAAAGCCTCCAAGGACATTGTGAAAGTGCTGACCCTGACTCAGTAAGTGGGGGGCAGGCCCAGAGAGGCTCTTCTCACACACTCCCAGGTGACGTCCTGGCCGCCGCTGGGCTCCAGACCAGGCTCTGGGTAGCAAGGATGTGGGCCTTCTAGGTCGCAGTAACAATTCTGTCTTGAATGGGAGGAAATGGGAAGGCTTGGGAGCTTTTAAGTAAAAGGGGAGGAGGGTCTGACTTTGTTTCAAATAAGCCGCTCTGGCTGCTGTGTGGGAAATGGATTGGGAGGTGGAGGGGTAGTGGTGCAGGATTGGGGGGTGGAGGGGTAGTGGTGCAGGTGAGAGGCAGCTGGGCTGGGACCTGCTCAGTGGAGCAGCCACAAGCACCAGTCACCTCAGGTGAATGTGGGGATCCGCCCTCCCCTCCAGGCTGAAAAGCACACATCAGGCATCAGCCTGTGGCCCTGCAGAATCCTGCAGGCCAAAGGCTCTATGATGATTGGTCAAAAACCAAGTCTGAGATGCTTGATTCTGGGATCTCATCTGCCTCGTTCCTGAATTTTATTTCTATTCCTGACGTGTGTGTTACTGGTGAATTAAATGTGAAGTCACTGTATCCTGTCATTGTAATGGACATACCCTATTGCAAGTGAGATGTTTTTTTCCATCTCCAAAATAAGCCAGGGTGGCTTATGCTTGCTTGCTTTACAGTGTGACACATTAAACTAAATTAAATAGGGACCCCTATTTAATTTTTTAGACTTTATTTCTGTGTCTTTATATTTAGGGTAAGACATTTTTGACTATAAGCCCATCTAAGGACAAGAAACTTCACTTGGAATAGATAGTAATGTCCAGGCAGTGGTGCCACTGTAACAGGGTAGTCGTGCTCACTTTGAATTCCCTAGAAGAGTTATTTTTCTTAATAATCATTACATATAATTTAAAACATTTATATTTTACGCTTCCCTCTGGCTTTAGAATAGTCCTGAGAAATCTTACAAAATTCATTTAAATTTCCCTACTCTCGTATTTCTTCACTAGAAGTGACTTTGACCCCTGAAGGACATTTGACAATATTTGTAGATACTTTGATTGCCAGGACTTAGGAAGGTGCTACTGGTATCTAATGGGTAGGGTCCAGGGATGCTGCTGAGTATCCTCCATGCAGAGGACAGCCCCCCACAACAAAAGTTCTCCAGTACATGGGACGCCTGTGTGGCTCAGCAGTTAAGCATCTGTCTTCGGCTCTGGGCCTGATCCTGGAGTCCCAGGATCGAGTCCCACGTCGGGCTCCCTGCATGGAGCTTGCTTCTCTCTCTACCTGTGTCTCTGCCTCTCTCTCTCTGTGTGTGTGTCTCTCATGAATAAATAAATAAAATATTTTTTTAAAAAACCTTCTAATTACAGAAAATGTAATCTACCGTAGACCCCAAATGCTGCCTCTGAACTCTGTCACAGGCTGCTCCCAGTCAGTGACTGCCCGGGGCAGAGATACTAAGGTCGGCTCCTTCCTGGCAGAAAGGGGGGTTCCCCAGAAGGCCACCTTTGGTTCCAGGGTTCCCCAACACCCTTGCCAACCAAGCCTTGCTTCCACAGCACAGCATCTTGGACAATTTGGCCTAACCTCCTGCCTCCCCTCCCCATCTGCTAGGATCAGACTAGCATCTCAGTCTGGAGACTCTCCCAGCCTTTCCCAGCTCCCTCCCAATCTTCTCTTAAGACATTTTCCCTAAGAAAATCCTTTCAAGTTTTGTGCCATTTAAAAATCTGCTCCTCAGAGGGCCTGAGTTAATAGATCATGGCATTAAATAATTGAGAATAATGAATTAATTCACCTTCCCCACAGTAGCTGTTGGGATGGGGGGGATGTGTGTGCAAATGTTCTAATACACAAAAACAGTTCAGAAACAAGAACTTGACCATTAAACTGTTAGAAAAAAATAATTTAAAAAGTGGAAGATAAAAATATTTAGGAACCAATGGAGAAAATCCAATTATTCAAGAAAACAAAACAAAAGAAAAAAGAATTAGCGATTGTGCATGTGTTTAAAATGCAACTTAAGCCTCACTTAGAGCAACTAAAATCAGGAACTAGAATTAACTCCCCATTCGTGCTTGCTTACAAAAATCCGGACCTATTCCAGGCATGGTCTTGAAGGCATCGCTTGTAATTAGTGAAATAATATCCATTTTTGGATGTTTAAGACAAACATCCTGCCATCCTCAGAAAGCCTGTCAGTATTTGCAGCTCTGCCTGCTGCATGTGTGAACTACCCATAAACTTTGGTCCTGACAATCCCATGTGTGGGCACATCCCCACAGACCACTCAGAGCCACTCCCTTACCTTTACTGGAACAGCCTGCCTCCCTTCCACTGGCTTTCCTGGGTACATTCTGCCCAGACAACAGTTGCTCTCTGTGAGTTTCCAAACTCCACCCTGCTTCCTGGAGATAGAAGAGTCCCTCCGTGGATCAGCAGGCCCCTCAGCTACCCACCAGTGTGCAGGTGGCTCCTGGAGTCCCTGGTCCTGGGACTCACAGATCCCGATTTGTGCGGTGCCGTACTCCAGCCAGAGATCCTTACATCTTATTCCCATTCCTGGGAGAATGTGGCTTCTTTAGATTTCACTTCTTTTTATACTTTCGAGATTTATTATGCTGATGGGTAAAGTGGCAGTTCCTTCAAACCAACATGATGTCCTTTCGGAAGCAGACTCTCCCTACCCCTAACCAGCATTCCCAAAGAAGCCCAGGAGATGCCCCCACTTTATTCTGGTGCTTGTAGATAAAGGGCCAGCCTACCGCAGAACTGCGTGTGTGTTGTGAAGATAGATGCCTTCAAGGAAAAAACTCTGAGCAAGGTCCTAGCATTTTAATGGCTTCTATGTGCCAAGCCTCACGTAAGTCACTTTTTATGCATGAACTCATTTTATTCCTACTAAAGTTCTATGGTGTGGGTATTTATTATCTCCATTTTACTGATGAAAACTGAGGTTCAGAAAGATTAAGTGACTTGCCCAAGATCAAAGTGTTGATCAGTGGCAGAGGAATCATTTGTGCACTCTTATTCAAATGCCAGAAGTCCTTGCACTTTGTAGATTATTTTCTTTTTTTTTTTTTTTTTAAATTTTTATTTATTTGTGACAGTCACAGAGAGAGAGAGAGAATGAGGCAGAGACACAGGCAGAGGGAGAAGCAGGCTCCATGCACCGGGAGCCTGACGTGGGATTCGATCCCGGGTCTCCAGGATCGCGCCCTGGGCCAAAGGCAGGCGCCAAACCGCTGCACCACCCAGGGATCCCTGTAGATTATTTTCTAAGTATTATCAGTTTTCAGTAGGAATTCTCAGTGCCCAGATTGGCATTTGAGCCTGTTGTGTTATCCTGGCTGATATGTAGAGTAGCACAAGTAAGGAACCCCAATTTGTTGTTTTTCTGGCCATCATCTCTTGATAAGAAAGTATAGGGTAGCACTATTTCGTGTTGCTCTGGGCCTTCTGGGAACTGACTCCATTGCAGATGGAGGCCCTGGCCTCAGATTGACAAATTCAGGGAATCCCAAGAGATTGGGACAGGGGGAGAACTTGTGAGCAGATGGGAGATATATTTTGGGGGATAGGGGAACTGTATTTGTCCTTGCTGGATTAAGGAGACTTCCTTTAATATTTCTTTCCAATAAATAATGCTTTTCAGAAAAAAAAAAGTCAAAGTCTCCACTCAGGCAGGTAGGCGACTGGCAGTCCTCCCTGGGTCTGCTCACCAGTGCCAGCTAACTGGGAGCAGCACTGAATCTGTCAGGGCAGTGCCTAAGTTCTGGGATTCACTGCAGAGGTTGGGAGCCAAGTCAACATCATCAGTTGCGTCAATATCCATCATTTACATACAGTAGGTACTCAGTAAATGCAGACAAATTCCCCTGGTGAATAAGTGAATGAACAAACAAGAGCATCTGTGAAAAGTCACAAGGTTTCTAGAATAGAATGAGAGAGTTAAAGCTCATCCCATTCAAACTTCTGCACTATCCCCACCAAGTGGCTATCTGCCTGCTACTTCCATTGGCAGAGTAAACACACACCCAGTGAGAGTCTGTCTGACTTCATAGAACTCAGTCTGTTCAAAAGGGAAGCAAAGGAGTCAAAGGAGACCTTTGAAAAGGAAAATGCAAGAAACTGGAAATACATGAGAATTACTTTACACGATAGCTTATTCAACTTAGAGATTTCACTAGTTCAAAGTTTTGGTTCAACTGGAAAGTATTATGCTAAGCCAGACACAAAAGGGCAAGTACTGTATGATGCCACTTAGGTGAGGAACCAAGGATAGGCAAATTCATAATGATGGAAGAACGGTGGCTCCCAAGGGCTGGGGTGGGGGAGAACACAGAGCATTGTTTAATGTGTATGACGATTCAGTTTGGGAAGATGGAAAACTCTGGAGGATGGATGGCAGTGATGGTGGCAGAAAGATCGTGAATGTTTTTAATGCCACTGAACTGCACACTTAAAAAGGCTTAAGATGATAACTTTTGTTATGTCTATTGCATCACAATGAAAAAGAAATTGTTTAAGACCATTACATTTGCACATGACCAGGAAGTATTTAATTCATCACTTTCAGATACGAAGCTTAGGTAAATGAGTATTAGTATAAGGATATTCCGAGGCTTGAAGGTGGCAGTTAAGGTAAACAAGTTCCCTTTCTGAAAACTTACGCCACTCTCAGGGGCTGGCACACGAGAGATTCGATGATAGGACTTCTAACTTGATAGTGTTCAGAGATTATCAAGGCTGTAGGAATTTTCAAAATCTTGAAAAGTGTGAGATGCACTGTAACTAGGCCGAGGGCCCCATCAGGATGGCGCATCTGTGCCCCTGGTGGACAAAAGTAGAATCTGCACGATGTCAAACCAGGGCCTTGGCTACACAGTAAGTTTTCTCTCTCTCCCTCTCTGTCTCTACCTCTGTCAGTTTCAAAAGAAGCCATTTGCTTATAGCTACTCAGGATTTCCCACTCTGAGTATGAAGAGCGTGTTGTTTCCCTCTCAGATCCAGACTAAACTAGTTGACTGGCTGGGAGCCAACAGAAGGGGTGTACGCAGTCTTCATTAGGCCAGATTTACCATCAGCCTTCAATAAGTGGTTCAGCATGCCTGTGTGACATGCTTTCCATCCAGCAGTGGTTCCTGCTGGCAAACCATCCAGTTGGCTTCCTTGTGGAGAGAGCTAATTTTCTCTAATTGCTTCCAATGAGGGGCGGGGGTCAGGAGCGTGGGTACCTTGCTCAGGGCCACTGTTTCTCATCGGCCTCACCAAGTCATGGAAGCAGCTTTTGTGCTCATGGTCTTGTGTAGGATAGTTGAGTGGGAAAGTCAGGTCACACATCGTGGGATTGAAGGGTCTTCAACAGGTTACTTGACTCTTACAAATCTGACCCACTTGGCCTTTAAAGGTTTTCTTAGCTTTCGTTATGATTTTTCGAGGAACTTTATTGTTGATTAAAGGAATAATGTGTACTCATTATTTCTAAAAATGGGCAAATAAAGAAAAGGTTAAAAGAGAAAACTAAAACCATCCCCCAGTGTATTAATCTAGGAAGATCACTCTTAACATTTTTATTTCCATTTTAGTTTTTAAATGGGTCATTGGAGAAAATATCATATGTACAGATTCATATATTACTTAACTATTTAACATAATATCAAAAACATGGTTTGTGACGGTTCTGTAAAATGCCATTGCTGAGATGTATGTTTTGCAGTAAATATATGTGGTTTTGGTCATAAGTAATGTGTTCAAGATATACTATCCCAATCTCTGCCCTTACTTCAGATATGATGTTAGGGCTGAGTCCTAAAAGGGATGCTGAGCCAAAGGACATGTGAACATTTACTTAAAATTTACTTTGGCACGTAATTCCAAGTTATTATACTAATTTCTAGTATCTCATGATACCCTTACCAGCATCAAGGGTTAACGTCTTTGTCAAATTTGATAAATGGAAAATGGCACTGTGTTGTTTTAATTTGCATTGCCTTGATAACCAATGATGTTAAAAATATTTGGACTTTTTTTTTCATTTATGGAAAAATCCTTTATGAATTCCTTCAGGAGGCAAGGTTGTCCTAAATTTCTCCTATCAGGATTTGGTTATGTCTAACACATAAACTGGTTAACATCGAGAGGATTAATCCATTGCTTCAGTTGTCACCAAAGGCAAGGTAGAGATAAATTCATCAAGGTAAAGAGCAAGTAAGCTTTTTGTTTATTTAAAGAACATGGGTAGAAAGTATCCCAAAGCCAGAATGGAATGCAACCCAACCGTATAGTAAAATACATGTGGGGCCCAATCAAAGGTAGTATAAAGTGAGAGAAGATTGAGAGGGTTTTGAAAGAAAGAGTAGGCATGGCAGAGAGAGGGGTGGAGGAGTACAGAGGTAACTTTTCTGTTTGTTAGAGTTTTTCCAGAATCTGGCCACACTGGTATATTCCAAGATGTCATTATTATAGTACTAGCTTTTAACCTTAAAAGGTTGGCTTTCCATTCCACATTTTTGAAATACTGTGAGTTCAAGTGAATACAACCAGGCCCTGGTGACACATCCACCAGGGGTTCCCCAAATCAATGCTTAGAAAACCTTCCATCACTGTCTATGTCTTATCTTCTTGGAAGTGAGGAGGTCCCAAAAATTGGTTTATTCTGTCTCTGTGTTACAAAGACTGTGTGGGGGACCTTGTGTTTTGAGTGTCAGTCTGGCACAAAAGCATTAGTTCTGGGGTGTCTCTTGGGCCAGCTTATGTCCATGATAAATGCCGAGCTTTCCAGAACACCCTGGGACATAACAGAATGCTGTACAACTGTCATGGTATAGAATACACTTAGCTTTGGTGGCAGATGACCTTTTGCTTGGCACCAGAAGTACTTCCACAAATAACAGCCTGCTGGTCCTCCCTATCAGAAATCAAAAATACTGACTTACCTCTGGCCCTGTGAAATGACTGCCCGAATATGGCTCAGTCTCTGTGTGCCTAAGTCATGGTCAGAATCTCTTTTTGGAAATCCAATTTTAAAACATATAACCTTGGAACATTATTAAATCAGGCATTCTAAACTGGAAAGGACCTTGGGGATCATTTAGTTCAAATGAATGGCCCATTTTACAGTGGGGCAAACTCATGCACAGAGAGGTGGAACTGGCTCCACGTCCCCCAGTGTGCTGGTGGCGGAGACAGGGCTCAATCCTCTCAGCACAGATGTCTTTCCCCTATGGCATGTTGAATTCTGTAGACTCATTCATAGATATAAGCCAAAAAATGCAGAAAGCAAGGTCAGAGCATGACCTTATGGGACTAGAAGGATCCTCCAGTTATCTAGTATGAAAGTGTCCAGGAGACGTGGCCACAGTTATGCCAGTACAGGGTAGATCAAGGACGGAAACACACCTCTTCACTTGCAATCCAGTGCTCCCTTCCCTGCGTGACACAGTGCAACACCAGAAAGCACGTCATCTCCAGGGTTGGCTGAGACCGGGCAGCTAAAATGATATTTTGGTTCCATATCTACTTGGGGTAGAGGATGCTGATTTTTTTGTTTCATGTGTGTGCTTGAGTCTTTGTGATGAGGTTCTGAATGCCTCATGATAGGTGAGGGTTTTTACTGTTACCATGTTGTCTTCCTCTAAAGAGAGTGTTACGGTGCACCAGAAAGCTGTCTGGTTTACTGCTACGGCTGTAGGCAGGAGGGAACATGGTGTGTGGCTTCTGAACAGACTTTGGCTGCTCTTTAAGTTCAATGAAGTGAAAAAAAAAAAAAAAAAGGCGAGTTAATTGACTACAGACACATGCAGGAGCACTCTCGGCCAAGCTGCGAGTTCTTCTGGAATGTGAGTGCTTCCAAGGTGGCCGAAAGCACTCTCAGAAGCACTGTGCCTATGGTCCATGGACGGTCCCCAGAAGAAGGCTGTCACTGCTTACTTCTTAGGGACACTGAGTCAGGACATCAGTAATTTTTGGAGATTGTTCTGTGTGTCGTAGGTAGTAGGGTACCTGCAGGTAAACAAGGTGCTCCACTCAGTGATGCCATCTTGATATCTTGATATTTACACTGGTTGGTTGAGTTTTCTTAGTTAGATATTGCTATGTAACGGGCCACTCAAAAACCCAGTGGCTTTGATAATGAGCAGTTGCTATTCCTCATAAGCTTATCTGTCAGCAGGGGGGCTCTGCTCATCTGGCCCAGGCTTGGCGGATCTTTGATGCACTCTTGCACGCCTCAGTGGTCAGCTGGTGGATCAGCTGGGGACCGGATGTTCCAGGATGCCTCACTTACATGTTGGACTGTTGCCTGGCTGTCACACCAGTCCCTGGGCCCCTCCTCATCCAGCAGGCTGGCCGGGGTTTGTTTCCATAGGGGAGGCAAGGTTCTGAGAGAGAGTGGAAACAGGCACAGAACTGAGGCACAGGCTGGGGCTGGCACAGTGTCATCTCTGCCACATGCTATTGGCTGGGGTTTGGGCCGAGCTACAAAGGTAGTCTATATTCAAGAGGAGGGGAAATGGATTCCACCTCCTTTTAGGGCAGTGGAGGGGGGAGTGCTGCAAGGTTCTACTACAAGGGACATGGATATAGGGAGGGGAACAACTATAGGATATTTTGTAATTAATTTACCACAGGCTTAAGGAGCTTTGGGGGATTTGCCTTTTACTCTAACTGGTTTCAGTCACTGTGGCCTAGAGAACATTTCTTAAAGAGGAGACATCTTTCATGAATCCACTGTCCTCCAACGGACCTATAGTTTTGTTCTGCCTTCAATCCTTCCCCAAGTGTTTTGTGCTATTATGCAAAATCCACCTGAGCTTGAGGTTGCAGCACCTAGTTATACTCATCAGCCATTTACCAGCTGTACCTCTCCCTGTACGTGGAACTCAGAACACCGTGGTCCTCTGGATATGGAAGAAAAAGTGGGTCATTCCAAAAAAAAAAAAAAAAAAAAAAAAAAAGAAGCTTTTTGTTAAAGAATATAATGCACCATAACTACTAGAAGAGTTTGGTTTTCTTCTCACTGAGCAATTAGCACATTTTTTGTGTGTGTTGTTTAATTTGTTTGCTTTTAGTTCTGTATTTCTGGGCTAACTTTTTGTATCAGACACAGATCCCATACCCACTTCGATCTGACAACCTAGGAAAGAAAATTAATCTGTCCAAAATTAGCTACACTCCAACTATATAGGGAAAGATACATATTTGTACATGTTGCACATATATACATATAAGTATATATTCACATGTACTGCGTATGTGTTATACGTGTGCTTCACTAATAGTATACATATTTGTGGTTCACATTTTCCAGCTGGCTCATGCCAATCTTACCAGTGATTGGAACCAAGACTAGGAAAAAAGAAAAGCATTGCCATTTTCAATCAATGTGGATGCCACTGAATGGTTGATTCCAAAATGATTATTCTGCCTAGGGCAAAAAAAAAAAAATTGACAGAGACAAATAGAAATTATTCCTAACCTCAACCTGCCATTTAGAGAAAAACTAGTACTGCCATCAATAATAAGAGTGATTACCAATTGGGGGGTGGCATCATGGCCACAATGTCTGTATAAATAGTGCTGGTTTTCAGTAAGTTCTGAAATTCTCAGAACTGTTTCATTATTTTTTGGAACTAATTGTTGAGGAATAAAAAAAAAATATGACTGAGATGGATATTTTGTCCTGGGAAACATAAAGAATCCCAGGTCCGCAGAAAATAAAGACTTAAGTTTGACTTAAAAAGGACATTCCACTTACAGGGCTTCATTGTTTTGTTTTGTTTTGTTTAAGTTCGGAATGCAAGTTTCCTTATACATTCAATAATGAGATTTTCACTGGCATTCAGAATAGCCTGATTCCTTCACATCCAAAAAAGTAACTTTGCTACAGCTTTCTACTTTTTGTTACCTCTTTCATCTTTCTAGGCTCACTCTTCTCTGGGCAGTTACTTTGACATAGTCTCACCGAACTTGAACCACTGCACACTCTTTGAAAACCATGATTCTTTATTTCCTTTTGAACTGTCAGTATGAGGAAGCGGACTGCCCCCCCACACCATCACCCCCGCCCCGTAGGAGCTTGAACCACTCACTAGCTAAAGGCAAATGTGACTTTCTTTTTCTCTTTCAGTTCTTTTTTGTTTGTTTGTTTCTTCCTTGAAGAGCTACAGAAAAAGGGAAAGATTTCTATTTCTGTTGAGTTGAGATCCTTCATAGAGATATTTGGTGATTAGCCTTGACTCTCAGGCTTTGACTAATACCAACTTAAGGACAGACTAACTGCACTTGCCAGTGTGCTCCCTTTGAAGAGCTCCTGGAATCTCTGAATTTCAGATGGAAACAATAGTAACAAGTTATTTCCTTTTATTTTTCTTTTTCTTGAGGGCGTCTCAGTTAACAAAAATGGATACTCTTTTCACTTGGTGATTTCTTATTCATTTATGACTTCTTACAAGATACTCAGAAAGTAGTGGCCCTCTGCTTCCTCACCTTTGTACCCTTTAATTAATCCTAATAGAATGATTCACTCTTCTTTCTTTCTCTTTTTTTTTTTTTTTAAGATTTTTATTTTTAAGTAGTCTTTACATCCAACATAGGGCTCGAATCTACAACCCCCAAGATCAAGAGTCAGTTGCTCTACTAACTGAGCCAGCCAGGTGCCCCAAGGATTCCTGATCTCTGTGTGCTCAAAGCCCAGGCAGGAAGAGACCAGCTGACTTCTCACCAAGTATACCTCACTGCTGGTCCTGGGGAGCTGGGTCTTGGCTTGTTCTCCAGCTTCTCTAGAATAGTCATCTTGTTTGTCCAACTCCAAAATGAAACCTCACAGGATTATTGTCAGGGGCAGATGAGGACAAAAGACTAGTCAGAGGCAACTCTGATTTTAAAACTAGAGAATGCAATAAATAAAATCTTAAAAAGGGGGGGGGGGGCGGTAGCCCAGGTGGCTCAGCTGTTTAGCGCCGCCTTCAGCCCAGGGCCTGATCCTAGAGACCTGGGATCGAGTCCCGTGTCGAGCTCCCTGCATGGAGCCTGCTTCTCCCTCTGCCTGTGTCTCTCCTCTCTTTCTGTCTCTCTGTGTCTCTCGTGAATAAATAAAATCTTTAAAAAAAACAAAAACAAAAAATAGAGAGTGCATCATTGAAATTACATACTCAAAAAAAAAAAAAAAAAAAAGAAATTACATACTCAAAATCATAGTCGTGCTTCATTTTAAATTCAGCTTATAAACCTTATTAGCCTAGTTGTAAGTCAAGCTAGTTTTAAAAATTACTCTTAGGGGAGCTTTGATTAATGATTTTGTCTTATTTTCAAATGTAGTTAAACATTTTTAAATAGTTAAAGCTTCAATTATAAATTTAATATATTTAATTTCCTTTTAAGTACTTTAAATAGTCTGACTTAACAAATGAGATACTCATGAATACTTGAATAGTTCATCAATTAAATACTTATAAATATGAAATATGATTATTGTTAAGTTCTTTTAAAGTTTTAAATTTGTATGCAAATTTAATAAGATTTCAACTTTAGACTACAAGTCTAAATCATTTACTCATCACATTATAAATTGGAATACTGTTACTCTAATTGGCCAAAATAGCTTAATACCAAAAGTAGATAAAATATCAAATGCACAGACTCTTGTATGTAAAATTATTTGATACTATGGGTTTTGTTTCTCACATATATATATGTCTTTTCTTAATGATAAATCTTACCAGGACTAGAAGGTGCTTACCCATCTCGGAATCAGTGGCACTATTTTATGCATGATGGGAATTCCCCTCCCTTGTAATTGTTGGGCTTCCCTTCTCAGCATGCTGAGATCTCCTGCGGCTCAGAAAATCACCTGGCCTGAATGAGGACTAGGTTCTAACACATAACCCTCACCACCAGACTGAGCCCCCTGTTACAGTGAGTGGCTTGTTAGTGTACCCACATGAAGCAATGTGGCAGACCGTATCCACCGAACTGAAGCAAGCTTATTATTAAATCTTATACCCACTCACAGAAGCCCAAACCCCCCACCCCCATAGTCATATCCATTAATTAGATTTAGTTACCCTGTTTACTCCAAAATTCTATTCTCTATGTGTGTTTTGTTTTGTTTGTTAAGGGTCTTCTTATCCTCCTTACTCTTGGGGATATTGGATTGAGATCTAATTAAATTGTGAATATCTCCCAAGACTCTGCCTGGCTTTATGGTGACAACTTCAAAGTGTATTTGAATTAGTTTTCCAGAGAAACAGAACCAAAAGTATGCATATGAGTAGATAGAGATATGGATATAGAGATAAATTTTTTTTTTTTCATAAGGTATTGGCTCATGTGATTATGGAGGTTGAAAGTTCCAAGACTTATGGTTGGCAAGCTGTAGACCCAGGAGAACTGGTGTGTAGTTCTGGTCTGACGGTCAGCTGGCTCTACACCTGGGAAGAACCAGTGTTTCAGTTTGAGTTGGAAGGCAGGAAAAGCTGCTGCTCCAATCAAGGACAGCAATTCTCTCTTACTCAGGAGGAGGTTGTAGGAGAGGATCAGCCTTTTTGTTCTATGAAGGTCTTCAACTGATTGCACAAGGGCCTTCCACATTATGGAGAGCATTCTATGTTACTCACCCACTCTTATGTTAGTCTCATCCAAAACACCCTCACAGAAATACCCAGAATAATGTTTGATCAGATATCTGGGCCTAGTCATGCTGACATATAAAATTAACCCTCACTGTTGTCTACGGACACACACTTTGAAATCACTGGCCTGGAACCCTTAGACTTTTACTGACTAATAGATAAGACTGTCAATTCTTGTTTGTTTATAAACCATCTTTTTTTTTTAAGATTTTATTTATTTGAGAGAGAGAATGCAGAAGAAGAGAGAGAAAGAGCATGAAAAAAAAAAGAGAGCATGAGCAGAGGAGTTGGGGGATGGGAGCAGAGGAAGGGGGAGGGGAGAGGGGGGAGAGACAGAAGGGGAAGGAGAAGAAGGCTCCCCACTAAGCAGAGAGCCCAATGCGGGGACTCAATCCAGGGACCCTGGGATTATGATCTGAGCTGAAGGCAGATGCTTAATTGGCTGAGCCAACCAGGTGCCCCTGTTTATAAACCATCTTGAGACAGATTTGAAAAGTTTCAAATAAAATGATTGAATCAGTGTGACTTCCTGAGCCTATTAATTCTAAAGTAAACAGCTCTTCTTATATTTTTAGCTACTCTTGATCCTATATGGCAAATGATTTAAAGCAAACAAGAATTGCAAAATATAAAGCAGAAAATGAGCATATCTATTCATTATTGCTTAGAGGCTTCATACCAGCACCAGTTATAGAAATTTATAGCATAAGCTTTCATTGAGACAGATCTTCATTATAGACTAAGAAGAATTGGTATCCTCTACTATAACCAATTCAATCCCGGGTTTTAAATCTTAACAACAGCATCCATGGATTATAAGAGGGAGGCCAGGGCAGGATCACTATTCCTGCCCACTCCAAACTCTGAAAAAATGAATAGAACTAAAATTTCTAATTTTCATTATCTTCTTAAAACTACTTATTTTATTAATATCAATAGAACTCAGATCAAGACAACCACTTTCACAAAGTGAAAATCAGTCTATTCTAATCCCTTCCAAAAGATTAAATAAACTTGATTATTCCACTTATGCTGAACTTCCCTACAAATACTAATTTTCTTCTTTCTCATTAGTAGTAGTAACAAGTAAAATACTTGAGAAACCTAAATGCAAGAATTCAAATGATGAAGAATAGAACATAGGACACTAAATGAGGAGTAAAAAATATATTCCACTATCCTCTATTGAGAAACACTTATGAGTCTATTGAGTTAGAGTGACTCTAACAAATATCCAGGAAAAACGGAGTAAAGACAGTGCGGTAGACCAAAAAATGCTCCCCCAAAAGGCATCCACTCAAATCCCTAGGCCTTCTGAATGTTAATTTATATGGCAAAAGATGTGATTGAGTTACGAACTTAAGAGGAGATGCTTAGCCTCGATTACCCAGGTGAACCCTAGATGCAATCAATTGTATCCTTATAAAAGAGAATTTAGAGACAGACACATTGAAGTGAAGGTGATGTGAAGACAGAATAAAAAGGGAAAATAATACGATCATCACAAACCAAGGAAAGCCAGCAGTCACTAGAAACGAGGGGAAACAAGGAATTGATCCTCCCCTAGAGCTTCTAGTGTAGTGGCCCTACAGCATCTCGATTTCGAACTTCTGTCGCCAGAGCTGTGAGAGAACACATTTCGGTTGTTTTAAGCCACCCACTTTGTAGTAATTTTTTATAGTAGTCATAGGATATGCAGACAGTGATTCTAAGAAAATAAAAAATTAAGACATGTTTAAGACTTTGACATCATCACTTGTTTGGTCTCTAGGAAAAGGTATTTTAGTCAATTGAATGAATATTCTAAACTAGTAATTAAAAATTTTTAAATGTGTCCTGGAAGCTCCTGTTAGCCAGATTGCAAACATCCGTCAATCTTATTTATTAGAAAACTAAAGTCAGGTCATAATTTCTACAAGGGGGGAAACCCTTGTCATTATATTATCTCCAAATATCCTAAAAATCTAATTTATCGATGTGCACCTGACCCATCATTATTTTAAAATAGTTTTTTTTTTAACATCTAGATCCCAACTCTGTATAGAATCAAATATATTAGCATCTTAGTCTTATTACTTGGTGTCAATGGGAAACGTTTCCAGTGACTACCAGTTGCACACATCATTATCCACTCATAATTGGTTGTTTAAACTGAAAAGAGCAAGTTCTGCTCGATCACCTAACATCTGTTTGCTCTGCTCTCAGCACCAGTCAACCAAATCCAATTACTGCGGGCAGAGGCTCTGAGTAGACTTGTATCATTTAAAAACCATTTCTATTTCTTTGTAGATCCTTAATTCTTTGTTTTTCTCAGAACTGCTGTGTTTTCTAATAATAAATGGTATTCCGCAGTTAGTCTTCTGAAACTGTGTTGGTCTCCAAAATAGCGACGATAGGAACTAAAGGCTTATTCATGTTTGAAGTCATATAAGGTGTCGAATCATACCTCAAATACTAAAAATACTAACATCCCCAAACTAAAACCTACTTATAAGAACTCTTTAACAATTCTGAGAGTGAAGAGGGGCGCCTGGGCGGCTCAATGCGTTAAGCCTCTGTGTTCAGCTCAGATTATGATCTCAAGGTCCTGGGATCAAGCCCCACACATTGAACCTAGCGTCAGGCTCCTTGCTTGGCAGGCTCCTTGCTCCTCTCCCTCTGCCTGTCACTCCCCCTGCTTGTGCTCTGTCAAATGAGTAAATAAAATATTTTTTAAAAATTCTGATAGTAATGGATTATTTACAGTCCTCTCTTTACTGTTATCATGAAGCATCCTTTTTACACCAGTTGTGTTGAAATCATTTAAAATGTTACTTTGATTTTCGTCGTGAAAAAAATTTCAATATTCTTCTTCAAGGATAGTGTAGTTCCTAAGACAAAATTTTCAGCAAAGTTGATTAAAATTGGATAAGGCTTCAAATTATTTGTGAAATTTCTCCAAACTATGCAATGATTTTTTTTTTAGACACATACAAAAATTTCCTGAATAAAACATGTCAAGATAAAGGAACACTTTTTTTATGGACCTAAAATTCACCCCATTGTAATACATCTAGAAAAATTGGGCTACTGGCAGTGTGAACATGCCAAAGGCACTCTGGGAAAGTTGACAGCGAGGTAAGACGTGGCTTCTCCTAGTTTCTTGCTCAGTTTCACTTTCTCTTCGTGCACAGGGCTGGGGATGAGGCTGTTGTATTCCTACAACCTCCTGTTTAGCCACCGAAGAGATCTAACATCTTCTAGTAGGGTTTCACTTTCTGGCAGACTCTTCCAAATATAATCTATTTCAATTATATTCTTCATATGTTTCACTGGAAGACGTGTATTATGATGGCATCCTGGTCCCTCTGTTCCAGGGACAAGGGATTGGAAAGGATTTTAAAGGGCTCCATTGTTTTCTTGTGTGAAAATAGCCCCTTAACCAACGTGCACTACCATGAGTGCACACACAATAATCTGTACCAGTTTTATCATCGGCAAGACATGTAAATAAGTTTCACCGTGGATCTGCATAACATTAAGGAGTTCCTGGCCAGAATGTTTGCAGATTTCCTGGCTGTGCTGTACAGTCATTGCAGGTCTGTAAGCAAGAACATAAATTGTTGAAACCATGTGTACACTAACATTAATTTCTGTTGTGAAAGGGGACATAATAGGAAAAAGTAGTGTAAGGCAGGAACATTCAGAACATTCTTTAATACAGAGAAATGTCTATGTTGCCATGATTTGGGCTGTTCATTGTTTTTTCTAATGTAAAAGATATGGATGCTTGGTATATAACCTTGGAAAATACACAAGGAACAAAATGAAACTCTCAAAATCCTGCCATCCGAAAACAAACATTTTAAAATATTTACTGCTAGACTTATTTTAATGCATATTTTTAAAACCTTTTTGTAATCATTAGACTGTATTCAATTTGCATATTTGGCTTTTTTGCATGTATCCAAAATTGTATTTTAAAATTTCTAGGTTGCACTGTCTAATCCTAGAATAATGCAGGCAAGTTCATAGTGATCTACTGAGTGACTGATTAAAATAGCTCGGCAGGTAGGACACCAGGGTGGCTCAGCGGTTGAGCATCTGCCTTTGGCTCAGGGTGTGATCCCGGGGTCCTGGGATCAGAGTCTTGCATCGGACTCCCAGTAAGGAGCCTGCTTCTCCCTCTGCCTATGTCTCTTCCTCTCTCTGTGTGTCTCTCATGAATAAATAAATAAAATCATATATATATATATATATATATATATAGAGAGAGAGAGAGAGAGAGAGAGAGAGCTTGGCAGTAAACAAAGGCTATCCCTTCAGGTCTGAGTAAGATCATGAAAGGAATTTGCCTATTGGTACTTCTTTCAGCTTTGGATCATTACACAGTGGATCTATCACTATAGTTTGTTCTGAGCAGAGGCCAGGAATGCTGTCTGGGGATAATATACAATTAGTTATCTAAGTCAAAATGCCAGGGAAGTGTATGGAAAGGCAGCAGCCAGGTGTTGGGTGAAAAGATAATACTTGGGTGCTTAGTTAGGTGGCTTGTCATTCAGTTGCTGCTTTCTTAGAACCTTCCCAGCACCTAGGACTCATCTCTCCGGGAGGAGGCATTGCCCAGGGCTGTTTATCTCAGCTGAGCCAGGCCAGGTAGAAACTGGAGTCAAGTTCCATGATCATCTCCTGTTCCATGCTACTGGCTCTGCATTGTTCTGCAGCTGAAAAGCCCATCTAAGGCTATTGCTACAGGCCACATTTCACTTAATAGCATGGCTAGAGGAAGAGATATTACAAATCGAGTCAATTCCAAATCAAAGCTACAGAATCAATCTGAAAGGGCAACGCCTCATGGGCCCATAGATTTCTCTCCATTAAAAAAAAAAAAAAAGAATTCTCTCCATTTAGGATGAATCTCATTGTATTATTATTTTTTGCAAGGAACAATCCTCCATTTCGTAGGCAGTCAAATACCTAATTAGAATACTTTGCTAACAGTACTCTGCGAAAGTGGAGTAATTCATGATTTATTTTTCAATGAATAGGACCCTTAGTTAATCTATAAGGACATCATTTAAATAAAAGGCTTTAAATATGCAATGCATATGCAATAGCATTAAAATATTAAATAGCATCTTAAAGAGCAAAAGAAACTATTAAGACTAATTGAATGAATTTATTGGCTAATTGGTGTTTCCACGTGTAGTCATTTCTGCAATTATTATTCATTTGCTGATTTACATACTACTATTCTCTAAAATTATCCTGGCATTAAATGAATCTGGAAGACATCTCCCATTTGGAAAATCTGTGAAGCAAAGAATTTTCAGCTTAAAGATGAAGTGGTACTGAATTAAGGTCTTGCAGAATTGATTTCAGAGTTGGGGCGGGGTGGGGGTGCTTATTCATGGTCCTTACTCCTCCATCTTCTGACCAACCTAGCAAAGGTTTTCATCTTCTGAACCCTATTTTTCAAATCTGTACTATGGAGATGATACCATTTCAGTTGTATGCTGAGGATTAGCAAATTCTCATCTCCAGAGTTACCATAGCTCTTCACATTTTAACAGGAGGTTATGTATCGATCATTCAGGGTGGTATTTCCTTTCTATACAAATTAAGCTTCCATATATAAATAGATTACCAGGAGATTCTCCTTGATTAAATAATCCATGGAGCCATGTTTCCCTAAGAATTACAAACAATAAAATAAACAGGTTTGCTCTGTCTAGGAACAGAGATCTCAGACAAGGTTGGAGATTGAAAATCAATTGGACTC
Organism: Canis lupus baileyi; assembly: GCF_048164855.1. Taxonomy (NCBI): domain Eukaryota; kingdom Metazoa; phylum Chordata; class Mammalia; order Carnivora; family Canidae; genus Canis; species Canis lupus. The sequence goes on from NC_132852.1 coordinate 29,638,826, forward strand.
TCACGGGGAAATAAACCCTAAAAATAAGACTTTATACACAATATATTTTTGCATATGAACCAAATTCATTAGTAAATACAACAACACCCCGTGAGAAAGTAACCTTAAAGTAAATCAGCCCCATTGAAAAAGTCAAAGTGGTGAAACAATTACTGGACAGAAGATGTGATATTGCAGAGACAGACGAGGAAGGAAAAATTATTAATTTAGCTCCCTAAAGAAATGACATTTCGGGGGTTAGAGGATGAGAGAAGAACAAGATTCAAACTGAATCATTTTGAATGACAAAGAAGATCAAAATAATTGAACAGGATGAGCACCAGCCAGTTTAGAGAGAATCTATGGCAGGTATATACCTCCTCTGACTTCATAAAGCCTCACCCACACCCTCTTTGCCAAAAGATTTCACCCAGGACCCAAATACATGTTCCCTACGGCTCTGTATGACTTTCAACTAGGATCAGTCCTGGGGGACTCATCAGAAAGCTGAAAAAACACTCTAATATGAGACTAAACACTCTAAGGATTGTTAACACCACTTCCAGTAAGTTTCAATAACTGAGATGATTGAGAAAAATGGAAATTTAGGAGTAAAGAGGAACTAATTCTCACTGAGCACAAACTTTCTCTTCATAATTATTGTACCACATCAAGAGAAAAACGTAGGATTAATTCTGGTTTTCTTCTATGACTACCTCCCATCAGGGCAAAAGATTAATCTTTAAAATACCATGAGAAACTTCAAGTAAGACTTTCTATATGTGCACATCCCTGAAGACACTTTACGTGGTAGAGCAAGTAAATAACAAGAGGAAAGGAAAGCCAAGGGGACATGTGAAAAATGAAATTATGAGCTGTAAGCACTACACATTATTTTAGCACAGACACAGCGGAGGTTGTAATTGATTAAAGAATGCCATCCAGTTGTCACGAATGACTCGCAGTTTTCTGAAAATAGTCATTTTGTTAAAGCTTTAGCTTTGAATAGCTAGAGTTATACACACTAGGGACACGTACAAAACCTTAGACATAAGTTTCTTGAGGAAAGTAACTCACTGGGTATTCAGGGACTGGCAGGCAGTCTAGGTTCCTTTTTTTTTTTTTTTTTAAGATTTTATATATCTATTCATGAGAGTCACACAGAGAGAGGCAGAGGCAGAAGCAGACTCCCCGCACTGAGCCTGATGTGGGACTCGATCCTAGGACCCTTGGGATCACGACCTGAGCCAGAGGCAAATGCTCAACCACTGAGCCACCCAGGCGTCACTAGGTCGCTTTTGAGTCATAGAGAATATTGCAGAGTTGTAAATGCTGCTTTGTAAGACACAGAGGTGGGAGATGAGCTGTGACCAAGCCTTTTATACAAAAGCTAAACCTGTTTGTTAGAAGAAGTGACCCTTTCCCCAAACTGCATCTGTGTTCTTCCCAATCAGAACATAATATGCAATGTGACCTACTGGGAAACACTAGAAATGCATGCCACCTTCGTTCTATATTTAGAACAATCTAATCATTAAGTCTCAAAGTATTTCTCCAGTAACTATTCTCTTAGCATAACCTGAATAGATGGCAGGGAGTCTTGTATGACCCTTAACTCTTCTTAGCACGTTTTCTTAAAAAGGAAGTTTCTATTTCATTATTTCATCTCAAATTCTTTTTAAACATGGACATAGTGAGTAACGAGAATATGCGTTTGTAAATGTTTGTTGCCAATGGGAATTCACTGGAGATGACTCAAATCACATTTTCTACTGGAAAAAGGTGCATTTAACAGGCAAATGAAAAGATCAGGCCAATTTCTTTCTTACATCAACCCTGAGTAAAATCTCCTTAAGAAGAAAATAATGATTTGTCGCATAGGAAAAGAATTTAACTACTTGTTAGCATTCGAATGGGTCCTAAGGAAACATGCAAGTTAATTAAATCAGAACTCCCTTTTTGAGTCTGCTACCAGCTGGGCATCAACTAGACTTCCCATAAAGGCATTATTGAAATCAATGAGTTCAGGGCTTTGTGTTGAGCCTGGACAACAGAAAATTGGGTAAATGACACCAAAGTTTATTAAAGAATATGACCACAAATACATTATCATGTTTCTCTTCCTCTCTTCCTTTAGTTCTGTGTCTCTGCCTCTGGAAGGCCTTGACTCTATTTAAAGTTGAGGTAAGAAGTAGGAAAAAGGTCTTTTTGCAGTGATTGGAAAAGGAGGACTGAGGTTGATCCTAACTTGAGAGCTTCTTAATTTTCAGAGGAATGATTTTGCAGGAATAAATATTCATCAACCAATCAATCAATTAATCAATTAAAAGTGCTGCCAAAGAAGATTTTATTAATTGAAGGACCACATCCAAGTAATTCACGGTCTACAGTGTTACCAATTCTCTTCTAGAGTATTCTTTTTCTCTAGGGCTTAAATTTAATTGAAATTTTAATCCCCACTAGGTTTTTAATAAGGAGCAGCCTTTGAGACATGAAAAGAAAAATAACATTATTCTCACTTCCCAGTTAAAGAGTTGTTCAGATGTCATAATGCTTTTAGGGACATTTGTGTCATTGTGCTCCTCCCAGGGCATGTCTCTGGTTTCTTTAAAAGTATCTTAACCTGTCTATATGTGGTCAACTTCCCCTTGTGGAATCCATTGATAAATCATGGTGAAAGGAAACCACTCCATGGAAATAATGTCTAAAGGAGACCCTCTTTATCCCAGAGAGGAAAACCACAGAGCAGGCCCAACTTGCCCAATGTACAAAGGACCACTCCTTGTTCAAATCAAAAGTGTCGATGTAGCCAATAAGAAATGGGAAGAGGGCAGTTCACCTGGAAATCTGGGGCCTCAGGCATTTTCTGGAATGTGTACAGTCAGAACGTGCATGTGAGTCAGGAAAGAGAAAGCACTCAGCCACACCTCTCGGCAGGCTGAGCAGTCATCCTTCCTGTGTGGGTCAGGAGCATTTGTCTCGGAAGGCTGCGTGTAAAACCAATTGATTTTAAGTAAAAGTGGCAATGTTATAAGGTGGGAAAACATTGGAGAAAACAATAAGAATTACCAAGACTAACCATGCCGTTTCTTATCAGGTGAAAATGGCCCTGTCATTAGCTTCTCTGTGTCTTGGTTTCTTTACTTGTGAAATAAAGACATTAGACCAGGTGACTTCCAAAGGCCAAGCCTGGGTTGCTGTGGTGTTGGGCTGTTTTAAGGGTAGCTTGAGTGTACCCAGAGGTGTGTAGGGGCAAAAGAAATGAGCATACTCCTCCCCGGGCATTCTTGGCTCTCACACATTTTAATTACCTCCCAGCATCTGTCTCTCGGACTACAGCTGACCTGCCTCCTTAGATACTATATCTGTGAACATTAGAAACCACCCTCACAAACTGTATGACCTCTCTGACATTGATTGTGAACCCTCCCCAACCCCAGAACTTTTCAGAGATAGATGAGGTTTATCAGAGCTGCTCAGCTGGCCAAACCCGACAACACTGTGGGTGAGTCGCTTTTGTACTGTGATCTGGAAAATGGGAACCATATTTCACTTGCAACCTGCACCCACCCATTCTCGTTTCTCTCTGATTTCCTGCTTTCAACTCTGAGCTAGACTTTGCCAGTGGGCATTCCCAAAAAGGAAACTTGACTGTGTCTGCTTAGATTTCCTTACTCGCCCTTTAATAAACATCAATAAATTCAGACGCCTTCACTTTCCAAGACTCTAACTCATTTGACAGTAATGATTTTTAAAATTCATTAGACTTCTGTCATTTCACCTTTATTATGGCCTCCTTATGATCTGCCATGTATGGTTTCACTGCACTCTTCCACTTATCTGAATCTACTTATTGTTTTCTCCAAAGTATGTTCTATCTTAGACACTATCTCATCCTCTCCTCTGCCAGATATTGATTATTCATACATCCTCTGATCCCAACCGCTTCAGCTGTACTCATTGTTATGTCTTTGTAGATCTTCTTTCCTTTAAATACAAGGACAACCTATTATTCCCACTACTCAGCACTCTTAACAGGGTCTTTTACATTTCCAGAGCCTCAAAGCACTGTTGTGGGCTTGTAGGCTTCTCTTCCACACGACCTTTCTTCCTCTTCTTAACTCTTCACATACATTGTCACTTTTGTTTGGAGTCTTCTCAATGGAGCTACCACCACAGAAATGTGCTTCTGGCTGTTCAGATATGTCATTCTCTTGTGGCATGGCAGTGAAGAACAATTAAACGAACAAAAAGCTGTTGAGGTCCTCCTCGGTGCTATGGTTTCCCTTGGAGGAGAATGATGTGAGGAGGATAGGAATTAGCATATTTCAATGCACCAGAGCTCTGGTTGCACATACTAGACTGCTGTTTCTCTCTATATAGCCTATAGAAAATTCTCTTCATCCCACTGCACCGAAGGCAGCTTTGATGCATCCTAAGCCTGTGTCTCCAAGGCTTTCATTTCTGACTGCTGCCTTCATGACCACTGATTGTGTAGGCTTCCTCCTGCCTTTTTTTTTTTTTCTTTAAATACCTTTTCCAATAATTCAGAGCTCATCAGCATGGTGGACTCCCTCCAGGCCTTCTACATGTAAATATTATTGGACTGTTTCCGTTTGCTAGAGAACTGATATACAGTTGCTAAGTTTGGAACACATGATCAGCTCACTCCATGTCTCTGTTTCCACCATGATGACGCTAATCCTAGAGCTTGAAAATCCCCACAGAGGGACGTTCTTTTGTGAAAATACACAATTTTATACATGTATTTCTGACAAAAAGGAAAAAAATGTTAAGTCCACCCTAGTTCTGCCTGGACAAGCACAGAGAGAGGCGTGTTGGATTGCCAGACAAATATTTTCTTCTAGTTTTGCTCAATGAACTTGATTCACTGCGGGGCTGTTTTCCCACATGTGCAGGAGAGGTGGGCCGCCTCTGAACCACCACTGCCCCACTCTCTGCGGGGCACGGGTGTGAATCATCGTTTTCATGAATGAGAAGAATGGGGAGGAGGGGAGACGAGGAGCTTGTTGCTAATGCCCTCAAACAAGGCAAACATTTTGTGAATAATTTTTATATAATATATGACGGGTTGACTTTTTGGTTTTGTTGTTTTGAATGGAATGCAAAGAAAAAAGAACTTGTTTCAACAAAAGCTTTATCTGATATCCTATTCATATGCCCATTCTTTGTAAGATGTTTGGCAACTTTTCCAGGGTGCAGAAAAGGCACAGTGTTGAATCATGTTGCTTGCAAGCATTGAATCCGTGCAGGCATGAAATGCATTTCTAGAGATTGTCGATCCCAAAAGGAGAGATCTGACCAGAGTGTATGATCACTCAGTACCTGAAGAAAATTAGAGTTTGAGACATACTCTACCACTGATCCAGTGCCTTTAGTAAAGGTTTGGAGAAAAACAAATAGCCGACATAGTTGTTAAACAACTTCATTATAAAGTGTATCGAATTCATCTTCACTGCTGTTTGGTGACTGGTTTTGTAGAATGTACCTCAGTGTGAGTCTTCCTTAATCCAGGAATAAGAAGCTACAAGGTAAAAAGAAGCAGCCCTGGAATAAAACTAAATAATAATAATGTTTAATCCTCATTTCACATCCGGCTGGCTCTTGTCCCTTTTAATCATCTGAGCTCAGTGGAAGGCCTCAGCTTTTCAGTTTAATGTACTCTGTGGTATGTATCCTCCTGAACTCTCTACCTCCTGCCCTTCCCAACCTTGTACTTCCCCTCACATCCTTGTGGTTTCATATTTCTACTCTTAGTTCATGCTTTTCCCTCTACCTGAACATTTAGTTCATTTAACTAATTCTAGCCAGCAAGGGTTAGTACAGAATTCCTTTCCTTTACCTGGTATAACCAAACCCCTCTCTGGGTAAAGGGTACCTCTTCTGTGCTCCTAGATCACACTGAATATAACTCTGTTTGCACTTTGCTCAGTTCTAAATAGAAGAGGTGTTACCAGAGGTGTTCAAGGAAAAAGGTTATGCCATTCATTCAACAAAAATTTATTAGATTCCTAATATGCACTAGGTACCTCCTCAGAAACTAGAAATGACATGGTGAGGAAGACAGGTAAGACCTGTCCTCCAGCAGTACACATCCTAGGAGGGAAGACAAGGGAGGTACTATTAAAAAAAAAAAAAAAAGAAGAAGAAGATATGATACCCAGTAGAGTATCTGCTGTTTTAGACTTCACCAAGGACATGGCTTTGAGCAGAGGTTTCTAATGCAAGGAGGAGCTGGCTCTGTAAGGATCTGGGGGTCTGGTTTGAGCAGAGGTTTCTAATGCAAGGAGGAGCTGGCTCTGTAAGGATCTGGGGGTCTGGTTTGAGCAGAGGTTTCTAATGCAAGGAGGAGCTGGCTCTGTAAGGATCTGGGGGTCTGGTTTGGGACAAATGCAAATACAAGGCCTGGGGAAAGAAGGAGCATGGTGAGTTATAAAATTATAAAGGGCCTTGTGGCTCGTGAATAGATAGCTCTAGCAGAAGTCAGGGGTAGACAATTAAGGGCCTGATGGTCACAGTAGTGGTTAGGATTTTATTCTTTGTGTGATGGGAAACCCTGGGACAGTTCTGAACATGGAGTTGTAGGATGGGCTTTGCAATTTGTAGAAAACAGTGGGGCTCTGGGTGATGGATGGATTTTGTTGTGTGTCCCCAGGGCCCAGCATAACACCTGCTCTGTTTCATCACAACACTCAAGCCATGCTACTTTTCTACCCATAAGAACTGCCTTTTCCAAGCTGCGGGGCTGTCCAGTGAAAAAGAAAGCTCAATGTCATTTCAGCCCAACACACAGCACTGAGCTAGAGTTACTCTGCTGGTCTCCACTATCTCCTGGCCTATTTCCAGCTTTAAAAATTCTCGAAATCAAAACTGCTTTCCATATTTATTTTTTCAGTTCCATAGATAATCCATTTGATTTTTGTTTACCTCGATTATCCCAAATTGGATGGTCTCAGATGTGTTGAAAAAACTGTCTCTAGGCAAGGCCACAAGGTGGGGCAGTAATAAGGAATTGAAGGACTTGTGGTCTCTTCTGAAGTCTAAATGATATTTTCTAGAACATGCTAAAGGCAGTTATAAAGGCTTATCATCATTCTGTGACTTTCTTCCAAGGGCCTTTAACCAGTCCCTCTGCTAGTTAACCTAGGCCTGCCTGCCGCAGAAGCCTGTATTATTAAAAATAGAACTCAAGAAGCAGAGCAGGAGGGCGTACATGATGGTACCTAAGAGATAAAGTTCACGTAGCCTGTTTCGTGTCTCTGGGGAGGCAGCCCCGTGGTGCTCCACTAGCACAGGGGAACGTCTTGTTCTTTTCCCTCCACCTCACATCCGTCAGCCATGCCTTCAGTCCCTGGAGGGGTGTCTTAGATGCTACGTCAGATACTAACCAACCCCCTTGGGAGGGGCATTCTTTGGGGTGGGGAGTGGATTATACCACTTTATTAAAATACACTGGTATGATTTAAGAAACTGTGCACTTCAGAATCAAAGTATAGCTTTCAGGTCTACAGGTTAACGTTTCTGTAGACATTGGGAATGGGATGGTCTGGGTAATCTCCTTAGGAGGCACCTGCTGTTCCTCTTCTTCCCTTTACCTGAAGTCTGAGCCCCATACCCTCATGAGCAACACCACTAGATCTCGGCTGTTCCAGGATGGCTTGAATCCACACACCCTTGCACTTCTTCTAGGTAGAAGTTAGGTGCTTCGTAAACAGCGAGTCCTCTAAAAATGCAAAATTGTTTCAATCTTTTTTTGAAGGCAGCATTTCAAATTTACATTCACAAGGAGCCAGGTCTTCTGTCACAGACTGGAAGTCAGGAACAACAGTGACAGTGAAGTATGCACTGTTGCCTTGTCTGCTCAAAAGCAGAGAAATGCCAGGTTCCAGGACCACTTCAGGATGTGTTTATTCTTTCTAAAGTGGGGGGTTGTCACATATATTCATTTCTAACATATATTCCTAATACTTTTCTTTTCTTTTTTAGATTTTATTTATTTATTTGACAGAGAGAGCACAAGCAGGAGGAGTGGCAGGCAGATGGAGAGGGAGAAGCAGACTCCCCTCCAAGCAAGGAGCCTGAGGCAGGGCTGGATCCCAGGACCCCGGGATCATGACCTGAGCCCAAGGCAGATGCCTATCCAGCTGAGCCATCCTGGCACCCCTAACATTTTTATTATATCATTGAAAAAATTGAGATATTGTGAAACAAAAAATAAGAGATCATTTTTAAAAAGCTTTGAAATCCTAGAAAAAACTATTATGATTACAATTCTAGTCCATTTCTTTCTTTTTAAAATATTTTATTTATTTATTCATGAGGGACACACAGAGAGAGGCAGAGACCTAGGCAGAGGGAGAAGCAGGCTCCCTGCTAGAAGCCTGATATGGGACTCAATCCCAGGACCCCGGGATCACGACCTGAGCCAAAGGCAGATGCTCAACCACTGAGCCACCCAGGTGCCCCTAGTCCATTTATTTCCAATTTCATTCTAAGTATATATATATATATATACATACACACACACATACACACATATACAGTTGACCCTTGAACACTACAGGTTTGAGCTGCATGGGTCCACTTTTTTGTGGATATTTTTCAATAAGGACAGTACAGTGTTGTAAGTGTATTTTCTCTGTCTTCTTTTCTTTCGTTTTTTTCTGTCTTGTTTTCTTAACAGGATTTCCTTTTCTCTAGCTTACTTTATCATAGGAACACAGCACATAATATGTTTTATATACAAAATTCATGTTAATCCATTGTCAACATTATGGGTAAGGCTTCCTGTAACAGTAGGCTATTAGTGTTAAGTTTGGGGGGAGTGAGAATATAATAAACAGATTTTCAACTGTGCAGGAGTGGGCACCCTTAACTCCTGCATTGTTCAAGGGTCAACTGTACTTTCTTTAACAAAACTGTTATCAATTTTTATACTTTATAAAAAATATTAAAATTCTATGTTCCTATACATAAGTAACCACTAGTTTTTGCTTTAATCCAAGTGCCGCAGGTGGTTTTAACTGCCCTTAGTCAGGCTTTTCTTGCAATATTTGTAATTTCCATCATCTTGATAAATAACAGAAGACAAATTAGATTGGTTGAAACTTTAAAAAAAATGCCTTCCCTCTATTTGGGTGCCTTATTTATCAAATTAATCACAGCCTTAGTTTTTACACCCCTATACACCGTGTAGACTGGCTTTTAAGTGGAAGAAAAAATGCCCTTCTTAGGGGCATAATGGCAATATGACTTTATAAAAAGAGTACTGGGCCAGGAGTCAAGGGGTCTGGTTTTGCACACTAGCCCTGCCCATGATAGGCTGTGGACCTTGTGGATCCCTTCCTCCTAAAACAGAAAGGTGGATTTCTCAGGTTCTTCACAGCTAGAAAAGTTGACCCCTGGTTAACATCGTGTTGATATTGTGCTTTTCCAAATCATGTAAAAAATGGCTGGCCTGCTGTGAAAAGTAGGTAGAAGTTCAATTAACTTCCTGGGCCGGCTTAAGCAATAAGCCTAGTGACCTCTGTAAAGCCCTTCCATAATACAGAAGTAAACAATTACTCTACACAATCTTCCCTTCCACGTGCTTCCCACGGGTCAACCATTAATCATCTTATTGGTCTTTTCAGGCAAACGGATTCATTAAATTCTTGCTGCTTCTTCCTGAGCTTCATTATAGAAAGGCCAAAAGTCTAACAGACAGGGAAGGGAGAATATTTCTTCCTCACATGCCAAGGAATGGGTGTATCTCTTCTTAAGTACTGGAAGGCAGCTCCCAAATGGCTCCCTGGCCTTGCAGCCTGGGTCCAGCCTGCATCTCCAGCTTGCCCTCCATACTGCACTCCCATTCTACAGCCCAGCTCCATCACATGCAGCCCTCTCCTTTCTGGGCCTCTGCCAAGAGTCCATCCCACCCCTCACCTGCTAACTCTGACTCTTGTTCTGCTCTTGCTTTTAAATGTTACCTCTTCTAGAAGCTCTCCATATTTCTCCTCCAGATTAGGTTTCATGATCTTCCTCTAAGCTGTCACACACCTAGTGTTTACCCTCTCCATACCTTCATCACTATCCATCAAAAATGTTCATTTTTTTATCAGTTTCCCCTCCTAGAATATTGTGCCTTGAAAAGACCCACGTGTCTTGTTTACCATTGTATCCCTGTCCCCCAGAATGGTGCATGGCACCTGATAGGCCCCTAAGGAATATAGGTTAAATAATGTGACACTACATGCTATTTGTCCACTCCCCTCTACAAAGTCAATGACGATGTCTAGGAGACCAGTAGGAACTTGATAAAAGCATCAAGGAGGAAAAACATGTAGGAGACTTTTAAAAATGTGCTTCTATTGGGCCAAGTGTTTTGTTCATGTCATTTCATTTACATATTTACAAAGCATCCTTTATGAATCCTGCATTTTGCTAGGCACTATGGTATATAGAAAAGAACAGAAATTATGAATCTTGTCTTCAAGACAACTGAAGAGAGACAGCGTGTATAGAACAGCTGGAATACAAGTGTGTGATATGCTGTGTTTGTATTGAGAAGGCCATGAAAGTGCAAGAAAATTCAATGCATTCTGAAAAACCCCATGAAGGATGCGAACTAGACCTGAAGCTGGAAGAACCTGAAAATTTTCTGGCTTTTAACAGGTTCACATTCCTTGAAGGATGGTGGTGGGAGAGAAGCAGATCCCCCTCTGTTTCAGACCCAGAGGAGACAGGAAGCTCCTTTCTCCCTTTCCTTTAGACCATTGTTTGTAAGAGGAATACAACGGAAGGGCAATTGCTTTGGTCCTCAGTTTAAGACTTCACTCGCCACTGATTTTTCTGAAGTAGTAGAGTTCTTTTTTAATAATACATTAGCAACTTTAAATGAATTGGCGGAATCAGCTGATGTAATTGAATCTGAAGGAGAGTCTGTAGGGTTAGGGTATGGAACAGGTGTTCCAGATTTCTCAGAGAGCGACATCAGGAGACAGGCTTTGCCAACAGGAGGTCCCGAGGGAGTATTTTCTCCTTTCCTCGAATAAATGGAGTAGTAAGGTTTGTACAAAGCAGGCCTCTGGCATGGGTTAGAGAAATCATATATTGTTCATCCAAAGTAGTAAACTTTGTCTGAAATAAAGCATTAGACTAGATATTATTTTTTAATATTATCCATAGATTTCCTCTCCCCTCTTTAGCAGACTTTTCTGGGACTGATTAGGAGTCTTCCCTTCCCAGAGTACTATAAATGTGTTTTCTCCGTGGAAAAAAAAAATAGACCCAGAGTGGAAGAGGGAACATCTTGCTTTTAAAGCATCTCTGCATAAGAGACCATTGGAAATAAATTACATTTCCCAGGGTTCTGATTTGATTTTTAAAGACTTACTGGCTCTGCAAAACAAGACACTCAGGAGAAAGCTCATGTGAATAGATGGAGATCTACATTAAAAAAAAAGATCTGTTCCTTTCTTTTGGGCTCACAATCAGAACATAGGTATAATTTAAATAAAGCCAAGGAAGAAGCATTTTCTTATTTTCTTATGGTCTGCAGAAGTTTTCTGTGAAATATATCAGACACTTCGCATACGGAGAGCTATAATCCCCTTTCCTTGACTGAAACTTAATGCAGACATATTTATTCATATTATCCAGTTACTCCTAAGATTGTTTTGGTTCGAGGCACAGAAATCACAAGAATTCTTAGCTTGAAAAGACAGAACACAGAAGGATAAAACAGACAAAATAGAACAAACACAAAGATGAAAAAGATAAAGTCTTTCTCTGCCATCACTATGCTCTTTCCTAAGGAATGCTATTGAGGGGATAAATGAAGGAAATCACAACCTGCTGCTGGGTATCTGAGCAAAGTGACGTCTCTAGGTTAAGTTCTAGCGTTTAGCCTTTGCTAAACTTTCTTTCCCCCTAAAGCAGTAGAGGGTGCTGTGCCGACAGAATTGAGGAGATGCGAAGTTTCTGTATGTGGCCAGGACTTAGGGCTGCCTTTCATCTTCAAGCCACTTGTTCTGATCCAAAAGACCCGGGAAAAGGAAAAAAGACACAGACACAGGCCATGCTAAGGATGTAGATAACACAGTAAGTCCCAAGAGAACATGGGAAATGATCAATTTTTGCTGAAACTCTTCTAAAATACTATTTTGAAGTATTTGCCAGAAGCCGAGGGTATGGCAAGGTTTAAGAAATTATAAGGTAACTCAGACTTTATCTTTCTGAAAGCAGAAGGGCAACATTTTGAGCATGATGCCTACAGTTAGGGAAGACTTCTGGTAAATGGTGAAGTAATTACTATCATTTTATTACTGTTGGCTCTTTCTCTGTGAATACTTCATGTACCTGATGACAAATTCTACCAATATAGATTTGAAATATATTTTGACAAGATTATGTGTATTTCTTTTAGAATCATGCATTTTAGAGCTGGTCAGTCTCTTGCAGCCATGAGGTGCAATATTAATGTTATAACACACAGAGGTGTTGGCACGAACAAATAAAGGGACTTGAGAAAGCTGCCAGCCTGTTAGTGGCAAGGCCCAACTAGCACCCAGTGTCCTTACCCCTGGGTCAAAGTTCTCTATTTTGCTGCCCTGCCTTGAGTGTTAGCATCTTATATGCTGATGGTACATAATCATAATACCACACTATAATCATAGATCACTGTAGTTTTCAGAGCAGTTTACCCTCATTATCTCGCCCGTTTGTACCAAAATGTCTTCTGAAAAATATATCATCCATCAATTTGCTCAAGAAAGTCTGCCCAGTTTCATAACTGATTAATTGAGATGTTAAATATGTTTGCAGTTCTGTTTACCTTGTAATGTCCATTTACACTTAGTCAATCAAGTTTCTCTTACACCCACTTTTCCAGCCAGTAAAGTCCTTTCTTAGTTCCTAATTTTGCTATTTTGTGTGAACAGTGGAGTAAAGTTCAGCTGACTCAGAGTAGGGAGCCTTGGATGGATTCAAGGGGTTGTGTAATACCTGCTTCCCATGAGGCCCCAGTACCTCGTGATGGCATGATGAATAAAAGGGGAGCCAACACCACTGATGCTTCACAGGTGAAAAGTTCAATGGCTCAGAAAAGTCCCTTGCATGTGCCTCCCAAGCCTGAGACCTGAGGAACACCTTCTGGTTACCTGACAGCTGGGATCATGACTCTGAGAGTCTCTTTCCTGCATCCATGTACTTTTCTTAACACACATCCCCTTTTGTTATTAAATGGAAAGACGGAGGCAGCCCCATCACTTGTAAAGTCTGGGCAGCTCTTTCCAAGGGATACTGATGGGAATAGGACCAGTCATGCCTGCGGTCATGTCATGAAAGTGTAGATTTCGAATTCTTCGTCTGTCTTTCCTGGATGATTTGAGGTAAGAGAACAGTCACCTGCAATTTATGGTAAGGCTAACCTTGGAAGCCTTTCTAGGGTTGCAGGAAGGAGTGAGGTCAAAAATTTCAGAGGGTCCCTGAGAGCTGCCTGTCTGAGAGGAGGAGAAGGTTGAGAGCAGCAAAGCTGCAAGGACCAAGCAGGATAGATGGTCTTCTATCTATAGAAACACTATAAACATGGGCCTCCCCAGAATGAGAGAGCTAAACAAGAAGCTAATCGATGCCTATAAAATTTTGAAAAAGTTTATGGAGAATATGATCTTGTTCACTGTTTTATCACTCCAGGAGACTCCTATGAAGCTCATGAAGCTTTTGTTTTTTGTTTTGTTTGTTTGTTTGTTTGTTTGTTTGTTTTTAATTAAAGAGAGTATCACTTTAACCAGTAAAAAAGCATAAGGGAATTACACCAAGAAAGAACATGGGCTAACAGGCTTAAGGAAGAGTTTTTAAATTATATACTCCCAATGGATTAATGAAGAAAATTAAGACTATTTTTGACATTATCTCCATTTTTTTTACTCTACCCTTGGATTTATAAAGGTTTCCTGTATATAAAATGCACATTATGAATGTAAATATGATTATAATATTAATATGTAGTGATATCTTTTCACTGATTACTGACTAATGTACATGTCCGTTATAGAATATAATACCCGCTCACAGACCCAGGAGGGAAGATGGTATATGTGAAAGAATCTAAGATTTCAGAATGAGGCAGACCTGACCTAACCCTGGCTTTGCTACTAAAAGCTATAAGATTGTGAGCATGTTATTTCAAATCATTAAATCCTCTTTTCCTCATTTATTAAATTAAAAAAAAAATCCACCTCATGCTATTGCTATAATTTTTAAATTAAAAATATAATTGAAAGAACCTGGCAAATGATGATCATATTGTAGATACTCCATGGATCTTTGCCTCTTCCTTCCATGGGCAGAAAGAATTCTGTCATTATCTTATTATGACTATTAGTTTTTATTGTCTTCAGAAAATGTTTCTAGACTTATCCTTTCAATTTCTTATTAGGAAGCTAGTTAGTCTCTAAATATGTTTGTGCAGAAATAGATTGTTCATCGAAACTTCAAAAGGCACATCATCGTTGCATGTCCCTAGCACACATGTATAGTCTTGTTTTTAATTTCTTGGGTAATCTGATTGGTTGATTCTGATATTGGCTATCAACAGGATCAACTTTAAAGGCAGGTTGGATTGGTGGTATATTGCCATGGTTTTCTGAGGAAAGTAGTTTCCTTTGTAAAAGTTTTAGTAATCTTAATTTTTTTGGGGGGGTGGTGGTGGTGGTGGTGGTGGTGGTGACGGATCATTCATATAACATTGCTTCTTGGGAATATGATTCTTCTTAGGAATGTGCTGAGTTACCAGATGATGCAAGCACTTATGGCACTCACTGATACATGAAAAACACAACACCTACAGGATCTATTGTCAAGTAAATGATTGATTATTATATATGACCTTGATTGGTTGAGCTCAATCCACTAGTCAATTTCAAAATTACCTCATAAGTCACCAAGACAATGGTAAGGGAAGCCTAACTATGACTTGTCTTTTCCCCAAAATGTGGCAATATGATTTTATAGCTTATTGATAATGATACTTCTGTGAAATCAAAAGTAGTTCCATATTAGAAGATGGAAGATGTGTCAACTCTTTCTGTGCCCTTTTGGCAAATTCGTTGAAGCTCATAGTTCTTAATCACCATTTTCTACCCTGGTAAGGTTACAAATATTAGGATTATGTTGATCAAGAGTGAAAAAAATCTGACAGCAGTGCTCTTTTATTTTTTTGTTTTTGTTTTTTTTTCCTTCTCTACCACATCCTCTGATAATGATTTCCATAGGCTGGAAACACTGTGAAGAGAGTAATATTTAGTTGAATTTATTTTAAATGAAACTGATAGCTTCACTAGTGATCTCATAACCTCAAAGCACTTTACAAACTGAGTAATCATTGAGGGTGCTAAATATAGTAAATACAATGTTTAAAACCTTCACAAATAAATCCATATTTAAATCTTCTTCTACCACTTAAGTAGCTTTGCTTTTGATGTACCTTTTAAAATCATGGATTTCTTGATGGAGGTATTGAGTTTTGCTCTGTTACTTTTTGTTTGTTTGATTTTTTTTTTCAATTATATCAGGTAGGCCCCACTTTCTGAGACATTTTATTATATGTGGAAGGAAGGTGCTATTGTGACTGGAATGAAGGTCCAGGTGCCCAAGTCTTTCTTAATCCATAGCTCAGTTAGTAAGTGGATATTTTATTTCCAGTTCTAAAATAAGAATGAAAATATCTCCTTTCCTTGTAGAGATTTTACCAATATAAAATGCATATTATTATAAAATAATATGCTTTTAAAAATGTAACATGTACTGTATAATTATCCTTAATAAATAAGGATAATTATATCACTTAAGCATATGCATATCCATCTGTTTGACTTGTCAAATGTAGTCATAGACATGGATAGGTTACAAATTATAATTTGTAAATGTATTAAGATAAAAGTTACAAGAAAAAAAAGTGTTTTTAAGTATACACCTTTTCCTTCACCCATTCATTCCATACATTGGTTTTAGGACTTACTCCTAAAGTTATATCCTACAAATAATTAGCTTTCCTCAGGAGAGATGTGATGCCCTGTGTTTTCCAGTGGAATCCTGGGCCTCGTGTCTGCTGCTGGCTCATTCTCTCTAGGCTCTTCTGCTGGCTCATTCTCTCTAGGCTCTTGTGGTGGTTGTTGAACTTGACCCTAGGGCAGCTCAGGAAAGAAAGAACATGCTGAATGGTGCCGTTCCTTTAGCTACAACCAATTTTGGTTACAGTAGACTGAGCAGATGGTCAACTGGAGCCTCATTTGATATATTCAGCTTCATTTTTCTTATATAACAGACATTTTGCTCTATAGTACCAGTTCTCACTAGTTTTATATATATGTATACACAGCAATAGTGGGTGAAGTACTCTGCAGGAATGTGATCTCTTCTTAAACACTGAAGACATGGCTGGTTTTTGGCACCACCTCTGTATCCAAGCAGGACTAAAGCCTAGAGATGAGAAACCTGAGAATGAGTGCCATACCAAACCCCAACTAAGCATAGCCCTTCAGTACAGTCATTTTCCTTAATAACCTTTCGTGAGAATAAGGTAATTATGAGATGTGTTGGGTTTTGCCAAATGCTTTTTGAAAAGCCACATAAAATAGTAACATGAGGTCACCTCTGATTCCTCTGCAGAGAGGGTCCCTCCTCCCTTCCCTCACTCATTCTACTCCACACCCTACCCTGAACCCCACCTTCCCTCCAATCCAACGAACTCACAGGAGTTTAATCTTCCTCTCCAAAAGCTATATACTTGAAATGCCTATTCTTAGTCCTGTGTACTTTGGTTTCCTCTTTGATTTTCCTTTTTTTTTTCTTCCTCCAGGTTTCCTGTTGATACCAACATGGGTCTCAAAGGGCTTCCCTTTGCTTCTTTTGGAAAAAAAATAAAGAAAAGAGATGAATTTAGAACCCATAGGTTGGAAAATAATGGTCATGCAAAGGCAGCCCTAGCATGCAGCAGTGAAGAGACAAGGCTTTACCCACCCAGCTCTTCCAGAAGCCACCTCCCTGGGAGGGCATTCCTTTGGAACAGAAGCAGCATCCATCCCACAGGGATTTGAGAACTGTGAGCGCTGAATGATAAAAGGCTGAGTCATAGGTTATCAATGTGCAGATTGCTCCTTTGCCTCTGCCTTGAGGGCATGCAAGCCACTTTTTTTTTTCTTTCTTTCTTTTTTTTTTTAAACTAAATTGTTGGAATTTGATTCATTTCCTCTTTCTCTTTCCCCTTTGGCTTTCAAACCTAGAATTTTGAGTTTATCTATATAGGAGGGGTTCCAGGTCTGGGCTAATTCTGAGGAGCCTAAGATTGATTGCTGTCATGGCTACATGAGCAGACAGTTGGTGTACAGTTGCTATTATAGACATATGTCCAAATGTGCCTATGTGGCCAGGCTTTGAGAAGCCTAGAGTGGGTTCAGAAACAAAGCCCTCCCTAGAATAACGTTGTCACAACTGCAGTTATTGCTGATTCTGAGTGTTTGCCTGGCCAGTCCTTTACCACTCATCTTCTCCATCTGCCTCTTCAGGCAGTGATGTTAACAAGAAAGCTACTCAACAGGTGAAGCGGCCAAGTGATCAGCAATGACAGGAGTACGTTGAAGCATCAATCTTCAGGAGGTTTTTGTCAAAGCTCTCTGAAGGGTTTTCCAACCTAAACTGCTCCTGTTGTTACTCAGCCAGACTCTGGAACCTTCAGGCACACTGAAGGCAAAGCCCGCACAGTTTCAGCGTTGAGCTCTCTTGACACCTCTGTGATATATGGCTGGGAAAGTACACACTGCCTCATCTCTGATGGTCCTTATTGCAGAAAGCAGGCTTATGCCCTATAAGCAGGGGGAGCTCCAAATGGTGCAGGAGGCAAGTCACCGGTTGGGGATCTGCTTCCTCTCTCCCTTGAAACCACCTTGCTTGTTAGACAATCTTAAGTGTTGAGTGGAAAGGTGTCTTGCTGGGGCTTGCTTTTGAGTACCGGGAAGTCAGCTTTTCTGCCTTGGATGCCTGAGTTGGGATGTAGGTGTGTAGCAGAGGGAATGGGTGGAGGCGTCTCACTAATGGGGAAGGCATCTTTGAAACAAGCCGAGATATGGAGCTGGGATTCTGGGAAGCAAACATTTCTTCCCAGCACTGAACTTTGATGGGAGGATACTTTGATATCTGTGGTTGCAGAATAAATATGATTCACTCTGGGGATTCTGCATTGCAATTAAATAAGCCAGAAAAAGGCAAATAAAAAAAAATCTGAAAAATTATCCGTAAATACTTCTCAGCAGTTTCAGAAGAGCTCCCAAGGACATTCATTCCTTCCTGGTCATGATTTATTAAAATCTACAGAATATTATCATGTTTTTGGTAGTGTTAATGTAGCAGCTAAGAAGGCAGCCCCTCAATTCAGTGACAAAGCTTCTTCTTATGAGCTGTAAACCCTTGAGAAAGCTACATAAATCTCTTTGTGCCTCACTACTATCAGCTCTAAAGTGGAGGATAATAACATTATATATTTCATAAGATTGTTTTAATGTTTTAATTAGATTATAATATTTAACATCAATTGATGGCTTTGGAGCCAAACATTGTTCTAAATGCTTTTTAGGTATTATTTTATTGTCATCATCATCACATCAGTCCTTATTATTTTTATGTTGTTATAGGGAGCCATAGACAACTTCGATTCCACAAAGAATGGAATTCAAGGCCTAAAAAGGAGGCATATTAAGGATTTTAATCATCTTCTAGGGAGCCAAGCAAGACTGACCCTTTATTGCAAAGTTCTGCTAGGCTTTTTAGCACTTTTCTAGGGTTAGGGAAATAAAGGCATCATTAGCAGCAGCTGTTAAAAGAGTGATGGTAGAGGTACCAGGAGATGTAGATTAGAGTCCGGAACCAGCTATCACCTACCTGTATAACTTTGAATAAATTATTCCATTTCACTGGGCCTCAATATTTTTTTAAAAATTAATAATAAATAAGGGGGCTGAATTAGGTGGCATCAAAGATTTCTTTCACTGTATTCAATACCTACTGTATTCAGAGCATCTATTCCCACAAGGTATCACTGATGTTCCAAAACAGTGCCATATTCCTATTTTGAGATGTGGTAGCTGAGATTCTGGTCACTTGTACATAATTCATCCTTAGGGTTATCTTAAGTCTAGGTATGATTTTGTCCAACTGGTGTCTTCTCTACCCTTCAGACATCAGATTTTTAGATAAAACAGCACGGGACTGCTTGCCCTGATATATACATTTACTATAGCGAGTCAGACCAGTGAGTCCTAAAATTGGATTTGAAAAGTGCATTAGAAACAGAGTTAAAGTGAAGATTATACTCTTAAAGTTCTGCAGAGATAAGTGGTAAAGTCGTATCTCCAAACTGGTTTATTTTCAGTGTTATAAGGAATTCAGTACATAAATAAGAGATTATTTTTTAAAAAAAATTTTAAATCACATTCAAGCAATATCCTTGATTGCAAGACAACTCTGGTGATAAATACTTGAAATCTCAACAGCACTAAAATGTGCTGAGATTTTGTTTTCAATAGATAGAGCCTCATAAAGAGATCTTGGGTATTCTGCTAGTCAATGGAATAAAATAATGAGTCACATAGAAGTCCTCTGGCTATGCACTGGACCAAAACGTCCCTGACAGCCTGTCCTATTCCAGAGGATCGGGCTCCCGAGAGCAGTGCAGTGTTGGCACAGAGATTAAAGACAAAGGTTCCTCCCGGTTCCTGCTCCTTTGAACCTGAGTCAGACCAGAGTGGAAGAACAGTGATGTAACCCAGGAGAAGCAAGGCTGTGATCCAAGTTCTCTCCCAGATGCTAACAATATTGACTTGTATGGCATAATTACCCAGACGCTATAGCGACAGGGCAGCAGAAATTTCTGACTTCTGTACTTAAACATGGTTTTGTTTTGTTTTGTTTTACTTTGTTTTAAGGCAGCAAAGAAGAAAGAAACCAGTCCCCACGCTTTAGCATCTCAGGTCTTGGGTGTTTCTGCCAGGGCAAGTGATAGCCTCTCTGCTCTTTTCTGCTTTGACTATCATAAAGACTGGTTTCAATATTGGGTAACATAGTTTTAGGGAGAGCCTGACACTTAGTATCCCACTCAGAAGGGATAAGTAGGTCACTGAGGGTCTGGAAACCATCCCTAGAAGTTGTAGTTGGATCTTCCAAGGAAGTGTAACTTGGATAGAGAAATGTCTTCAAATGCTTTCAAACATGTGAAGAGCTTCCTTGTTCTCGGTTTTGCTAGAAGGCAAAACAAGTGAAACAAATCTGAAAGACAGATTTCAGGTCACTGTACTGAAGCCCTTTCTAACAGTTAAACATCATAGAAATGGGGCAAGTAGCCTTATGAGGCGATGAGCTCCCTGTCATTGATGGGAAGCAAATAGAAGCCAGTTGAGTGTTTGTCAGTAATGCTATAAGCATGATTTCCATTCTGCCTGGGAATTTGGAAGAAAATAAAAGTGATCAACTCTCTCATGATTAGAAAATTGAACTGAGGGTGAAATATGTAGGATTTTTGGAACCAGTTACCTCTCTTCAAATTTCTAATGTGAAAAGGAAGGAACTATTATTGTAGATCTTCTTGAGCACAGAGTAACTTAAGGAAGTCAGCAGAAAGGAGTATTGCATAAAGAGTGGATGTCCCAAATTGAGACTGCATCTTCTGAGAACATGGTTGTCCCCTTAGGTAGAGTGACAGTAATGATATTGGCCACTTGCTTACCTCACAGAGATTTGTGAAAGTCCATGACTCAGTATTTTTAAAGAGCTTTGAATGGTTGCAGTGGTTACTGTGTCCCTGCAAATACTTTGGAAAGGCAGTTATTTTGATCAAAATGTCACTCAGAATCAGTAGGGTGTCCTCACGAATCATGTGGAGAGGAAGAATAGAGTTCAAATTTGTTGTATCTGGTCAAATATTTAAAAATAATATGTAGTGTAATAAATAAAATACTTGGTTTTATGCCCTAATTTAAAATCATTTTGTTTTCTGAAACAGAAAACTGCCCACACTGAAGTCCAAACTACTTTACTTTTTATAGTTCCAAATGTCCGTGGGGCATCAAGCCAGATCATTTAAAATTATGACAGGTTGTTTCATTTTAAATTTATTTTGTAAAAAGTCCCCCCACACACACACACACCCATCTCTGGGGAGCATGAACAGCAAAAGCAGGACGATCACAAAAGCTGAATGTGCAGAAATGACTGGTACTTTTTAGCAACCCGGCAGGGTTCCTGGAGTGGGTCCCATGTTGGCTTCTGGAAGAGAAGCAAGCCTGGATTTACACAGTGCTCTGAATACAGTAACAGTCCGAGCGATGGGAAAAGCCTAGTTTATCATCTCAGAATTATAAATTCTTTGTTGTTTGGCTTTGGATTCACTATCTGTAGCTGAACTCTGAGGAATGTGGAACCAGTGCTTTCCTGTGAGTTAAAAGAAGCAACTTCTGACTTGGTGAAGCCCTTGAAATCTGTAGGTTGTCACCACTTATTCTTGCACTTACAAATCACGATATCAAAATGATTTGTAATAAAACTCAAACCTCAAGAGACAAGATTCCAAAATATGAGTTATATCTAGACAATATTTCTGTGCACAAGTCTAAATATATATTAGGATCTGTATAGAAAGTGGGGGAAAAAGTTTAAAAACATTTCTAAAAACATGTTGAAATTAGCAATATCTGTGCTCAAAAAATTATTTTAAAAATAGCAAACAAATCTGTTGCTAAATGATTCATTGCCTGGTCAGTGCTGTAAAGAAAACTACAACTCTAGACTGATGTTGCTCAGTTCAGGTTTGTGGAGACTGGCAAGCAGTCCCTCTTGGGAATTATCATCTTAGGAACATACTGCTGCTTAGGTGAGCTCCCCCATTTTCCACCATCTTTCACCATTCTAGTTAAAAGGAAACGAAAACGAAAAAACAAAACTCTCAAGTAAGTAGGATTAAGGTCACAAATATTTCAGGATTGATCTGGAACTATATGGCAATAAAATGTGTGGCACAGAACAAAGCTATAGCCTTTACAGATTGTTTTCTAGGTCTTTGCTGTCAAGGTCCATATTCCTGGTGGATAGATCCCTTAATCGGATTAGTAGTGAAAATTCTGTTCCCAAACCCATTCCTTAGCAGCTGCACTACTTTGGAGAAATCACGTAACTTTTCAGACTTGAGTTTTCACAAATAAACAATGATAGGGCTAGACAGTTGCCTTCGGTTAAGTTCTTCTGGGGATAGACTCTGAGGAAGAGAGATCTGAGGCGAGTGAGGTTATTGGGGTGCTCTAGAAACACCTGTGAGGGAGTGAAGGTGGCAAAAGGAAGATGAATTCTTTGCAACAGTCCTCAGTGGCTCCTACCAGCTCCAGAGCTGGGATGGCCTTCGGAGTTGTCCTGAACTACACGGGGGCAAGTCTTTAGACATTAATATTCTATTAATATGTCACTCTGTCCCGTCATTGAGGCTGTCCCCCAGAAAACAGTGTGGCAAGAGGACTCTTTTTCAGCTGAGGGCAGTTCCTGGGAAGGAGTCAGCTATGATTTTTCATCAGGCAAATTTTCTAGCAGTTTGGAAAATGAGTGCCTCTGAAGGCTGGATCTGAGCCGTGTACCATGGCACCCACTGCGATAATCAGCATTATTTTCAATGTTACATTCTGTGATGTTAAAGTGTTGTGCAGTCACTGAAATCAGGGAGTTTTCATATCTGATTACCCATGAAATTTATTCTTTCTCCTCCAGCCTAAAGTTCCAGAAAGATTCTCCACACTCTCATGCCCATTGAGGAAAAAGGCTTTTATTCTTCTAGTTTTATAGTTTCTGTTAATCTTTCTTTTCAGGCAGATGAGCACTACATGATAGTTTATTTGCATTTTTGTGGCATTTTAAAAAACAAAACAAGACATGAAAGAGTCATTATAGAAGTCTCTGTGACATAGTTTCTCTCTTCAGGTTCTGTTACTACTAACCATTTCCAATTTTCATTTTTCCATTAGGAGAAATTTTTTCTTTCTACCTTCTATCCATTGTTCATCATCTTTCCAACTAAGTTGGCGCCAATAATTTGTCCCTTTACAATTTAATATTCACTGTCGCATTTCTTTACAAAAAGAAAGTTTTTATCTACATTCAAAATCATATGCCCCAGGGATCTTTTCATAAAAATGAGAATAACTTTTGAGGTAACGGAAGGAAGTGTGAGTAGTGAGTTAGTGAATGGATTGGGAAGGTGGGTAGAGAAAGCGGTATATGATTAAGAGATAATCATCATGGACTAGTACATGAAGTGTGCTTGTGGAAGCATGATGACCTAGCCTTGAATATTGGACTTAGGAAGTTACACAGGTGTCTGGGTTCTTCAGAAAGTATTCATGCCATCGACTGGTATCTTAGATCAGCTTATTCAATGAATGGTGACACTGTCAAATGGAATGAAATACGTAAGACGGAAGATTGATGAAAGTAAAAAAAAAAAAGAAAAATTCCAGGCAAGGATAAAGAAGGAAGGCATAATAACCCATAGTGGGGGTGACCAAGACATTTAGATTCCATTCACAACTTGCCATCTTTCACCTTATTGGTAGAGCAAACAAAAAAACTCCAATTAGACACAAGTGTTCATCTTCAGCATTGATTTGTTTTTTCTCCCTGAGATACCTCCTTTCCCGTTTTTTTCTCTCTCTGAGTAGAATGTTAAATGTCTCCACCATCAGTCCAGATTTATTCTATTCTGAGCAGTTTCCTGACTCTCTGCTTGACAGCCCCAGATCAATCAGTCACTTCTCTGTCACTGATAAGTCTTCCACTGTCTTCCTTGGAGATTTTATCAGCACACTCAAGATACTCTATTACAACTATTATTTCATGTAACAAACACCTGTTTAGTTCTATTATGTGCCAAACATTAATCTAAGTGCTAATTTGTCTAATCCTCATTACAACTCTATGAAGGTAGTAGTATTACTTTGACCAATCTACAGGTAAGAAAACTGAGGCAAAGAGAGTTGAACACATTTCCTATGGTTACAGAACTGGTAAGAAGAGCTTGGATTCCAGCCCAGGGATCCACAATATTACACAATATTATATACTCCACAATATTACAATTAGCCTCTATGCCATGTGGCCTTTCTGTCACTTGCTAATTTGTCTGTTATGCTCATTAGACTGTGAATTCCCTACTTCTCATGGGAAAAAAATAGCCTTTTTATTATATAAATAATACTTGCCCATGGTAAACATTAATCCAATGCCTAAAATATACCAAAGGTGAAAAGGTTACCTGAAATGCCATTACCTTGAACCTGCCTGAAAAAATCATCACTAGAATTTTGGTGTTTATTGTTTCATGTATTTGTTTAATGAACCACTCACCCACACCCAACACATATAATTAAATGAGATCATGTCATCTTTTTTTTTTTATCATGGTTGTTATCTGCCCTTCTCCTCCCAGAGTTACCAGTCCCAAAAAGATTTATTAAATCAATATATGAAAAATATCCATTTATTTTCTTCTCTCATGGCCTCATGTTTCACCTATGTTAATGGAATTTTTTTTTTCAAAAATGGGGGATCAGGGCAGCCCAGGTGGCTCGGCAGTTTAGCGCCACCTTCTGCCTGGGGCCTGATCCTGGAGACTCGGGATCAAGTCCCAGTGTCAGGCTCCCTGCGGGGAGCCTGCTTCTCCTCTGCCTATGTCTCTGCCTCTCTCTCTCTCTCTCTCTCTCTGAGTCTCTCATGAATAAATAAAATCTTTCTTAAAAATGGGGGATCATATTAAATAAAATACATACTTTTTTATAAGTTACTCTTCTCACTCCACAACCTCTCCAGGTTACTTGGCAAAGTCCCAACTCATTCTTTTCACTGCCACACAACATTTATCCCACTGTGTAGATGTACCACCATGCATTCAGCTATTCTCCTGTGGCATTACCTTGGTTTTCAGCTCTGGAACATTGCAAGTACTGCAGGGGCTGCATCTTGTATTTCTGACAATGTGCTGGGCCCAATGGGATCCTCTGAATAACTATTCACTGGATTTAAAAAATGGATAGGATAGTAAGTCAGACATTAGAAATAATAAACTAGTTTTCCTTAATTTATTAAATGGTGTGATTCTGAATGAGTCTTATATAAATAAAATTTTAGTAAAGGAATTATAATTTGAATGTATGAGGAGAGCTTAATGTTTAAAAGACTCATGTGATAGATGTTTCCAAAGTTATACAATTATCCTTATTTTTTTCTCTGATGAAAGATCAGTTTTCTTCACGTAGCATGTTTACTTTAGGCGACCTGCCTTGGAATGTCATTAAAACACCTCTGTCTACACACAGTTCATTGCTCAAATACCTGTGCTTTGTCATTTCGTCCCTATATTTCCAGCCTGATTTTCTACTGCTCCTGTGTACAAACTGTACATTCTGACCATACTAAGCTGCTTCCAGTCACACAGCATATAAGATTATTCATTTATTTATTCATGAGAGACACACAGAGAGAGAGAGAGAGAGAGAGAGAGAGGCAGAGACACAGGCAGAGGGAGAAGCAGGCTCCATGCCGGAAGCCTGACATGGGACGATCCCAGGTCTCCAGGATCATGCCCCAGGCCAAAGGCAGCGCCAAACTGCTAAGCCACCCAGGCAGCCCCATATAGGCTTTTTGATACAGCTATGTCAACTCTCAGCTTAGACTCATGCTTCTGTCACCATACTGCCACTGATGATTTCTACTCATCCTTTCCAGTGCTGAAATGCCACTTGCTCTGCAAAACATTCTTTAAATATATGTATAGGCATATTATATATATTTATATGTATATATTTTTGATATATATATATTCAATTATTTGAGAGAGAGGGAGAGAGCAAGGTGGGGAGCAGAGGGAAAGGGGCAGAGAGCCTTAAGCAGACTCTGCCTTGAGCATGAAGCCTGATGGAGGGCTCAGTCCCATGACCCATGTGATCACCATTCATGAGATCACAACATAAGCCAAAACCAATAGTCGAATGCTTAACTGACTGTACCACTCAAGCACCTCTCTGCAGAACATTCTTAAGTCTCTCCTGATCACTTTCTTGCACAGTTATCAATATTTATGCATTTGATCCCATAGAATCTTTTACTTCAGTACAGTACTTAAATCTATTTTAACCCATCTGTATGACAGATAAGACTGTAGGGGTTTTTGTTTGTTGTTTTGTTTTGTTTTAGGCTTTGGAGTTTGTCTTTTTTTTTTTTTTTTTACCTTTTTCTCCAGCAGTCTTTTCAGCATCTGGCATAGAGAGTTACTCAAAAATATGTGTTGAATGAATGAGGATAAAAAAAAAATACAAATGTTCTGGCATGGAATCACAAAAACTGCCCAGTAATATCTAATATTTAAAAGGTTGGTGGCAAAAAAATAAATAAATAAATAAATAAATAAATAAATAAATAAATAAATAAATAAAAAAAAATAAAAAGTTGGTGGCATCTTAGAAAAAATAATCCGGGGGCTCTGAAACTTTCCAGAGGACACCTCCACGGAAAAGGAGGAGCAAGTACTCTGATCAGAGGTTGAGTACATATCCTCTGAGGCCCCTGATTATCACGACATTGACAAAAGAAAGGCTACCCAGGGCCTACCACTATTACTATAAGGAAGTCCCAGCTTATATGATTCATAGTTAAATATTTGCATATCCTCTGGCTAAGAAAAACAAAAGCCACAACATTCCAGAGCCTTTAGGCATATAAGATCTAGGGACTTTCCCAGTTATTTTTCCTTAAAAACTAGTAACTGAAGAGGCTCCATTTCATAAAAGCAAGACATGTAAAATGGGGAAAAAAGTAAAATAGCTATCTGCTCAAAATTTAGAAAGTATATCAATGAAAGTAATTGTTAAAATTGATTATCAATGTTCAGATATTTTGATATTTCTGGGTTTTTTGAGCTGTTCTCTAGAATAAGAAAGTTGATGAACTATAGTAAACATTCTAAAAAAGGGCAAAATACAAAGAAATTATTTTCCCAATCCCCCACGATGGGCTGCTCATTGTCCTCTGATACCACCAATCAGAGTCCTCTCCCTTCTCTTTGGTGGACATTTTAAATATCTTTCCCTTCCAACAGCCCCCAAAATTTGATGTGATTATTTCCACTTCACATCACAGATAAGGAAACTGAGGTTAAGAAAAGTAATCATCAATAATTGACATGATCAGGATTTGAATTCAGGCAGTCGGGAGGTGGCAATCTGCAGAGAATGATTTCAGAAATGCTACATAGAAACCTCTGCTTTTAGACATATAAATATGTTTTCTTGTTACCTAAAAATTTGAAATGATAGCTTTGTTCTTGTGGTTTAAGGCCATGGAGTCTCTCTACACTGCTAATGCAAATCTTTCCCAAATCTTGCAATCTACTTATAACTCAACATGGATGAGCTTATCAGATCCTTTCTAGAAAATGATTGTGACTAAAGAATACAAACAGTTACTCTGTTATTTTTCCCCATCTTCAGTCTTATAGTGTCCTTTGAGCCCTGGGTGGCAATCCTTTGCCAGCTCAATGTTGATCTGGGGCCAGCCTTTCCTTCTTAGGCCAAAGGATATGAATTCATGTTTAAAAAGTGTAATGTTTGAGGGCCTACAGAACACCAAGAAGATTCTTCTAAAAATGCCCACATTGAAAGACTCCAGTATTAGGAAATAAATTATATGACAGAGGGACTAAAGACCTCCATGCCTCCACCTAGTAGGCGTTCCATAAATGGATTCCATAAATAAATTTGTGTTAGATGGACTGGCAAATGGAATCCCATTGTATAGTTCCCATTTTGGTACTGACTTGTTTTGGATCTTGGCCACAACACTTCTTCTCAGAACCACATCTGAAAGACAGCTCACAGGAAGTGATCTCTTCACTGTGATGAACATGTTGTGGGCCTTCCAAAGAAGTATGTACCACCAGAGCATGTCTCTGAGCATCTGATACAGAAAAACAAAACCAGGACGACAAGGGCAGTGATGACATCCACCTGGCATCCTTCACTCCCCACAACCCCAAACTTATACTCTTGCTGTCTCTTTGTCTCTCTCACCTGAAACTGTACCCAAAGGATGCCATTACTAAGTATAAAGCAACTGGCACCATGTCTAAGAAGTGATCAATAACCCACATTTTGGAGAGATCTTCTAATCCAGAGTACTCTCTTCATTTAATCCAAACTAACAATACTTCTTTTCTTGTTTTCTTTTCTTTTTTCTTTTTTGTTCTTCCATTATTCATTTCCTTCTTCTTTCATCAGACATTTATCAAAGGTGTACTTCATACTGGGCACTTACATATGCACCCAGAAATAGAGTGATGGTCAAGAGAGGCAAAGTATTTGAACTTATATTCTAGTGAATGGAGAAGATAATCAACAATAAAGATGATAGTTTAAAGCAGTGATTAGTGAGAGCACACAAAGCAGCAGTGGGGCAGAGAGAGACTAGCCAGGTCCAGTTGAGGGGTCTCTAAGGAGGTTGTCTCAGAAACCGTTTCAGGGAGAGCTGAGGATGAGAACAAAGGAGAGGTCTAGGCAGAGGAGAAAAGAGTGAAAAGTTCCTGAGGCAAGAATGAGCCTAGTGTGTTCTAAAAAATTAAAATTTAAAAAAAATGTCTTTGTGGCCCAAGGAACAGAGAGAAGAGATTGAAGAGACAGGCAAGGTGCCATGGTCAAATTCTGTAGGAGTTGAGATGTTCTAATGAAAACGGGAAGTCATTGAAAGGACTTAATAAGCAGAGGGCTTACACGATCCAAATAGGTGCTTTAATTAAGGAGCATCAAGGCTGTTGCGTGACCAAGCATGGTGGCAGGGAGAACTATTGTGAGTCTATGGCAGTGTCCAGGGAAAGGGTGATGCCAGCAAAATGAAGGTGCTTACCCTGCAGACTGACAGGTCTTGATGTGTGATCTCTCGTGGAGGGAGAAATTACAAAACTCTGGCAGATTCCAGACTGAAGATCCACGTACCTTTGAAGAAGGACCACAGGCACATAACTTCGCACTAACATGTAACTGATTAGTTCTGTCCCTTCCCAGAATCAAATTCTGATTGAGAGAAGGAACCCGAGCTGTTGAAGAAACAAAGGGAGTTATTGAAAAAAAAAATTAAAAAGTTGATATAGTAGAAGGAAAGACATCCTGAGCTATCAAAAAGATACATCATCCATTGCCTAGTAGCACTAAGGCCAATCCTGCACATCCATGCAACCAATGAAGTCTATTTTCTTGTGACAGTGTCAGAGCTAAAAAGATCTATAGGTATCACATAGGCCATCCATCAGCTCAGAAATAAGAAAACTTAGCAGTGGAGATTGAAATGCCTCACCTGGGTCACAGATCTAGTTATTGGTATGATCAAATTTAGAGCACTTGTCTCTTGGCTCTCAGTATTATTCTTTATTGTTACTTTTTAACATATAACCTGTTTTGTTCATAATAAGCTTGTAATATACAGTGCCTGAAATTTAAAGATTACTCACTGTTTGCCATAAGGCAGCCAATGTGTCATTTGTAATTTTAGGATGAGTGTAACACCTCATTAGAATTATTCTCATTCTGTCCCTTTAACACAAGCTACCATGTAATGGAGACTCTCTTCCAGAAAAGAAGGAGGATAGAGGAGTGAAGTGGACATAGCCGTAGAGGAATATGGGGAAGGAATACCGCTTGAAAGATTTAATAATCTTTGCTTAGATTCGGATATATGTAGTTGTTACCTACTGGACATTAGTTATGTTGTCTTTTTCATTTTTGTTGAAATGGGTACAAAGGTGGTAGTCTGGCACCTTTTTCCTTTATGTAACTCTTCCTACCTTCCTTATTTTGGGTGAGATGGATAACTCTACAATCTTAACTTGATGCATGCCATACAATCATGTAATATTTTACAACTATGCAATTCCTTGGTCAGTGCTAAGCATTCATGCTTATCATGAAAGAGCCATTAAAACATTTCAGTGCACACTAAAAGAATGGTAGAAAATCAAGCAGCTAGGTGGATTTCACTGGATTCTTTTCTCTAACAACTTGGACTCTCCTCTCTGGTCTTGATTTTATGAGACCTTGGAAAACTTTCAGTCTCAGCAAGCCCCAAACTTTTCAGAAAACCAGAAAAAAGACTGATATTTTATGAGACATGTTTCTATCCTTAAATGCAGAGATACTTCATAAATATGCAGTTCCTGTCATCCTTCAATGAAATCTTTATCACCTGGTAAAATTATACTTTAATAAGTACAAATATGCCTAGGTGCCCACTCCACACTCTGGAGGATCTTCATTTGTAATCTTAGTAGTGTTTTGAGCATTTAGCATCTCATACCAGTTGCCGCATCTGGCTTCAAGTCTCTAGGAAGCCCTTGGGAGCTCAATTCTTCCAAGGGAGCTTCAAGGGGAGTTCAGAGCTCAGATCCACCAAGGAAGGGAGAGCTAAGATAAGAACTAGATCTCTGACAAAGTAGATGAAAAAGCTGAATCCACCACTACTTTAAGTGACTGGCACAGAGAGGTGGCAGCCAGCTAACTGTCATTTTGTGGTGTCATGGTGTTTCAAAGAGACTGGAAGCCTTCTTTACCCCTTGAAATTATTTCCATGGGCTCTGTTCTCCTGCCCTACCGGGACTTGTCAAGTTTGACAGCAGAAGGAAAATTGAATATGGGTCCTGGTTGCATACTGTTAAGGAAAAGGACAGAAACAACTCAAATAGTGATTCTGACAGTAACCAGGCAACCCTGATTCATCATTTCCTCTCCTCATCCCTCAGCCCCAAATGCTGACTTTACGTCTCTTCTTCTCCAAGTGCAGTTAAGAGCTAATGAGAAAAAGCATTTTCATCAACGCAAGCATGGTGTAGACTTAAAAAGGTAATGAAGTGTGCTAGACCACATGTGAAAGATGTTCTCGTGTGGTACACGTGCTCTGATCTGATCAGGATCTTTCCAAACAAACATCCAGGAAGTCACAGAATGCTTAGCATTTTGTGGTTTACGTCTGTTAAATGGGGATGTTAGCAATGACAATAACTGACATTTAGGAGGAATTTTCATGTGTTAGATACTGTGCTAAGAGCTTTCTGTGCATTTTGCAATTTAATCTTCACAACCAATTTATGAAATGGGTATTTCCTAGACAAAGAAAGTGAGGCCTGAAGGAGTGGCAAAAATGACTTCAAAAGAACTTGACTTTTTCCTTTCCTGCTACTGCTGGGAGGTCAGATGGTTGGTGGTGGCTCTAGGACTTCTGCCATAGAACTAGGTACATGAGTGACAGGGAATGGGAAAACATAGCACTGATGCACAGTGCTCAGAGATTGTCATTTAATAAAATGTCCATGCCATATTATTTCATTGTGTGCAACGTTTAAACAATACACATGCATGTACGCGTGCACACGCACCTTCTGCTCTGCCTTGGTCTGCTTATGGAGGCTGGGACAAGGGGCGACTCTGCCTAATTCAACCATTCTGATACTGAAATGTCCTAGGACCTTCAATATCTGTCAAATCCCGGAGGAAAAAAAAAAGCCTCTTTCTGTGCCTCATCTCTTCATGACTGTCTTATAAGAGTACCATTTTTGCCTATATCCTTTTGGTAAGCTACTTGATTTGGGTGTTGTTAGGGGGTGCTGAAAAATTGGTTTTAAGACATACTTCCTTCTGGTGAAGGAAGTCCCAAGGAAGCAGGAATGCAATTAGTTAAAGGAACTTAGGTATACCATACAAGTTGGATGGATGTGCCAGCCAACAAGTCCAGCACTCATTTTGCATTCATTCATTGTCTCATGTAATCCTCATCACAGGCTCCCCGAATTGGGTATTATCTCCTTAGCACAAGGAGTGAGAGGCCCAGAGAAGTTTAAAAATACGCCACGGTCATTTAGAGAATGTCAGAGCTGGGATTCTAACTCAATCTCTTAGACCATATGCCCTGTAATTATTCTACTATACTTGAGGTCAGCAAATTACGGCCAATGGGCCAAATCTGACCGCTGCGTGCTTTTGTAAATAAAGTATTATTGGAACAGAGCCATGCTTATTCTTTTATATTCTATCTACGGCTGCTATTGTGTTACAACAGCCTAGTTGAATAGTTGCAACTGAGGCCATATGGCTTGCAAAGCCTAAAATATTGACTTATATTTGCCAGCTGGACAATCCCAAAACATGATAGATTCAGCTCAGATCATTTACCTCAGGGTGTCTACATTTTTACATGTTTCTCTGAAATCCGGTGCATATAGATCTATAGACTTCCTGTCTTAAGCCCTACTTCCTCTATATACATTTATTGTCTTCCACAGAGCATGAAGAAACCTGAATTCTAGATAAATCTCTAATAATGACTCATGTTTTAAGAGGTTCTATTCCACTTTGTATTTCTAGAACATGTTTCTTTCATAGAAATCAAAGTATTTTTTCTAAAAACCCTTTCATTTGTCAGGCAGTTGGAAAACTAGCATCCTTTGGCAGAGGGGAGAGAGTAGTTATTCACTCAGGAAAAGTGAGACACCAGTCAGCTTATAGATGAAACCCGCATTATGTCATCCGCTGGTTCTACACAGCATGTAAGGTCATAGGAATGAGGTCTTTGGCCATCAGAGTGTTCAAAATCTTAGATTTCTGAGGCAAGTTTGAGGTTCTACATATCCTGTGGTCTATGAGGCCTGAGGATAAAACCAAAAGAGAGGCAATCGATGCAATTAGAGCTGCCTTAACTCCTGCCTGATGGCCCAAACCACACAGGCAGAGGCAGGGTGAGGTGGCTGATCTCATCTGTGTATTGTCTGTGGCCTTTCTCGGGTGATGATAGACATGCTATAATCTCAGTTTTTAAGGGAAACCAGATTGCAATGTTAGAATATAGACAAAGGAGAGGTGGAGACATTTTTAGAGGAATGTTATAACTTCCAAAGTACAAATGTAGAAGTGTTTCCGAATTGATGAATAAAGTATTACAAAATATTTTTGAAAAAGTGCCATAGTAACTACAATTCCAACTGTAGTAATTTATACTACGTAAAAGTAAGGGCCTGTTTGAGCCAGTGTATAAAACACCAATTTGTATATCAATTTTAAAATATCTAGTCCAAAAAAAAAGAACATATCCTATATGGATGTCTGCTTTGCAAGTTTTTTGTTTGTTTGTTTGTTTTGTTTTTGCTCTGCAAGTCTTAATGCCATTTATTTTCTCATACTTTTCCTTTTGTTTTTGTTTTATGTTTTTTATGGGTTTTGTTTTGTTTTGTTTACGAATGATATCAATGTTTATTTCAGTCAAGTCCATTTCTAGGTAGCCTGAGTTCATATTCGTATGTGGATTTTTTTTTTATGGGTTAGGTATCCAGAAATTTGCACACTCTGGGGAAGAGTCTAAGATCTCCAAGTTAACAGAATGAGAGAAACTATTTGCAAACCATATATCTGATAAAGAGTGAATATCTAAAATATAAAAGGAATGCCTACAACTCAATAGCAGGACCAGCAAACAAACAACAGAACAAACAAACAAAAAACAAACAAAACAAAAGATAGCCAGATTTTAAAATAGGCAAGGGAATTTAAATTTCTTTAAAGAAGACATGCAAATGGCCAACAGGTATATGAAGAGATGCTCAAGCCCGGTGATGATCAGGGAAATGCAGATCAAAGCTTCAGTGAAATATCACTTCACACCTGTTAGGATGGCTGTTATCCAGAAAACAAAAAAGTGCTGACAAGAATGAAGAGAAACTGGAACTGATGCACATTGCTGGTGGGAATGTACATTAGTACAGCCATTATGGAAAACAGTATGGAAGTTTCTAAAAAAAAAATTAAAATTAGAACTACCATATGATTTAGCAATATAGTTAGATAAAAGTAGGTTTATTTTTTTAAAAAGCACCTGTTTCTAGAAAATTTACTTACATGAATCACTTTGTTCCGTAACAAAGCAAAATAAATAAGGTATTACCACTGCGCACTTCAACAGTAAATGGACTGAGATTCAAGCAGGAGGCACTTCAGTTACACGGTACAGACTTGGGTGACTAATGAGTGCTAACTGATGGTAATGAGATATTTAAGAATAAAAAAAAAAATGAGTTGTCTTCTGGAAGTGTTTCTGGAACACCCCTCACCATTTTGATGTTGTGGATAGGCATGATGGTTTTCCAATGCCAAAATAACCTGTTCTGTAG
The DNA here is from genome assembly GCF_048164855.1 of Canis lupus baileyi. NCBI lineage: Eukaryota > Metazoa > Chordata > Mammalia > Carnivora > Canidae > Canis > Canis lupus. The sequence continues at coordinate 29,673,081 of NC_132852.1, forward strand.
AGAAAAAGTTCAATCAACCATTTAGACTGCATTATGCTAAAAAGTCCATCACAAAGGACTTTAGAACTATTTTGACAGCTTGCTTGGGCTGTCTAGAAATATATCTCCCCAAGAAAAATCTCAGAAAATATCTCAAAGAAAAGGAAGACATATAATTAGTATTTGTTTCAATCTATTGTCAGCTTTTATTTTATATATTTAATCCAATTTGTTAAAGCCTCTTTGTGCACATTGATGCTGACTAGAGTATAATATACTTTCATTCTCTAATTGGGAATTTCAGGATCAGGATTACTCAATATTTTAACATCTTCAAATCTAGAAATGTAGTATAGAGCCTTACATATACTAGCAAATGTTTGCCTTTTGTAGCAGAAATTTCAAAAGGACTCTAGTTTTGTTTATGCATTTGTTAATGTTCTTCCCTGCTATGAACTTTAGAAACGTTTAACATCCATTTACTCATGACACACACACAGCCTCAATGACCTAACGTGTAGATTTGCGGAGCTTGTAACCTTGCATAACCTTGCCAGCTTATGTCAGCCTGAAGTAAAAGGGGAGGTGATAGTGGTGAATCTGTTTTTATTACTTGATGCTTAATCATAATGAATCAGAGGATTTATGAGAAATCTTTAGCCATCCCATGAAAACCTGCTTGCCAGAGATGTACAGATTTCTGCTTTATTAGAAAAATTGTTTACACCTTAATTGTGTGTATATAAGAAATTGTTTGTTGGAAAGTTCAACAGTTATTTTATGCTACGTCAAACATGCACACTGTTCTGAGCTCACTTTTCCAGTGTCATCGGATTCTATAAAATGTAATTTAAACAAATCAATCCTGGCCAGAAGGACCCACTAGAGGACCTCTGCAAAATATGAAATTGTGGCTTAAAAATGTTCAGTCTTCCCACAGCGATGACCTTTATGGAAAGGCCATTATACTGTCTAGGAATCCCTTTAACGCAAGGTGGCTTAGTATCTAAAGCCTTAAAAAAAAACATCCAGATAACTAATGGCACTTAAAAATATATATATGGCAGGGCTCTTCCTCAAAATAAAGGAGGGTAGAACTTATGCAGATGAAATTACTTCCACTTTAACTATATACCCCTTTCTGGGTTCTTGGAAGTGGCAAGTGTGCAGGGTGCCTCCTTCATATTGAGGCAACATAGTTCCGTGCACTTTAAAATTATATTAGAAAAAAAGATACATCAGGTCTGTAGTAAACGTGACAGATTTTATCTGGCAATTCAAAATATAAAAGCCACAGAGTTTGTGTTAGACATTAATTTAGTAGACATTTAAATTTATTAGACAACTCCTGTATTATATACTCTGCTGCGCAGGAGAGGGTAAGATCTGTTGATTTAGAAGAGGAAATTCACCAAGACCCTGTTTCCACTCTAAGTCTACCAGGAAGATACCCTTCTGGGTTAATGTCATATATAAAGAGCCAGCTCACAAAAATGTCAGTAGTCTAGTAGCTATATTTAACTGCCCAGGCCTAAGATTTGGCATCTTCATTGTTTCCTCTGCTGGCAGCATATACATTAACTCTGGGACGTCCGTGTTGATGAAAGCCCAGAGCCCTCTGCATCCCAACTACACTGAAAAGGGAAATTGATGTTAAGGCAGAAAACATCCATTTAGCTATGGGCATAAATGTTTTCTTTGCTCTGAGGCAGTGCATGCACTTTATGGTTTGAAGGAATAGTTAGATTGTATTCTTTTCATTGTGTAGAAGCACTTGTTGAAGAAAGACATGATTCTTATAGCCTAGAAGCTAGCCATGCAAATTGATCCAAAGATGACTCCATCTTTTTCAACTTGATATTGAGTGCTTCATATGTGAGTGGTGGCCAATAAATGTCCTGTTTCAGTGGTTTCAAGTTCCCAGGCATATGGGGATAATCCAAACTCCCATGGTTACTGCTCAAAACAATTAGACAGTTTGAGTGCCTCTACCGTTCCTAGGGTGAGTAGGAACAGGGTCAGGTAGGTCAGGGTCCTAGGGGAACCCCCTCCTCAAGCAAGCACAAGGGCCCAACTACTTATATTCATACTATAACACAATACATGAATGTTTTACATTTACAATTTACATTTACAATCTTTTCTTAAATTGAAAATACCATGTTCACATGGCAAACTCAAACAGTATGAAAGTGTACATATGACATGAAAAACTAAAATCTCCCTCTGTTTTACACTTCGTTCCTTCCTTTTCATCTTACTATCCTGAACAAAGCACTGCTAAAACATCTGTTATGTGTGAGTCCAGAAATGTTTTGGGTAGACACAGCGTGCATATATATGCAGATTAATAGCTACAGCTAGAGAGCCAGTTCACTAGAGCCCTTGGATGGAAATAAAACAGTTTTTCAAAAGGCATCTCTTCCTTCAAGGAAACATTAGGGGGCAACCCTGGAGTTGGGGGTGGGGGGAATCATATATAGCTCAATCCATGACAAATCTTTCCCCTTCCAATAAATGAATGATCGATCTATAATTTAGTGTTAATTTAAATGTGCTTATCTCTCTTTCTGAAACTCCCTGTTTTGACGATAAGCTCATTAATGACAGGAACCCTGCAGGGACTCGAACATGGTCCCCAGGTGCCCCAATTTTTCAGTACATATTAATAGAAGTTCATTGTCAACTCACATGCACCTCATATAACAAATGAATTCAGGCAGCCCGGATTCCTGAACTCTTTTCCTTGACACCTCTTATGGTAATGAAATCATGGTAAATTCATGCAACCGAAACCCTCTTTAGTTTGATATACTGGTTGCTTTCTTGGGTACTTTAAAATACAAAGATCTACAGCCAAGATTTTTAATAAACAAGAAATGCTTTAATGTTCTGCATTAAATAGATTGAGAAAGGGTAGACAAAACAAAATTTGCAAGATTTCATGCTGTGAGGGTGATAAGGGTAATGGGTGGAATTAATGAGTCTGAAGTGGTCGTGACTACAAAGTTGTTTTTAAAATGTTGCTTTCTCAGAGAACATAGAAACTTGAAACCCGACAAGCATGAATATCAGAAAGCCTTTTCAAAGACAGATCATTGGCATCCTTACATATATGCAATTTGACTTTTTAGAATAACACCTAAACTGAGGGCTGCATTGGTATATGCTCCTCTTCCTCTCATTAACTTTTAATTAAGTTGTCTGGCATTCAAGATGCTACCTGGGAACTGGATTGGAATCCTCTGATCCCACATTTTGCCAATTACTTCCAGAAGTTATTTGAGCAGCTTGCACACTTGCTTTCCCTTTTTCCTTTTAATCATCACTATACAGCTAATCCCAGCTCCAAAAATCATCCCTTCTCATATCTACCTACAGGTCCTCTTGAGGCCCATTTGTTTGTTTGTGGGTCTTGTTTTTGGGTTTGGTTTTCATCTCCCTTCCCTCCATTTCCTGGTTATTTCAGGGAAATCTTTGCTCACAGCACTTTCTGGTCTATTCCTTCTCCCTCCTCTCTTGACTATGAAATAAAATTTGTTATGACAAAGTGCCTGGATAGAAATATTTTAAGTGTCACAAAGAAACCAATGCCATCACTCTTGCAAACTTGCTTTAGGGTCTAATCCAATATTTTCCTTCACTTTTTCATCCCTCTGGCGCAAAACCTCAAACATTTATATTTATTTTTTGGTAAAAATATTAACAGATCTTTCTCCATTGTGCATGATGATTTTTTGTCTGTTTTTTTTTTTTTAGATATTTTATGTACTCTAAAAGCACAGTGAATTACATTTATACTCAAAGAGCAAAAAGAAAAACACTTAATAGCCAGTTACTTAATTTTATAGCATGTTTTAAAGTTCTAACTATAATATCAATATCATTTTTTTACTATAATATGGTATATGTGTAGATTTTGGCCATACATAAGGTGACATAGATTTCTGTGTTAATTTATATTGAGACACAACCACCGTCTATAACATCTTTTATGGGAATGTGGATCTAGGGCAAAATGACTATTTCAAGTGTCATTTTAGGCAAATAGGGTCCATGTGTTTATTACTCCCATTTTCCAAAGATGATTAATTTGGGGAGATTTGGAAGGGAAAAATAATGGTTCAAAAAAGGCCACCATACTTTTAAACCAAAGTCCAAATCTTGTGCATCTTTGTATCCCACCAGAGTACATTTAGTGGGTGTTAAATAAAAACTCTGTCTTTGGATAAAGAAGTTTGTGAGTGAATGAAGTAAGCATTGAAGCTATTGGTTTCCTCTGTTCTGAATTAACCTCTAAGTAGAACTGCCTCTTGCACACCAGTGAAAAAATGCCATTGTCTTCCTGAGTTCACCTATTATATTTAGGACTACGTAATTAAAATACCTTAGTCCATGTTTCTACATATTTTAAAGGTATGTTGTGAATAAAAAATCCCACTGTTATATGTTTTGCCTTTCAATGGATCTCATCCCTAGGAATAGGACATATCTTGGCAGAACACATGGGTATGCAATTTCTTACCTGCCCCTTAGTGATCTATCTTATGGAAAATCATTATACTCATGACTAAATTCCTTACAAAAACCATTCTCCAGATTCTCATACTAGGAATTCCAAATTCACAACAGGGCACTGTTTGTACACATAGACAAGAAAAGGACAACAAATAAGAGAACTGGTATACCATGGGGAGTATCTGAAGTGCTGCATACATGGTAAACATAAAAGAGAGCTCCTTGTCATCTCGTTATGTCTCCTCACAATTATTTTGGAAATTTCACAGAATATGTCTAGATAACCAGGTGAAAAGTGAGGGGTAGGACAAGGTATATAAAATATGAGAAAAATGAGAGATGCTAGCTTTGCCATCTGATACATATGGTGAGATGGTTCCATGAGCAGAGTGAACTTCCTTGTGAAATGGGCAGCATTTGGAGGTAGCAAAGGAATAGACAGGTAAGCCTTGGAGGGGGTCAGCTGCTAGCCTCACATGGAGCCCTAATTAGTGATCTTTCCTGACCTCCCGAACCATCTCCAGGATGGGCTGCTGGTCACTGCTCTGTCAGGGCTGCTGAGCCTAGGTTGGCTTTCCTCATTAGCTGTCTTCTTTCTGATTCTCTGCCTTCCCATGATCCAACTACCTGTAGTGACAGGACTGTGGTTGTCAAGATGCACATTTGATTTCAAAATGGATGTGATAAGAAAATATCCTCCTCCTTTCTGTAGGAGTGTACTTGAATGAACAAATCTTCTTCCTCCAGGGTTTGGAGGAAATGGGATGAAACATTACAGCAAAGAAGAATGGAGGGTGTGGGCAGTAGCACTCCTGGATCTCTTCCCTTCCTTGGGGGAGACTAACTTTTAAAGGGTTTCAAAATGTACTCTAAGTGGTCCCTGTGTACCATCATATCTTTTTTCTCAATCCTACCTTGTGGTTACAGAAGAAACAAAAGGTAAACACTGCCACAAACCAACAGAGAACAATACGTAAGAATGCAGCAGGATATGTTTTTTACTTGAACGTTAAATCATTAGATCCAAACATACTCTTTCTCTTCCTCCAAAACTCCAAAGTGTTGAAGATTTTTGTATTTTAAAATCATGCCCTGCATACAAATCCTTCCTCTATAAGTTCATAATTCCTGTCGGGAACATTTGGATAACAAATTCTTCTCTTCTTACCCAAATAAATAATGACTTATCTTCTTCACAACAAAGTCCCACTTCTGATTAGAAAGTTGGAAAGACGCCGAGAATACCTATTCACATTTAGCTACTGAAGATGTATAAGACACTGAAATTTTACTCAAACAATATCTAGCACTGGACCTGGCACATAGTAGGTACTCATTAAACATCTCATCATGAGGCTTGGGTTCTAATCACTATGTAAGACTATTTACCATTTCTAGGCTACTTTTTCCTCATCTATAAGAAACAATAAGATGTATTATTATACTATATAACAGTAACTAATATCTAATAATAATAATTTAATAACTAATAAATATTATAGTTTTTAAAATTTTATTACGTATTGATTCCTAAAAGAGAGTGATGTCTCTCTAGATAAGCACGGTGTCCCCACCCCACTCAACACTGTGCCTTTTCCATAGCAGATGCTCAGTAAATATTTATCAAATCATTGTTTGTGTTCAAAGAGAATGTTTAACCTCTTACTATCTCAGTTACCGCCTCCTCTTTCTTGGTCTTGTGTTTACTATTAGTATATTGATGTCCTCCAGGCTGTTTCCAGGAATCTAGAAAAAAAAGTTTCTCTTTTGATATAAGGAAATGCAATTCAGTTTTTCTGAGACAACATTTCATACTGATTTGCAAAACCCAGATTAGACTCCATGTCTTCATATTCCCACATACATGCACAAAATCTGTTCTCTCTTTCCTTCCTTCATAAGCTATTATAGTAGGCAGACTACTTACTTTTTCAAGGAATTCCGAACTCCTAAGTCCAGGAAACCCTTGAAGAGGGAAGTGCTTGTGAAACCCATACATGGCTTTCACAGAATCCATAAACCCTGCTATTGTATGAAATGTACGTGCATTTTTTATGGAAAGAGGATTAGAGTTTTTAGTCAGATCTAAGGGGGCTTTGACCCATATAAGGTTAAGATCCACTCTACCAAATGAGCAATGTTTAGTCATTCAGAAAATCCTGCACTGTCTCCTTTGTGATTGTCTCAGTTTCCTTAAAAATCTTATAAGATAATAAGGAAACTCACTTTACATCTTATAATTTCACCCTACAGCAAGACCAGCTTAAGGATGTGCCTTAAAGTTTCTATCACTCCATCAGAGGGGTCTCCACTCTAGCCCACCCATGTCAGGAAGCCCATAACCCACTATCACTGGGTGACATCTTTTTTACATTTCCATGTGCTACCATGTCTTGTTACCGTGGCCCCGGGCCAGTAAATTGCCCTCACATATGCCATGACTTGTGAGAAGGCAATATTTTTATCACAGTGAACTGGGATATGTAATGCATGTCGAGGACACCAGCCTTCTAAAGTAGCAGGCCATTTTGGGAAATAATAGAAAATCAGGAGATAGAGCAATGTAACAGAAGGGACACTAAATAGTAAGGGGCTACTCTTGAGACTACTACTGACACACTCTAAACATTATGGTAGTATTTCAGCTCTTTGGGCTTTATATTATCTCATAGATCAGTATAGATATTGGACAGGATAATATACAGTGTCTTCCAGTTTTGATCTGTATGGGTGATTCTGGTTGGTTGATACTAGGCAAGTTAAGGGAAAGATCTAGAGTTAAAGGCCCAAAGTTTTAAAGACTCAAAGTTTTCTTTTTCTTTTTTTTTTTTTTTTTAAAGACTCAAAGTTTTCTAACTTAAGAGGAAATGGGCAGGAAATTCAACAAGTCCAAAATACTGAACATACGAAGAAAGGAGGTGATTCAATGGACATGAATACCTAATACTCTAAAGATTTTATTTCTTCCAAAATTATAAAAAATATAGCTCAATTCTGCTTTTTAAAAAGTGAGTTTCTTAAAGTTTTACAAATTTCTGGAATAAATAGATAAGAATAGCCTAGCCTACCCAAAAAATGATCATTAAGAATAATAAGATGTTGCAGTGCTGTTTATGAAAAAATAATACAAGGCCACAAAAATTAAAACACCATGACATAGCACAAAGTAGGTCAATAAAATAGATTAAAAAATCCAGGGACACCTGGGTGACTCAACAGTTGAGCATCTGCCTTTGGCCCAGGGCATGATCCCGGAGTCCTGGGATCAAGTCCCACATCGGGCTAACTGCATGGAGCCTGCTTCTCCCTCTGCCTATGTCTCTCACTCTCTCCCTCTCCCTCTCCCTCTCCCTCTCCCTCTCTCCCTCTCTCTCTCTCTCTCATGAATGAATAAATAAAACTTAAAAAAAAAAAAAACTCCAAACTATCTGGGCTCCTGGATGACTCAGTTGGATTAGCATCTGACCCTTGATTTCAACTCTGGTTATGATCTCAAGGTCTTGTGATCAAGTCCTAATCCCCTTTCAGTGGGGAGTTTGCTTGTCTTCCTCTTCTTCCAGCCCCACTCCAGCTTATGCTCCCTCCCCCCCCCTCAAATAAATAAATAAATCTTTTAAAAAAACAGACAAAAAACCCCACAAAAATCCAAACTACCAATCATTAATAATAATTATAATGATAAAACTATGCTAATTTTGTACTTACCATTTTAAAACTAATAGTTAAGAAATCACCTAAATGAAGTAATGATTTTAAATTTAATAGTTTTGGAACACCAGGGTGGTTCAGTGGTTGAGCATCTGCCTTCGGCTCAGGGCATGATCCTGGAGTCCTGGAATCGAGTCCCACAACAGGCTCCCTGCATGGAGCCTGCTTCTTCCTCTTCCTGTGTCTCTGCCTCTCTCTCTCTCTGTCTCTCATGAATAAATAAATAAAATCTTTTAAAAACAAATAAATAAAATAAATTTAATAGTTTTATGTACTAAAACTATAAGCTTATAGCTATAAAACTATAATAATTTTATAGTTATATTATTTGATAATTGTGATAATTTATTATAATAAAGTAGTAATTTAGTTATAATATTAATAAAAAGAAAATAAACACCCCAACAAAAATAGGCAAAGTATTTGAACATATGCACTTCATCTAAGATACATGAATAACCAAAAAGTATGTAAAAATATGCAAAACAGCACTAAAGATTAGGGAAAGTAAAATTAAAATCAAAATGAGATGGTCACAAATACCTATTAGAATGTCTAAAATTAGAAAATGACTATAGGGAAAAAAAAAGAAAATGACTATAGCAAATGTTAGAAAGGATAAAGAGGAACTGGAACTCTCATACACTGCTGGTAGGAATGTGAAATGGTACAATCACTTTGGGCACTTTGGCAACCCACATAATAAGTTAAAAGTACATCTTCTATATAACCCAGCCAATCCACTAAGTATTTGCTCAAGATAAATGAAAGCACGTCTATTCAAAGAGTTGTACATAAATATTCATAATAGTTTTCTTTGTAAAAATTAGCAGCAACCCAAATGTCCATCAACAGATGAATGTATAAACAAATTGTGGCATGTATATAATACCGTAAAATAGTATTCAGTAATAAAAAAGAATGAAATGGACACATGGTACTACATGAATGATGTAAAATAATTATACTGAGTTAAAGAAGACCAAAAGAAAAAAGAGAGAGAGAGAGAGAGAGAGAGAGAAAGAGAGTTTTACTATGTAATTCACTTATATAAAACTCTGCAAAATCTAAACTAATCTATATAGAAAGTTGACTCAGTTGTTACCTGGAAACAGAAGATGGGATGGATTACAATGGGGCAGGAGGACACATTTGGAAGTGATGGATGTGTTTATTACCTTGATTGTGATTATAGTTTCACCTCTAAATACATATGTCAAAATTCATCAAATTGTATACTTTAAATATGTACAGTTTTTTTGTTTATCAGTTATACACAATAAAGCCAGTGAGAGATGGCGTGAAAAGATCAGTGGAAGAGAATCAAAGTCCAGAACACCAAATATTAAAGGTAGTTTCTCAAATCTGTGAAAAAAATAATAATATTAGAGAAAATGGCTAGCCATCTGGAATTAAATTAGATTCATACCATTAGCAATGTAAATTTCAAATTGATTTACTCTAACAATTTAAGAGATGAAAGAAACTATAGAAAACTATGCAATTGTTTATCTGATCTTGAGTAAATATAAATTTCTAAGCATAATATAAAGACAATTTTTAAAAGGATAATTGTTTTGATTTCATAAAAAGTTAATAGTCTACATTTTAAAAATATAAAATTAAGTCATATAGTAAAAAGTGTAATATGTGCCATAAATATAAGAGAAAATATTATATCCTTGATAAATATATATGAAGATCTTATAAAACAATAATGACTTAATTGAACACCCCTATTTTAAGATTTTATTTATTTATTTTAGAGAGAGAGCATGTAAGAATGTGGATGCAACTGGGGGGAAAGGCAGAGAGAGAATCTCAAGCAGACTCCACAACTTGGGGTTCGATCTCACAACCCTGAGATCATGACCTGAGCTGAACAAGAGTCAGATGCTTACCTGACTGTGCCAACCAGGTGCCCCTGAACATCCTTCTTTCAAAAAGGTCAAATAATAAAAACAGGTTTCACCACTCCTAAGAAAACAAATATGTAAAGATGAGGGAGGAAGAGAGGAAAAGGAAGAGAACGGAAAAAAGAAAAGAAAAGAAAGGAAGGAAAGGAAAAATGATGGAAAGGAAGAAACAGAATACTAAAATTCTTAGCAAAAAAGAGATGTTTCCCATCTTTATAGATTGATTTACTTTCATCATTGCTTTTTCATATTTTCACAGTTCCTAGAATGTACTTGTAGTGCTGTACCTGGGTGATCACAAAAATAATCTAGAGTAGAGAAGTTCAGTGAGCTCAGCAAAGTGTTCATAGTCTTTCAGATGAACAAGGTGTGAAACTTATGTTTATCCAAATGAAGACAGAGATAAAGGGTTTGTGTGTGTGTGTGTAAGAGAGAGACAGACGGACCGACAGACAGGCACTGAGGAGATTATAATTAGCAGGAGAAATCAGAGCCTTAAAAGTGGAACACAGTTTGGTCACTGGAGGACAGAGGTAGTACCTCACTCCTGTGTGAATCCAGATTGTCCAAGGATAATGCTGAGAGTTGGTGGGCACTCCAGAGATGCTAGCTTAGCCAATGGTGAAAGATATTAAGGGGAAGATTGTATATCACATTCAAATATGTGAAGAAAAATGTGAAGATGTTCACCATAAGCTCCATTTCCTTGAAACTTTACTTAAAATTCTCATTTTTCAACTCTTTCGTTCAAAGCATATTGTAATTCAAAACATAAGTGACCACATTGTCAACCAGGCTACGCAAAATCATGCAACATCATCCTGATCCTAAAGAATTTGGAGTCTAGCTAGGAAGATATACCTCACAGGAAATAATCAATAATCACAGATGATCTATGGTTTACTATGGTTTAACTTTACCATGCTGTGAAATCAATACACATTCAGTAGAACCAGAACTTCAAATTTTGATTTTTAGTCTTTTCCCAGGCTAGTGATATGCAGTACAATCCTCTCTCTTGATGCTGGTCAGGGGCAGCCACAGCTCCCAGTCAGCCATTCAAGGGTGAGAAACTAATACATGTACCACCATTCCATACCCATGCAACCTTTCTGTTTTTCACTTTTTTTTTAAATTTGTTTATGATAGGCACGCAGTGAGAGAGAGAGAGAGAGAGAGAGAGGCAGAGACACAGGCAGAGGGAAAAGCAGGCTCCATGCACCGGGAGCCCGACGTGGGATTCGATCCCAGGTCTCCAGGATCGCGCCCTGGGCCAAAGGCAGGCGCCAAACCGCTGCACCACCCAGGGATCCCTGTTTTTCACTTTCAGTAAAAAGTTCAATGAATTACACAAGATACCCAACACTTTATTATAAAAAGCTTTGCAGTAGATGATTTTATAGGCTATAAAGGCTATAGGCTATGTAAGCATTCTGAGCGCATTTAAAATAGGCTAGGCTCTCAAAATAAGCCATGATGTTCATAGGTTAGGCATATTAAATGCATTTTCAACTTAGGATGGTTTCAACTCATGATGGGTTTGTCAGGACATAACCCCATCATACGCCAAGGAAGATCTGTAGATAGTAAAGCTGTTTCCTCCATTTCATCATGGAGCAGAATACCTTCTGGAATGAAGAGATTATTTCACAGCAGCATACACTTGCAACATCTAAGGAAATTTTTGTTTTTTGAAGAGAGAACTATTTGACATTAGTAGGCCTTTACATTGCAAGGGGAGTTCTGTTGTTGAAAAGAGCTAATATCCAATGGATTAAGTCAACATGTAAATATGTAGTCTTGGAGTCTGTGATATTCTCACAGGAATATTAAATACTGGGTTTTATGACCTGGGCTTAAAACCATGACATGGTCTTTCAGTTTCATGAAGCTGGCTTATCAAGAAGAGGAGTGCGATGTTGATGGTGCTCCCTGGAGTGACTGAGGTCTAGTCCAAGCCTTATGAACTTACTCTTTAGTGAAGCCACAGGGTAGAAATTTTACTGTTCTGTGTCCTTGACCAGAGCATTAGTTACAAGTTGTCAGAAGAAAAGAAATAAGTGGGGAAGAAAAGAAATGCTTTTTAAAACTCCTGAGGAACTCATAAACTATTAGCACAAGAAAGTATTTAGAACTATTTAGGATAGCAAAAGAGGAGATAACGTTAGCTGAAAATGAAATGCTAACGTTTTCAAACAGTGATAAACGTTCAAGAATGTATGTAATGTATCTTCTCCCATTTACTTTTTGTCTTCACCATAAATAGGCATGACTTAAGGTATGTCTGAAGATTCATTTCCCTTTTATCGAGCTCACTCAACAAAAGTTTTTTTTTTTTTCCTGTATGTCCTGCTTTTATAAACCAAGATCTAATTTGACATGATTACGTAATTGTGTGGCCACTTGTGCCCCTCCTCCTCCTTCTCCTTTCTGCAAAGGAGAAAGTCTCTTTTTGCCTAGAGCCTTATAGAATATGCTAATTCACTTAATAGCAATAATGGTTTTCCCACAACAACTAATTCATCTATTTGCTAAATTGTTATTAAGGACCTATTAGTTGGCAGCCACTGTGCCAGGTGTTGGGAATAGAAAAAAGAATGAGACACATTCCCTTCCTTGGAGCTTTCAGCTTAGTGGGGGATTCAGACAATTCAACTGATAATTTGAAAAGACGGTGTGATATCTACACAGAAAAGTGTGGCAGACTGCCAGTTGCCTACCCCAGCATAAAATTTTCCCAATTTTCATTAGAAACAGAACCATTTAATTGTACCCAATTAAAAGACTAAGTTTCCTAGCCTCATATGAATAAGCCAGAAGAAGGGTCCTTTTAGCTTTCCTCCCTTTCTAGAAGGCTAATGAAGCAGCTGGAGCTACAGCAGCAATCCTAGACTATGAAGTAACCTTGAGAGCACTAGGAGGCTAGAATTCTAGGAACTTTGTAGAACCACCATGTCAGCCCCAGAAGCTTCCTTGCTGAGACTTCTTTTTACCTGAGAGAATAAATCTTTGTGTGTTTAAGACGTGACAATTGGATCTCTGACCGTTGCAGGCAAAAAACCGTATGTATAGGATGGTACTTAGAAAAAAACATGGGAGTGGCTCCCCACTCTCTTGGTGGAGAGAGGTCAGAGATGTTCCTGGAGAAGTCACATTTAAATGGAAACTTCAGGGATAAGTGAATGAGGAAGGCATGGAAAAGTGTTTTAAAAAGAAGGAATACCCCGTGAAGATCTGAATTGGAAGGAAGCTACCTATAAGATACTAAAGAAAGTCAGTGTAACAAGGGTCTGGCAGTATATAAATCTGAAAATCGCATAGAGTTTCCATTCCGCAGAGACCATCATAAAAATATGAACTCATAGCTGCAGAGCATTGAAGAGGTCTAGAGTAGAGGTATAGTTTAGGAGGTATCAACATACAGATGGTTTGTATAGCTTTGAGAATGTATAAGGTCACCTCTGGAGAGCATTTTAGGCTAGAAGACCAAGAACAGAAGCTTGAGGTCTGATGATTAAAGATCAAGTGAAGGGGAACCTTCTCATCTCTGTTTTAAAAAGAGAGAGAAAATATCAGCCTAATTCAGAGTCACAAAATCTAAGAAATCACTGGGGTAGAGGGCAGGGGTGAGGTGGGATTTCTTTTGTTTTGTTTCTAAATAGTCAAAGGAACCAGTGATGCAGGATTTCAGGGAGGGTAAACAGCCCTTTTAGCAGTGTTGCCCTGCTCCAGAAACCTGTGGGTGGACAATTAAGGTATTTACAAACAGGATGAGCCTACGTAAGCCCCTAAGATCCTCAGTTTCATTATTTGTAAAATTGGGATAGTAACACTCACCTGGTAGTGTTGTGTGACGACTAAACAAGAAATGGAAAAGGCCTATAGGTAGGTAAGGAACTTCTACTATGGTGATTTGTTCACCCTGTAAAACTGATAGAAGCTTACGTGGAAAATCATCACATATGCAGATTGATCTGTTTGTCAATCTCTTGACCATTAATTAGTATGTATGTATTTTTAATTTTTAAGAATTTGTACAGTTCTCTGCATTGATTCATACTGCCCTATCACGGATAAGCTAGAAAAACAAAACATTCCTTTGAGAGGCCCTTGGGCTTTGAGGATTTACCCTGAAGTTAATGAAGCCCAAATGGGAGAGCCGGTCCTTGCATGGCCGTTTTCAAGACTCTTGTGAGGGGTCCTAGCCATGCGTCCGCAGGCTTACAAATTTATATAAAATTTGCAAGGTAAGACAATTAAATTACAATCAGTTAAGACCACAGTCTTTTTCCATTCTGACTTTCCCTCTAAAATATTCCTCTTGTGTGGGTGGAGTTGGGAGGGCCCTGGGCATTTTGGAATCCAACTGGGAAAGTAGAGTTGAAGATAAATTTATTTGGTGCATAATGGGATGTCTAGTAAATTTATTGCAAGGTGTTCCAGAAATATGCTAAAAACCCACTGTGCTGACTCACATGGCCTCATGTCAGGAAGGTGCAGGGCCAGAGATTGTTTTATGAATGAATATGTCCCAGTGCGCCAAGCACCAGTGGGATGTGAGCCGTGACGGGACAAGTTTTGAAATGGTTGGAGCCAAAAGCATGTGGAAAGTTCTATCAGGCCTTAGACATGTGGAATTGTGACCAGAGGATTTAGTTCCACTAATATCTAGTCACAATGGAAATTCTATTCTGTCAAGAATATACATACTAATTCAGTGTATGCAATTACGAATTCACGGAGTTTTTTTTTTGTTTTTTTTTTTTTAATGCAACAACAGGAAACTGAATTTATCAGAATCCTGATGCTTGTAGGGTACAAACCCATAATAGAACCATAAACTCTGAGTATCTCTGTAACAACAGAGGCAGAAAATATAATAGGCTTTTTTTCTTTTCCTGAAATCTGACAATTACAAACATTTGCAGGGCATTGTCAAAGTAAGTTGTGAAGTAGAAAAAAAGCTTGTTTAATTATTAATAATAAACAAATGAACAAACTTCAATCAACTGTGTTAAAAACTGATTCTCTTTCAATTTTCTTAATAGAAAAAAAATTACAAAATCATTGTCAGATGAAGAGACAATCAAAAAATATCCAGGGGAAGAAAGGTAGGGGGAAAGGATCATAAAGATCATCAGGCAGTTAGTTAATAAAAATAGATGGTTTTTCTTTTCAACTTTGTGGAAATTTGTGGTCTTGTCACCTTTTAAAATTTTGTAATTGGTGACATTTCTGTCTTTTATTTTAATAAATATTTGCTTTTGTCCCCTGTAATTTGTATTTGTAATGTTGTGTTCTTCTTCATAATTCTTGAATCAGTAGGCATCTCATACCTGCAAACCTGAGCCAGCATGCTCCTTTGGGCTGTTGTCCTACTGTCTGCCTACAGCAAAATTCAGGGTCTCTTCCTACACTTCCTACACAAGGAAGGAAGGGTCCCTTCCTTGGTCCCTTCAACTGTCCTCGAGGAGTCAATAGTCAGTGACCTGATCAGCCTGCCTCCAGTTCCACATAGTTGGTATGGAAAACAGAGCCTAAGACCAAAAATATGAGGTTTTGACTGGTGATTGGTGGCGGTAGGGTTGACCCTTGGTACCTTTGTGACATATCCAAGAACTAAAAACACCAAACTTCATTTCAGAGGGTCTCAGATTTGATCCCAATTCTGCCACTAGATGTGTGACTTTAAAAATTGAGCTCAGTTCTCCTCAGCTTCAATGTCATGCATATGACAGCCTAATGCATACCTACTGTGAGAGCAAAGGTAGACTATATACATAAAGTGCACGTTGTCTTGTAAGGGGCTATTCAGATGTGAAATCTGATTAGTCTTGCTCTTCTCCATCACTGCCAGTGAGCCAAGGACTCACTGCTGCTCACATACCCTGATTTCAGAGAAATGTCCACACCCTGAATAAGCAAACAGCATGGTGCCACTTCAGAATGCTATTATTAAAATGTGTGTTGGGCATTTCTTAAGCAGGGAGGCTGAGTGTAGTGAGTGAAGGGCTGAACAAGGCTGACCACTGGTGTGGCAAGAGTCTCCTCTGGCCCTGAACTTGTATATCCCATTGAACCAAATGGAAAGCCTGCAGGCATCAGAAGCCACTTACTTCACAGGCGGCACGGCGAGCAGAGCAGCCATGTGTTACTGTGCTCACATGTACTGTAGGGGTGACCCTACACCCCTTCTGGCCACATACAGCACATTTCATGAAGGTACCTCTTGTAACAGTAGTTTCTCATCCCACATCATCCCCAGTGATTTGTATGCATCCCTTATTGATGGGCATCCTCCAGAACTGTAGAATTGCCCCCGCTTTAAACCAGCCCTGGCCAGGAAGACCATTCTGGCTTACTCAGGTATTTGACTGAAGGGATTCAAGGCTTTTCCTTAAGTAACCTTAGCAACTGAGATCATTGCTACATGCATCCTCTTTCAGTTCTTCCAACCCACGAATAGTTTTCCTCTGGGATTAGGGGAAAATCCCAAATCAAAATCTTAAAATGGCCTCTAGGGCCCTGCATGTTCTCACCCATATCTAATCCTCTAGCTCCCCTTCGTCTGCAGCTCCGCTCACCCACCAAGCCCTTCCCAACCCCCGTGGCACACAGGTGAGACTCCACAGCTGAGGTCTCTGTCACCAAGTCACTTCCCAACTCACCCTCCAGATAGCAATCAGCTCAAATATCGCTTTCCTCAGTCTGTCTACCCTGGTGACAACCCTCCCCCCTCCAGATTTGATTAGTGTCCCCCATTCTAGCCCACTATGGGTTGAACTAGTGTTTCTGACCTACCAAGCCATCCCTAGCATATGGTTCTCAGGTCCCTGTGACTCACAGTCCTCATCACCATTAAGTAATTACTCGACTATTTGATTAATCTCTCTGATAGATTATAAACTGTGAGAGTAGACCTCATATCTATTGTGTCTGTGGCTATTCAGCACACAGTAAATACCACCTAATAAATATTTACTGAACATTATTTATTCAAAGCTCCGACAGATTTTTTTTTTATATTTTCTATGTTCATGATATACACAGAATATGGTGTGTAGTTGAGAAAAGTGCTATTTAGTGGGTTTTGTTGCTTTATTTTTTTTAAGGCTTTAGGCATTAAGTGTCATTATCTGATATTTTGCAATATTCTTTGTAGTACTTTGGCCCTAATGTTCTCTATTTGGTGATGCTACTGCGTTGTGCATGTGAAATACATCCAGGGTAGACCACGAGCCTACTAAGACAACCACGATCTTTCCAGTTTCCTTTTCTGCTAAGATAAATTTCAAGGAAAGATTCTCTCCAAAAAAAGAGTGGAACTTTTTCACAGTCCCGTGCCAAGTAAACACTCTCAGATTACAAAGCAATAGATGTTGCAAAATCCTTGAAAAGATGTAATTCATGAAGCAGACGTGGTACATATGTCATGGAAGGTCTAGTGAAAAATCACAGATGACACCAGCTCAAATCTAACCCCTCTCAAGGCAGCAAAGGCACTTGATGTGTGATAGACGCTCCTGAGGACACGGGGAGCCCCGAGCCCTGCTCTCCAGAGTTGGCAGGTCTCCGACCGCCGCAGAGAGACCCTCATCAGGCCGATCAAGTAGGGCCCATGCCCTGCGCTAGGGCTCACGCGCAGGGGTGTGCAATCCCCTCTGCCCACCCTGATGATTTTCCTGGCCACTAGTTGCAATGAACCCTGGCCGTTTGTGATTGCTCTTGGCCCTCATGCACATATGCCTTGTTGTCTGAATCTTCACACCCTCTCCACATTGTAAAAGCTTCTCAAAATCCCATCATAAGCTGAAAAGCCATGCCTGGTTAAGAGCCACCAAGATGATACTTAATGTCAACACCTTGACTCTCAGGCTCACTTCCTGCACCTTCTCAAATGGGCAGGATAACATACACCTCACCCTCCTCCCAAGGCAGCTGTGGGCATCCCTTGAAATGCTGGTTCTGTAAGTGCACCAAAAATGCATCGATTGTGACACAAATAGAAGGGCTTCTTATAACTTATCCCCTGAAGAATTTCCTTCTACTCTGAAGGGATTTACTTACTTTCATTTGCTTATCAAACTTGGAGTCCTGGTATAATTTCTCTCCTGGGAGCACAATGTGGCTAGTCTTTTCATGGATGGATAGGCTTTTGTAATAAATAATCCACCCTTGATGTTAACTTAGCCTTCCAACTGGCCAAGTAGGACTTTATTGGAATAAGCATAGCATTTTAGTAAATGATAAAAAAAAAAAAAATCTTTCTCTGTCTCTGTCTCTCTTTTTTTTTTTTTTTAAAGATTTTATTTGTTTATTCAGAGAGGCAGAGATATAGGCAGAGGCAGAAGCAGGCTCCCCGCAGGGAGCCCAATGCAGGACTCAATCTCAGGACCCTAGGATCATGATCTGATCGAAGGCAGCCGCTCAACCACTGAGCCACCCAGGTGCCCTGTGTCTCTGTCCCTGTGTCTGTGTTCATCTTTGTCCCTCTCTTTCCTCTCCTTCTTTCTTGAGAGGTTATTTCTGTTTTTACAACAATAAATATTTTCCCATTAAAAGCAACTCATGAGCCCTTCAAATTGGTCCATAAATACAGAATTAAAAGGTATATATGTATATATATATATATATATATATATAATAAAACAGTAACCTGTAACAGAACACGAATCAATGGTTCACAGGAACTGGGTGAGGGATGGAGTTGCCGACAAAAGGGAATGAGAAAATTTGGCGAGTGAAGGTACTTTTCTATATTTTACAGAACTGCATACCAAAACAGAGTGAATTTTACTGTAAATGTAATTTTTTAAAAAATGGAACCAAAATAAAAGCACCCATAGTCTTACTAACCAATAACGAGTGCTATGAACACGTCGGCAGACTTCCAACTGGCTTTTTGTATGTGTGGTGGTGTGTTAAGACATCATTGTGATCATGCAGAACACACATACACATCTATGCATACACAGAGTGAAGGAGAGAGTAAACTTTAAAACATCAAATAGTTACTTCGTGCAACTCGTACAAAATGCAAAAGTACAAGGACATTTACTATGTCAAGTCTCTTCTAACCCCTTCCTTTAGGGCATAATTCCCTTCCAGTGTTTGTTTTTACATTTATTTTTTATTGTGGAAAAATGAACATAACATAAAATTTACCATCTAAACTATTTTTGAATGTACAGTTCAGTGGTATTAAATATATTTATAATATTGTACCACCACCAGCACTATTTATCTCTATCATTTTTTTTATCTTGTAGAAGTGAAACCTTATACCCATTAAACAATAACTTCCCGTTCCTACTCCCCCCCACCATGCCCCTGGCAACCACCATTCTAATTCTGTCTCTGTGATTCTTGACCACCCCGAGTGTCTTATATACATGGAATTATACAGTATTTGTCTTTTTGTGACTGGCTTATTTTACTTAGCATCATGTCCTCAAGGTTTATCCACGTTGTAGCATCTGTCAGAATGTCCTTCCTTTTTAAGGCTAATATTTCATTGCATGTATATACCAAATTTTGCTTATTCCTTTCCAGTTTTTCTATCTTTCCTGAGATAATCTATATACATGGGAGATAAAACACACATACGCTTCTTTTCTGACACTAACATTAAGACACCAAGTCCATACTTCTGCATCCTGTCTTTTTGTTGTTTTACTTAACAAAACATGGAGATTGTTCCAAATCGTACATACATAGCTTTTCCTTATTTTTAATGTTACACAGTGTTTCCATATTTGGATGTACTAAACCTTATTGTATTGGATTGCTAGCCATCTGGATTGTTTTCAGTCTTCTGCTATTACAAACAATAATTTTGCAATGGATATTTTTGTACTTGTGACTTTTCTTTCAATGTGAGTTAGTATTGTTATAGTAGAAAGTCTCAGAATTGGAATTGTGAGATCTAAATCTGCATTTTAAATTTTGATAGAAAAAAATAAAAAATAAAAAAATAAAAAATAAAAAAAAATAAATTTTGATAGATAAGGCTAAATTGCTCTCTTTAGAGTTATACCAAGTTTTACTCCAACTAATAATGCATGAGTGCCCACCCCTGCATTGTGTGTTCTCAAACTTTCCATGTTTGACCAACTTATAACTGAAAAATGGCGTTCTGCAGCCATCTCAATTTATATTCCTCTTACTGTGATTAATTTTGAGCCTCTTTTTATATGTTTAAGAGACAAACATATTCTCTTTCCTTTGAACTGCCTGTTCATATCCTTGGTTCATTCTCTATTTGATGGATAGCCTCTTTCTTATTGATTAGAGGAAGTTTTCGTATAGATTAGAATTAGCCCATTTGGCTATGATGTATCTCATCTCCTTTCTTTTATTTGCCATTTGCCTCTTGTCTTTATTTGGATTTTTTGGGACTCGTATCATTTATTTAATAGTTATGGTTAGATTTATCACTCTTCACATATGGCCTTTCCATTCCAATATTATTTAGAAAAGAAAAACCTCTGAAATAATGAATTCTTGTACTTTTATGGTTTTTTTTTTTTTTTATTCTGGTATTTGACCTATCTGGAATTTATTTAGGTAGAAGAATAGGTGGATTTTCGATGTTTTCTTCCTCCAGATCATGAGTCAGCAAACTTCTGTAAATGGCTAAATAGAAAACATTTTTGGCCTTCATGGACAACACAGTCTCGATGACACTGCTTTGTCATCCCAGTGAAAAAGCAGCCACGTGGGCATGGCTGGTTTCCAATAAAGCTTGTGTATAGTAGGAAGCTTACAGGATTTGGTCTATAGGCTCTAGTTTGCTTATCACAGTGTGGAAGGCTACTTAATTCCTTCGATAGGATTTATTGAATGAATCCCTTTTTTCCCACTGATATCAATAGCACACTTATCATATACTATATTCTTTTTTGTCAGTCTTTTATAAAACTCTCCATTTGATTCCATTGTTCTTTCCACTTATAAGGTTTTACTACACTGTTTTAGTTACTGTAGCTTTATTTATATTTTTAACACCAAGGGGGCCAGTTACTCCTCAAAACTCTTATTTTTCAGAATTTGACTGAATAGATTGTTGAATAGATTGGAGTGTCAGAATACAGGTATAGTCCCATAAAGCATTTTTTTGAAAAGACTTAAAATGCTTCCAAAGGAAAGAAACTGGAAACATTCAGTTATTTAAGTTTACAGTCATTACCACTGGTTAACCTTACTAACTTCTGAGTAGCAGAAACTGGACTTAATTTCCCCTCTGTTATGAGTACCTCTAGGGGCGCCTGAGTGGCTTAGTCAGCTAAGCATCTGCCTTTGACTCAGGTCATGATCCTGGCCAGGAGTCCTGGGATCAAGCCCCGCGTTGGGCTCCCTGCTCAGGGGGGAGTCTGCTGCTCCCTCTCCCTCTGCCTCTACCTTTCCCCCTGCTTGTCCTCTCTCTGTCTCTGTCTCTCTCTCAAATGAATAAATAAAATTTTAATTAAAAAAATACCTTTATTCACTTTTTTACTTACTAATTTAGAGGGTTAGTGTGTATGAGCTGAAAGGTACCTCCCCACTCAAGGTGCCAATGTTGTTTTTCCCAACTTCTGCTTTCTCTCAATCTTCTTGGCTCAGTAAATGCTAAAATCAAGGTTCATTTCCTTACATATGATGGGTTTCATTCACCCCCCACCTTTGTCAAAACATAACTTCAACTATAAAAATAGCATGGACTTACTTTAGAAAATTTGAAAACTGAAGAAAGGAATGAAAGATATTAAAATCACTTAACACTTGGGGCACCTTGGTGGCTTGGTCGGTTGAGCGTCTGCCTTCACCCCAGGTCAGGATCTCCAGGTCCTTCAATGGAGCCCCAAGTCCAGCTCCCTGCTCAGCGGGGGAACCTGCTTCTCCCTTTCCATCATCCCTTCCCTCTTGCTCCACACCCCACCCCCAGTCGTGCTCTCTCTCTCAAATAAACAACAACAAATCTTAAAAAAAAATAAATCACTTAACATTGCACTCAGAGATAACCACTGTTAAGATGTTTGTTATTCATTCTCTTGTGTATATACTTGTAACATGCGTGTGTGTGAGCCATATGCAAACAGTGCACAGCAATCTCTTCTATCTCTTTTCCATTGGTTACTCCATCATGTCACATGTGGTTGTGAAAGATGGGCAGTGTTCCCAAAAAGAGATTGATCAAGCCTCTCTTGTCCTTTAAAAGTATACTTTCAGAGTTTCCACGGACTCAGGGCCATGCCTTCACTACTACTTGTTTCTTTAGGCTTTCATCTTGGTTTTTCTTTTTGAGGAACTATGTTCCCTCTCTCTTTTTCCTCTTGCCGTGGGGCCGCTTTCTTCCTTCATTCCTCCTGGGGCGTGGGGGAGGGAGAACCCGGATGTGAAAGAAAGCACCTTGCCAGCACTCAAGGTCTCAAAAAAGATTTTTTTCCGTATTTGCCCTATGGCATTTCTGTCAGCATCTTCCTATGCTTTTGCCAAAACTTATAAAGAACAATCCTACTTTAGAAAGTCATTTGTGGTACCGTTGTCTGAAAATTAGGGACTTAAAAGAAGAAGGTTCTCTCTTGGAAGCCAGTCAAGTTGTTGAGTTCCTGAGGTGCTATACTATGTCTTGGCTCCCTCTTGCATTCTGAGGGGCCACAACCAAAGGCCTTGGGGGCATCTAGAGAGAGAAGTGCTGACATCTGCCCTTTTTGGAAGGAGGAAGAGGTGAGATCTAATTTAGTAAAACCATAGGTTATCTGCCATATTTCCGAATTTCAAGATAACTCTTTGGCCAATACTGATACAGTGGCACTGTTAAAATCCATCCCCTGCTCATTTCTTTTCCTAATGGAATTTCAGCTTTCCCCAGAGAAATGGTTTTTTGGGGGCACCCGGGTGGCTTAGTGGTTGAGCATCTGCCTTTGGCTCAGGTTGTAATCCCGGGATCCTGGGATTGAGTCCCGCATCCGGCTCCCTATGGGGAACCTGCTTCTCCCCCTGCCTATGTCTCTGCCTCTCTCTGTGTGTCTCTCATGAATAAATAAATAAAATCTTAAAAAAAAAATGAAATGATTTTCTTTAGCACCAAAAAAAAAAAAAAAAAGCTTGTGTTTGCAACATATCAGAATGAAGTAATACATGTTTTAAAACTCAGGAAAGAAGTAAAGATTACAAACATGGACCTTAACAGAAAGACCTGAAGGCTCTGACCCCAGAGCAGGGGACAAATGACAGAGACATAGACACCAAGAGTAGAGAGCAAGAGGTAAAATGACGTGAAAGATGAGGGAGATTGAAAAGTTCTGGTTCAGGGAAAAGAAGGAAAAAAAGATCACGCATCAGGGAAGGGGAGAAAGACTGACATGGATTGGCAACTGACAATGGACAGCTTGCTCTGGTCAATGGAAATATTCTTAGGCACTTTTGTTGATGTCAGTATGATCTTGTTTCATCTCCTAATTGAGCTTGAAAACCAGTGAATAAGAGAGGAAACTAAAGATTCGGTAAAAATATTTTTAGGAGAAGTTCAGAGGAAAGCACATACACATTTAAAACATATATAATATGCAAATAATGGCACGCATTTGAGAATGGGAAAAAAATTAAGTGGCAGATGATGTGTCCAAACAATATTGGTAGCATATGGAGTGATGCAAGAGCAAATGGTATTTTGCAGAGCTGAGAGCCTGATTCTTATCTTTAATAATTTGAATGGCTATCTTACAAAAGGATTGAAAAAGAAAGATCTGGGACCGAGGTGTCATATGTGTTCTATATGTATTTTTCTATTTGTTCAACAGAAGTAAATATCATCACTGTGTCATTACATATTCTCATTATTATTATTATCTTAAATAATGAACACTGCCAACAATGATGTGGGATGCATTTTGGAGTAGTGAGATTCTTCCCATTAGAATCAATCAAGAAAATGTTGGATGAACATCAGGCAGAGATGCCATAATGGGGCTTCCAATGCCAGAATTCTGTGATCAGGTGATCTTCAGACTGAGTTTTTTATGGTAAGGAATTCATACCCTACAGGGATCATCATTTAACAGAAGGGCTCAACAGATCAGATCGCCAGTTTTGATAGAGACTCATATTTATCTACTCGATATCTATTCTCCACAGCTTTCTTCATACCAAAACTTGATTTTATTGGGGCAACATGTACCCAGGTTGAAAACATGACATTTCTTAACTTGTGCTATAGGTAAGGATGATCCAGTGACTAGGTTCTGGCCAAAGAAATATAAGTGGGAATTGGGTGGAGCTTCTTGGATTCTTAAAGAAAAGAAGACTGAGTATGTTGACATGAAGCCTGTCCCTCTCTCTTCCTCCTCCCCTTTACCTCTTCTAGTCTTGACCAGGATCCCTGGTCATGCTGGGACTTGGAGGCAACTTTAAGGATAAAGCCTCAAGTAAAGAATAAGAAGCAGAATATTAATAAGACTTGGTCTCAAGGTTCATTGTATAGATGCCATACCTCCCCCAAATTGCCTCCAAGTTTTCTCATTCTATTAGAAAGACTGAAACCATGGTTTGTTTAAGCCTCTGTTTTGAGTCTCTGTTACTTGTAGCTAAATACAATACACCAGTAAGGGTGAGGTATCATTTACCAACAGTTATCATGCTCATGACTAAATCTTTTAACTGAGGCTCTGCTTGCTGCCTCCCAATTCTTGAACATACCCTTCTTCATCTCACCGATGGATTATATATGAAAATAAAATAGTTACAGTTTCCATTTCAGATTTACATAAACAGTTTAGAAAACAAAACATAAGGGAAATAGCTATTGGTAGTTTCAATCTTTGGTGCCCAAATACAGCTATACTCTTTGGTATATATAACGCTCACTGGATTCCTGTACGAATTCATGTGAGGGCTGGGAGGAGGGGACAATGAAAAAGTGAACCAAACAGTCTAAAATGTTTTCAAAATTTAAATGTAGGTGAAATAGAGCTCACAATCCCCCTCATCACTTACATTTGAATTTGGAGAGAATGCTCAGTTCTTTCTACTTTCATTTCTAAGTAGAGCAGCAGGACAGACTGCCTCGTGGCAGTGTGGCACCTGCCACCAGAACTGAACTTTTAGTCGCTCAAGTCCCGGTGTCATTTGCATGGTTTCCACTGGGAAAGGTCAGGTGTCAGCAGGGGCCATAAGCAAAGAAAAACCTGTCCCTTGGAGCCACCAATGTAAAGAGGAGGGGAAGCAAGTGACAGCACGTCTCTGGGCTGGATCATTTTCAGGGGTAGCAGACCACTACATCCTGAGGCTTTTTTTTTTTTTTTTTTTCAGAAAGGAAGCTGAAGGACAAACATCTGAAGGAAAAATTAGTCTCTGTGAGCAGGTGACAAGCTGCGATAAGCCCTGAGGGTACATGTCAGGGTAGCACAGATGTTCGTGTGAGAACTATTACTTGATTCAACGAAAGTAGGGAGAAGGGTAGAGGAGGGGAGGTGGGGAGATGGCAAAGAAAAACAAAACAGCAAAAATTAGAGTCATCTTGGCCAGACAGCCGATTTTTTTTAAAGGCCATATATCCTTCAAAAGAGCAAAACATTAAAATACCCATGTGGCAAAGACACGGTGAAACTGGAATTTCTCCCTCTTGATTTTGATAGTGTAAATTTGTTCAGCTCACTGGAAGAATGATTTGGTAGCAGGACTGAAGAGCCATAAACGTGTACTTCCATTTATCCAGTGATCTGGCTCTTCGAAAAGTATCTAAAGGAAATCACTCAAAATATATTTTTAAAAAGTTGGATGCCTGAGGTGTTTATTTCACCATATCTACAGGAGAGAAACATAATAATTAAATGTGTGACTCTGAAATAATATTAAGTAATTCTGTGGATGCTAATTTAATAGGATGCAACACTGAAAATTATCTTTAAGATAGAAAAAAATGTGCAAAGGGCTTTTAAGACAAGGGATCTGTAACTAAATCACCTATATGTATTTATAAGTGATTATATTGCAAATATGTAATTATTATAATTGCATGTAGGCAAGAATGGAAAACTTTCCAGGAGAAACCTTTTTGATATTGTAGGATTGTGTGTATAACATTTTCCTCTACTTTAAGGTTCTGTTATTGTTACTGTAATAGGAATACCTTTTTTTTTCTTTTATCTTTTTTCAAGATTTTATTTATTTATTCATGAGAGACACAGAGAGAGAGGCAGAGACATAGGCAGAGGGAGAAGTAGGCTCCCTACGGGGAGCCCGATGTGGAACTTGATCCCAAGACCCCAGGATCACAACCTGAGCCAAAGGTAGACGCTCAACCATTAAGCCACCCAAGTGCCCCACTTTGTTTTTTTTTTTTTTTTCTAAGTGAAGTAAAACAAAAGCCTAAAAGGAAGGCCAGAACTTTACAAGGTGGAGATGGATCAGTCTGAGCCTCTCATTTTATGGATGATAATTTGAGTGTGAACCTTATATGGAATAGAATAGGCTTATCTCATTGGAAACAGTAATACTCATTTTCCTAAGTGTCTATCAGAAGTCCTGTCACTTCCAAGGAGCCTACAGGAAAAACATTAAAAAAAGGGGTGTGTGGCGGGGGGGAGGAAATGCCTGGGTGGCTCAATGATTGAGCATCTGCCTTGGACTCAGGTTGTGATCCTGGGGCCCTGGGATGGAGTCCCTGGGATGGAGTCCCATATCAGGCTCCCTGCAGGAAGCCTGCTTCTCTGTCTGCCTATGTCTCTGCTTCTCTCTCTGTGTCTCTCATGAATAAATAAAATCTTTATAAAAAAAAAAAAGATGAGATAATGTGATCTGAGCCATTGCTCTCAAATCGCCCTGTTTGCTTGCTTTCAAGCATTCCTTCCCGTGACATAGTGCTACTCTACAGTAACTACATCACATAATGAATAGAATATCAACATGCGCCTCAAGGGGAGGGAGGGAAGAAATTATTTTCCAGAAGACCCAGGAGTTTCAGAAGCATGATTTTCCTTCTCTACTACTTCTCTGTCACACTCAATATGTAGGATATGCAAAGAAAATGGGAACAATTTAGGTGCCAGCTGTTGGAGGAATGGCAAATTAATGACTGAGGTCTTCTGGAAAACTTAAAGCCAAATAAAATGAATGATTCCCCACTTCTGCTTCCTAGCATCCCACCCAGAGGACCTTTTCCACATTTAGTATTTTTCCTCTAATTTCACTGTCCTTGTAAGAAAATAACCCTAGTGAGATAATGGCTACAGTTCTTGGGGAATAGAAATGGCATGTATTGTACTACTGAGGTATTGTTTGATCACAGGCTGAAAGGCAAAGCTAGAAAATAACCAGGCTGGGGCTGTAGAACTTCGGGAAGGTGGAGGCCAGTGTCTTTAGGAGGGTAAGCACCCCCGAGGACCTCCGGTGAGATAGGAACCTGGATCTCAACAGCAGAACCCTTGGTATGAGGCAGGGTTGGAATAAGTGTTTTCCCCTATGCTTAGGGATGCCATCAGAATCTTCAGACAGTTACCTCCTGTGATGAGAAGGTAATTCAGAAGATGAGCCTGGGGACTCCTGGGTGGCTCAGTGATTGAGTGTCTGCCTTCGGCTCAGGGCGTGATCCTGGAGGCCTGGGATCTAGTCCCATATCGGGCTCCCTGCATGGAGCCTGCTTCTCCCTCTACCTGTGTCTCTGCCTCTCTCTCTCTCTGTGTGTCTCTCATGAATAAGTAAATAAAATATTTAAAAAAAAAAAAAAAAAGATGAGCCTGGAGTTAGGGGGATGGATGGAAGAGCAGATGTCTCTGGGCCTGCATCAATCGGTTTTTCAATAATAGTATATCAAAATCTGTTTTTGAAAAACTTGAGTTGATTATTTGATAATAGTATTCTTTTTTTATACTTAGTTATTATTAAAGTATTTGGAAGTTCATGTCGGTTTCAACTAGAATCAGGAGAAAAGGTTTCGCCCAAGCCTGGGCCAGAGTTCAGAAGGGAAGATGCTGAGACTGGGTAAGACTGTGATGGGTTTCCCCTGGGAAGGTAAAACCTCCAGTCATAGGGTCAGATGACTCGCTGACTGCCTCTGAACTTCTGGAAATTCTTCTTCTAGAAAGAACTCTTCCCTCAGGGAATTCTGTGATTAGGGTTCATAAAGAAAGCTCTTCCCTGTGGGCCTATATTTTATATTCTTACATTTTTGTCTTCTTCTGTTAGGAAGTGCTTTATGTGCTATCAAGGAACAGCTTCTTCTTTCCCTGTGAGGAAGCCTCCACCACAGACAGAAGGCCTTGACCGGCCAGGCCCATTCAGCAGCAACCCCATCAGCTCATAAAGCAAGGCTCTACTTTCTCTTCCCTACCCCTTTTAATATTTTTTTTTAATTTTTATTTATTTATGATAGGCACACAGTGAGAGAGAGAGAGAGGCAGAGACACAGGCAGAGGGAGAAGCAGGCTCCATGCACCGGGAGCCTGATGTGGGATTCGATCCTGGGTCTCCAGGATCGTGCCCTGGGCCAAAGGCAGGCGCTAAACCGCTGCGCCACCCAGGGATCCCCCCTTTTAACAGACATACTACTCCACTGTGAACTTTATTCTTCTCCCTATTTTCAAGAATAAGGTACTTCTACTTTCAAATTGATGTTCTAATATTCAAAACTAACACAAGAAAGTATTTTGTGAGACCAAAAAAATGGTTTGTTGAAATTCTTTCTTTTATTTTCTTTTCAAAAGGATGTTTGATGCTTCTAAGAACAGATCTATGAATCAAGCCATAAAACAAAATAGAAAACCAAAATTAGAGGTAAAACTGATCCAAACTGGAAGGTCAATGTAATTTCTGGTGTGGGCTCCATATTTGTCTATAAGCTTCCTAGTACTCTGGGCAAAAAAAAAAAAAAAAAAAAAAGCCAAATTCTATTTCACTGGCTCTTTTCACAGATGGCTCTGACTGTTGTCTTTTGTCTACCCTGCATGTTTTCTCATGCTCTTCTTCCATTAACACTGCTCTTTTTCCTTTGGGGAGGTTCTTTTCCACCCTCTGCCTGGGGCTGCCAATCAACATGGCCAATCACCTATCTCTTTGCACCCCATCACCCTGACCTGTGAGATTCTGGCCATTGAGTGTCAGCATCAATGAGAATCGTCCCAGGGGTTGATGCATAGACTTTGGGGTGCATTTATTTCTCACCAAAGATGCTATACTGGAAACATATGAATCAGGAGCATCTATTGGCCATCTTCCCTGCCCTGAGGAACAGGCCAGTCTCCAGTGGGAGGAAATGAAAGTAAACATAGAAGACAGGTCAATGGAGAGAGAGCAAGTCCTGTGTGCTGAGTCCTGGCTCTTGTCCCCATGCCCTGAAGTCTGGTTACTACACCTCTTAGATTCTGTCCATGACCCAAGGTTCCTTCCCAGCAAAGAGAGTGAGTAAATTCCCTTCTTTGACTATTAAGTCTGAGTAGGGCTCTGCCACTTAAAGCAGAAAAAAAAAAAATCCTAAATAATACATCTTTTATTATTGGAAAGGAATCAGAGTATCAGTTTAACAAGGAGCCCATTTTATTTCCTAAAATTAATTTTGAAAGGAGAGTCTCACACTGGACTTAATAGCATATATTGAGTGATGTAATGGACAATGCCCTCAACCACACTTTTACAGTAAATGCAGAAGTGAATTTCATGTGATGGTTTCTAGTATAAACCTTGAATAAAAGCCAAGGGCATAACATTAAACCAAAATTGAGTTAAAGCAATTCTGCAAGGATTTTCCAGTGTACAGTGTGTTCAGTGTTCTCCTGGTCCAACTTCACCCCAGGATAGAGCTTCAAGAAGTAGAAGGACACTTTAGAGCATTTCTTTATTTTTTTTTTTTTAAGTGGAGCACCTGGGTGACTTAGTCAGTTAATCATCTGCCTTCAGCTCAGGTCATGATCAGGGGTCCTGGGATTGAGTCTCCCATTGGGCTCCCCACTCAGTGGGGAGCCTACTTCTCCCCTTCCCTCTCCCTCTCTCTCTGCTGCTACTTGTGCTCTCTCTCTCTCTCTCTCTCTCTTTGTCTGTCTCAAGTAAATATATAAAATCTTAAAAATATTTTTAATTTATTATTGAAGTATGGTTGACATTAATTTCAGGCACACAACATAGTCATTAGACAATTTTGTACATTACTTAGTGCTCACCACGGTAAGTATGGTCACCATCTTTCACCATTCAACATTATCAGAGTATTATTGAATATATTCCCTATGCTGCACTTTTCATCTCTGTCACTTATTTATTTTATAACTAGAAGTTTGTACCACTTTACCCCCCTTGTTGTATTTTGCCCCTCCTCCCCCTCCTTCTCTCTGGCTCCTACCAGTTTGTTTTCTTTCCTTCAGTCTGTTTATTTCTTTGTTTGCTCATTTGTTTTGCTTTTTAGGTTCCACATATAAGAGGACATTTTGTAACTTGGACAATCTTCTCCATGTGTCCCTACCCTCGGCTCCCTGCCTCCATTTATCCAAACTGCTGATAAGAGCTGAATAACAAATACTTTGCGATTCTGTTTTCCAATGAGGACTGATGTTTTCTGTTACTAAGCAAGAAATAGATCTAAATGCTTTGGAGACTGAGTGACAATTGAGAAATGAAAATAGTTATGATCCTTTCACCTGACTGTAAGACCTTCCTGTCTCTGCACAGAAGGGATCCATGTGGCCCTTGGGATATCTGGATTTTTTTTTTCAGGAATCAACTTTGGATTGGTAATTACACTAAAGCAAATTATCAATTAGATCCATAGAGCTAGAGAACAAAATGATTTGACTTGGAATATTTTCAAAATAGGAATTTGTAGTTACTCACTGCAAATATGGAAAAGCCACAGAGGAATTTGGCTTCCCAAGATGCTTTCCAGTGCAAAATAGCTTTAAAATGTTCATTTCCTGGACGCCTAGGTGGCTCAGTAACTGAGCATCTGCCTTCAGCTTAGGGTGTGATACCAGGGTCCTGGGATCAAGTCCCACATTAGGCTCCCTGCGGGGAGCCAGCTTTTCCCTCTGCCTATGTGTCTGCCTCTGTCTGTGTCTCTTATGAATAAATAAGTAAAATCTTAAAAAAAAAATAATAGCAATCAATCAAAGAGTGATAATGACTTCAAACCACATGACTCTTATGTAAGATAGTACTCTGAGATATGCAGCCCTGTAGATGGTGAAAATCACAAGTCACTTTTCTATTAGGCCTTAGCCTTTGATATTTCCCTGGATAAAATTGTATTATGTTCATGAATTAGGTCCATTCTTCTGTTCCAATGGCAAGAGAATAAAACCATTTTCTGGTCAAAACTGTTAAATTGGTGGCACTTTGGCATTTTAAAAGAGGCAGTCTATCAAAATAAACAATAGAGATGTGCCAAAAAAGACAATTGGAAAATATCCCTAACAGGACTATTTACACATAATTGATTTAACAAATTTTGATTCAGCGGTTACTGAGCCGAATGTGAATTCTTTCAGATGAGGGAATTTCAGGCTATGGGTGGTAAAGTGATTTGCCCAGACTCCAGTATCTCACATCTTTAAAAATAAAAACAAAATGACAACAAAACCTATCTATCTTAGTACATTCCAGCTTCTATAACAAAACCATAGGCTGTGTGGCTTGTGAACAACAGAAATTTACTTTCTACAGTTCTGGATGCTGGGAACTCCAAGGTCAGGGAGCCTGCAGATTTGATGTCTGGCGATAGCCTAGTTCCTCATAGATGGCACCTCTCTCAGTGTCCTCACGTGGCACAAGGAGCTAGAGACCTCTCTGGTGTCTCTCTTAAAAGGACAGTAACATCCTTCATGAGAACTCCACCCTCATGACCTAATCACCTTCTGAAGGCCCCCCCTCCTAATACCATCACATCATGTCGGGCACTAGGTTTCAGCATATGAATCTGGGGGGGGCAAACACAAGCATTCAGGTCATAGCACCCTCCCTTGGTGCACTGCCATACTCAATTGCTCTGCTCCCTTTCATAGCCCAACTCTTGTAAAGTTATTTGTCATCATCTCCACTTCCTTGTCCTAATCTATTCCTGATATGTTTCCATTCTTCCCTTTTCACTTCTATCTCCATATGACCAAATACAGTCACTTCTCTGTTCTTGCTGTATCATGTGTCTGAGTAGTATTTAACATGGGCGACCATTTTCTCCTGCTTGAAACACTTTTTTTTATTTTGCCATTGGGGATACCATATCATTTTGGTTTTCCTCTTACCACCTCTTACTAGATCCTTCTTTTGGAACATTTTTACTAGTTCCTCCTTCTCTGCTTGACCAATAAATGTGGAATGTTTCTGTTACTCTTTCTACACATCTCTCTAGGTGACCCTTCCAGTCCTTGGCTATCTATGCAATCTACATCTCTATGACTCTCAACCTTGACCTCCTCCCAGAACTTCAGACCTGACTACTCAACCTATGTGGAGATGTCAGGATGGCATCTCCATGTAGATGTCCAAGAGATCTCTCAAATTTTACACTAATAAAGTGGAGTCCTTGATTTCTGTCCTCCATTCCAAGTCACCTCTCCCAGACTCTTCTATCTGAATTAATAGCACCACCATCCACTCAAGAACCTCAAAACAAAAATGAGTTATTTTTCTCTACTACTTCATCACCATATTAAGTTGACCAGTATGCCTGATCACCTCTAAACGCCCCCCCAAGTCTGTTCATTTTTAAAAAATATTTTATTTATTTATTCATGAAATACACAGGGAAAGGCAGAGACACAGGCAGAGGGAGAAGCAGGCTCCTTGCAATGAGCCTGATGTGGGACTCAATCCTGGGACTCCGGGATCATGCTCTGAGCTTAAGGCAGATGCTCAACCGCTGAGCCACCCAGGTGTCCCTTAGTCTGTTCATTTTTATCCACATCCTCTTTTATCACCCAAGTAAAAGCTACCATCACATCCTGCCTGGGTGAGAGAGTGGTCTTCTAAGTCCAGCCTCATAGGCCTCCTTCTATTCCTTGAATATAACAAGCAGTTCATTTCCAATGTGAGACCTCTGCATTAACACTCTACCTGGAATACTCTTCCCCTCCTTACAAAGCTGGATCTTTCTTGTCATTCCATCCAAGGCTTTAGCCAAGTCCCTAATCTAAAATAGCCTCTCAGTCACTATTACATTGACTCTCCAGAGTGCTTGTCCCCATCTGATTGTGTCTGTTGGTTTGTTTATATGTTGGCTGTAACACAAGCTTTATGAGGGCAGCTATGTATCTTTCTCACTGAGACATTCTCAGCACTGAGACAAGGCCTGGCACCAAGTAGCCCTAAATAAATACTGGATAGTGAATTGAATAATTTATGTTATCTTTTTAAATGATTCTTTCATTTAGGGTTTCTTCTAAAGATTTTATTTATTTATTTATTTGAGAGAGAGACAGAGAGAGAGAGAGAGACCATGAGCTGGGGTCAGGGAGAGGGAGAAGAAGAAGCAGACTCTATGCTGAGCAGGGAGCCTGACATTGGGCTCGATTGTATTTATTCATGAGAGACAGAGAGAGAGGCAGAGACATAGGCAGAGGAAGAAGCAGGCTCCCTGCAGGGACCCTGATGCAGGGCTCAATTCCAGGACCCTGGGATCATGACCCAAGCCAAAGGCAGACACTTAACCAACTAAGCCACCCAGGCACCCCTAATTCTTGCGTGTAGTTACATATCAGCTATATCCAGGAGAACTGTAATCAATATTGAGAACCAAATTAGCTTTCAAAATTATATTTAACCTCCTAAATAATAATTTCTGAGTTGCCAACAAGAAGACAAATGATATACCAAGATGGACATGTAAATATTTACAAGTATAATCAGCTATGGTTATATGTATACATACATAGCCAAAAATCAAGGAAAAGTATTATGGATTTGGCCTTTCCCATTATGACTCAGAGTTATGCAAAATATGAATACAAATCAATCTTTTATTTTTTTTTCAAATCAATCTTTTTAATGTTATTGAAATGCACTTTACAATTAAAAATCAATATAATAATAATGATTTAAAGCCCAAAGTAAATATAACCCAAACACTTGAACATATTTGATAAAATATAAACATCTAAAAGTGAAAAGTGTTCTAACCATGAAGAAACCCTGAGAGGTTTCAAACTCTTCTACAGTGTTTTCACTGTGTTATGAATGGCATGGATAGGATGATGACAATGACAATAACAGTAAATTAGCTATATGTTCTTATAATTCTAAAGATACCATTTGAGAGGCTCTTTGTGAATTATCTAATTTAATCCTCACACAGCCCTGTGAAGCAAATGTGATCATTTTGATTTTTACACATGAAGATGGAAGGTGAAAGGGGACAGATACTTTGGGAAAGTGACAAAGTCGTTAGGTGGCAGATTGCTACTCTGTCAGAAGAAAGAACAGAAAGGTGAGTCTATTGGGGAGTAAGATACATATGGTAATTAACATTTTTATAGAGGTTTACAAACCACTTTTTGTAGCTGTATACATGGTGCAACCTTTTTTTTTTTTAAGATTTGTTTATTTATTCATGAGAGACACAGAGAGAGAGGCAGAGACAGGCAGGGGGGAAGCAGGCTCCCTGCAGAGAGCCTGATGCAGGACTCAATCCCAGGACCCCAGGATCACAACCTGAGCTGAAGGCAGGCACTCACACTGGCCACCCAGGTGCCCCCCGTGGTGCAACCTTTAAATAACCAAATTATTGCTGTGCTTGTTTGGATATGAGTTCAGAAGATAATGCCTTTTGCAGCAACTGAGCTTGCATTTTGTCTAAATAGACATGTTGAGCTGGAAAAGGAAACTCTGAGACACGATGCCAGAGTGATGCTATTGCTGGTGCTCTCACCAGTGCACACAGGTCCCCCTGCCTGGAAGGCCTGTCCACTTGGGGATAAGATGAAATTTTACAAATGTGCTTGAGCAAATGCATCTCAAGATTTTAACGGACTTATTTGTAATAATATTCATACTTACCATCGAAATTTTATACACCAAGACTACCAAGGAATAAACTTAGATTACAGAGTGCTCACAGCCCGACTTGAACACCTAGGTCTGTAAACCAGTGGAACTCTCTACAAAGGTGAGAAAAAGAGCTCCAAGTTGTGAATTACGTTCAACAAATACTTCTTGAATCTGTCCCATATACTATTCTAGTCACCAGAAATTTAGCAGTAAATGAGCCGAAGATAAACACTCTGCCCCCAGGAGGCTCATGTGGATGGAATGAAAGAGTTTATCTATGTAAAAGAAAATAAATAAAATCAGAATGGGGGATGGGGCAAGGAATACCACAGTTTTTCCCTAGAATAATCCCTGAAGGTAGCCACCAGAGGGCTACCTAGTCTTACCTGGTAGCGGTGATAGGACACCAGCCTCCTCCTACCTCTTCCTTCTTCCCACCTTTGAATTCAGCACACTGATATTCTGAATTATGAAGTATCCAAATGGAGACAATTTATAATTTTTGCCCTGAGACACTATTTGGAAACAGTGGGCTTATCCTTTAAGACTGAAATTGAGAATATCTCTGGAGCCATAAATCAGAGTCAGATAGATGTGACTGCCAGCTTTTTTTTTTTTTTCTTTTACTTTCTTCTATCTTTCTTTTTTTTTCTCCAGATTTTTGCCAAGGAAAGTTGTCTGTTGTTCTAAAGATTATACTCAATGTTCTAAAACAAAAATATCTCATTAAAAGGAAACCTGCAGTTGCATCAAATGAGGTTTCTATCTTCTTTGCCTACAGGCTGAGCCAGATGTGATTTGTTTTTGTTTTTCCTCTTGGTGGTGAGTTTTTTAAATTTATTGTTTGCCTTTGTTTTTCTAGCATGGATGACTAGGACATAGTGAGAAAGATAGCTGGCAGATAAAGACCCTCTGATCTGACCTAAACTCATAGTAAAATATTCGTCTTAAAATCAGTCTTCTTTTCCATTTTATTCCAGTCATTCCCTTGGATAAGGCACAGACTTGAGTCAAATCATACTCCTCAATTTTCCCCAGATTTGTCATGAGATGTCTCTCCCTTCCTTTCCTGTATATATATGACAAAACTCTATTCTCTAAGTTGAACTTAAATGTTCTTTCTTGACTTTATCCTCTTCCTGGGCAGATGAGTTGCTCCCTTGTCTGTGACTTTTATTTATTTTTTATTTTATTTTTTTTGTCTGTGACTTTTAGCCATTATATACTACTACCTAATGGATAATAAAGCCAAAAGAACAGAATGTTTGAGCTGATGGGATCCTAGTGACTCTCAGTTGCCCAACTGGCTTCCTCCAAGATTTTTTAAAACATTGAAACATGTCCAGGTCCCAGCTACAGATTCAGGTGGCTGAAGTAGAACCCAGGAATCTAGACCTTGCTAACATCCCTTGAGGTGATTCTGATACACAGTCAGATTAGGAAACCACTGTGTCAGTGTAAATCTCTCATTTCATAAGTGAAGAAGCAAAAGTTGAGTGACTCATTTGAAGTGCCAGAGAGTCAATAACAAAGTCAGGAGTTAGACTCAGCACCTCCTCACTAAACCACCTATCTTGCTTCACACACCATCTGGTGATGGACAGGTCCATCACACAACATCAGTCTGCAGTCTCAACCATGGCACATAGGAACAGTGAGGGGTAGAGAAGATATTTCTAGACTAGAAGTCAGCTATTTACCAACCAGGTGACCTGTGTACATGATATGAATGCATAGCTTTAGTTTCTTCATCTGTTTTAATCTACAGCATGATATGTATACAAAGTGCATTGTAAACTCTAAGTGATGTCACAAGTATAAACAAGTAATGCCAAAAAATAAAAAATGAATAAACAAGTAATTCCAATGACCAAAAATAAATACAATGAACATACCAATAACAATAGTGAAAGTTAGAAGCGATTCCTTAGCTCAGAGGTAAAAGAAACTAACCAGCCCATCACTCAGGCTAGGCCTCATAGGCTTCAGTCTCCTGGTGGGGCTGATGCAAGGTTCAAAGTCTGGTCTGTAGCTTTGCCATTTCAATTTGCTCTGTTGACCAAGTTCTGGGGTCCTGAGTCACATCACTGTTCAGCTGTTGAAATCTCTGTGGTAATTCTGCAGAGTGCTAGATTAAAGCAGACATTATTGCCATTTGATTCTCCTTTTCCCAAGCTAGTCATGCAAATATAATGTCTTTTGGGGTGCCTGTGTGGCACAATCCATAGAGCATCTAAGTGTGGGTTTTGGCTCAGGTCATAATCTCAGGCTTATGAGGTCGAGCCCTGCATTGGGCTCTGCACCAGCATAGAGTCTGCTTGAGATACTCTCTCCCTTACCCTCTGTCCTCCCACTCCTGTTCTCTCTCTCTCTCTAAAATAAATGAAAAGATCTTTAAGAGAATATACATAATGTCTTTTTTGGAGTGAGAAACAAAATTGCAGTTGTCAATGTAAGAGGGTCACTCAATCTCAAAATCCATGAAGACCACCATCTTTTTTTCTAAGTCAGTTTTACCTTAAGCTTGTTATAAACGTAGATTATGTTATTCTACCTACCTTTTAATTTTGATGGGATTTGAAAACTACCCACATAACCAAATGAGATTTCAAAAGGCCTTAATCTCAGTAGTCTTTTACAAGCTAATAAAGGGTAGATAAGCCATGCATATTTTATTCTCCTCCCTTTTAAGCAGGAGTTCACTGGTTCCAATTCTGTAGAATAAGTTTCTGTGTATTATCTTATTGAAGGGGAAACTATTTGGGTGCCTACCTATAGCACCCATCACCTCTCTTCTTTGAGCAAGATAACAAGAAGCAAAACAACCAAGGAAAGCAGCCTCTTTGTTTACAAGTGAAGTCCACTACTTGACGCCAATCTTTTACATGTTATTGGTCAAATAGAAAAATAATAGAGCAAAATGTGACTAAAAACAATAAATCAGCACTGATTCAGATTACACGAGAAGCTTGAATTCTGTCTCCAAAATAACCTCACTACTCCTGTTCTTCTCTTTTTTTGTAGTGCCTTGCACATTATTCCACCTAAACTGGCATTGAGCTCCACAGGCAATTGCTGCTGCTGGAAGATGATAGTATAAGAACCCTGTCTTTTTATTCCATTAACTTTTTGTATAAAAGGGAAAACTAAATCAGTGAACTCAGCCAAGAGTTGGGAGACCTATATTCTGCCTCATTTTCTGTCTTTGTTAAAAAAGGAAATTAGACTATATTATTTTTTTTTAAGATTTATTTACTTTTTTTCAGAAAGAGCACAAGTGGGAGGGGAAGAGAGAATCTTAAGCAGACTCCACACTGAACATGGAGCCAGACAGGGAGCCCGATCTTATGATCCTGAGATCACAATCTGACTCAAAACCAAGAGTCAGAGGTTTAACTAAGTCAGAAGTGCACCTAGACTAGATTATTTTTAAACCTTCTACGTGCTCAAAAATTCAGTAATGTTAGGTATTGTTTTAAGTGATTCTTCAGGGGTTCAGTGAAATATTCTTATTTCAGTCTTTTGTATCCATTCAACAAATATTTATTGAGTACCCACTCAAACTGGCACCCACTGAAACAGTGCCAGGCACTGTTCTAGGTACTGTGGATACAATAATGGACAAAATGGACAAAACCCCTGTCCTCATGTAGTTTATGTTCTAGCACCTATAAAATATTGTCTATTTGAATACTTAAAATGTATTCTGATTTGGACGGAGGCAGGACTTTTGCAGGGCTGGGAGAAATAGAGAAGAATGAAGCAAATGGAATTCATGCCACATTCTTGTCTTTCTTTACTCCATTCTCTTGACCTGGTCCTAGAACAGCAAAATTTTACAATTTTTGCTACCAGCAAATGGTTATGAAATTAAACTGTACTACATGCAAAAGATTCAAAGCAAATCAAGACATAGCACCTGTCCTCAAGACCTGACAATTTAATTGTGGAAACAAAGCTCATATATAAAAAAGAAAATGCTAATTCAAAAAACCAATCAACTGAGAGCCAGACAAGCAGCCCAGATCGTTATGAGCCCTGTTGGTTAGAAGGCGAGAACTAAGAGTTGATCCACTTCAGGAACACTTTGTAGTGCATGTAGCACTTGAATCTGAGTAATACAGGTAGAATTGAGTTATACACATATCAATAAATTAAATAAAAAATATGATCCACAAAATAAAAGAAGGATGTAACAAAATAAGTTTCTTCTTCTGCCAATAAATACACAGTGCGTAGCTTTATGCACCATGACAGGATTTATTGACTATTGTGATGTCATCAATAAAGGCTTTGAAGTACAGAATGGGGGGGAGAAGTTAATGGGAGAGATTGACTTGGGGGACTTTACACTTTAAGAGTGATGATCGGATTTCTCATGAATTATTAAGTAATATCCAGCTGACCAAAAAGATGAAAGTTTGAAAAGGTACACAAAAGACCTTTGTGGCTTGGACCTGGCCCAATCTGAGCTCAAAAGAAAGCTCCTTGTTTTACTGTGGTGGTGGTTGGATGTGCTCTGAGCCAGAGCGAGGCCCGCATTACCAGGAATCCTGATCACCAGGAACACCTATTGGATTCAGTGGTATTTACCTACGTGGCCTCTTCAGAGAGTGCCTCTATAGGATCATAGCCCGAAAGAAGTTCATGTCCCAACCCATGCCCTGTTCCTGCAACAATTAAGTTGGTTTCCTTTTACCAGTGTTTTCAGTGGTCACATGATAAAAGAAAGATATGTTTACAAAGGAAAGAGAAAAGGTCTGGACATCTTAGTTGACTTTGAAAAGTGCCCAACAGAAAGATCCTGGGAGCTTTCCGAGTCTCAACGTGTTTCTCTCAGGTCTCTGTGAACTGAGATAAAAGTAGAGAAGGGGAGAGACTGAGGTCACCCCTCGTGCTGAAGCAGCAGCTGGTAGAGTTGGTGACAGTCCTCGTTATTTGCATCTACACTGAGCTGGGATTAGGAAGCCACCTGTCTTTCCAAGCTTGTTGTGATTCAGTCCCTTGGGGGAGAAAAAAAAGAACTCCAGATGATAATTTTAATGCCCAGTAGACCTGGGAAGACAGGTATGATTTAGCCAATGAGTAATAGGAAATAAAATCAATCAGCATTCTCAGGCTCGGTCAGTGTGACCTATACCAATGTGCCCTTAGATGTAGCACCACGGCACCTTCAGATGTGGAAATACTGCCAATCTTATCCCTTAGAGTAAGTTGAAGAATTGTTAAGGGGTATGAACATTACCCACGTAAGTGAATAAAGTGTTTTTGGAAAGGCTCTCTCTTTTCATAAGTAATTAGGTGGCTACAATGATGTCAAGGAGGAATATGGTCACAGAGTGGACTTGCCTTCTCAAAGTCTGCTTCTTGACCTGGAGACAACCCAATAGGAAGAAGGTACATGTCATATTTTTGAGGCTCTTCAGCTTTTCCATTCCACTGCTGATGGCAAGAGTGTTTTTCTCCCCCCAGAATGCTCCATTTCTCAGAATACTACTTCAGTGGTACTGTTTTTTTTCTCTCATAATTCTATTTTCAGCTCTCTGCCTTCTCTCATAATGACCTTAAGGCGATAAATTAGTATTAATAAAAATAAAAGTAAAAAAAAAGATAAAGTTTTTTTTGTTGTTGTTGTTGTTTTGTTTTGTTTTGTTTTTTAAATAGAAGTGAGTCTTATGTAAGGGAAAAAGGAACATTGCAGGTGGAATTTCCTCTAATTTTAAATGTGCCTGTCTGGCTTCTGGGAAATAACGAATGTTTATGGGCCTCCCCTCATATTAGGGCAACCGAATCCTGCACACTTTCAAATTTATATTAGGAAATAGCCACATGTTCACCCTCTTGAACCAAACAGTATTCATTTAGCAATCAAAAATATAAAAAGCATTTTATTTGTCATTGTTAAAATCAGCCATCTCTTTCTATTACGAAATTGTCTTAAAATGTCTCCCCCAGCATATCCTTAGTTTTCCCTGCTCCTTGCACAGTATATTGAAGAGTCACAGGTCCCAAGCCAGATGCAAGGAAGCAGACCAAACGCCATTTCAACAAGCTCTAAGGGACAACCGTGATTCTTTTTAGTGCTTGGCATGCTTTGCTTATAATATCACCCTGCAAAGACTGTCAGTTGAGATGATAAATTTTTATTCTACAAAGATTAGAGTGAATATTGATACTTGCCTAACTGGTTTCAACCTGTGGGAGACCTAGTCACAGATCTTCGAGAATTTATACATACCAAAAAGATACTTAAATATTTGACTGAAGTGTGATAGGCTCACTTCTGCATACTTTTTTGAGTATCGGCCAACCTTCTCCTCTTTATGTTCCTTACCAACTAGAAGATCAATCCTTACACCTTGGTGACCTATCTTTTCTTATGTCTTGAATCAGCATTTCTCCTGTCTCTGGAATCAGTGTTACCCTAGTTAAGACCATCAGCATTTATTGCCTGACTTTTTGAAACTTTTGTCTAATTGGTCTCCTTCTTTCTGGTCTTACACCCTTTCAACTCTTTCTCTGCATTCGGAATGATATTACTTCAAATGTTGTATGGGCAGTTCTTACAAAGTCCTCCTGATAGAGGCATGGCTTTCCTTCCAGTCTTGCTCTTCACTGCTTTTCCCCTGTACCCTACCTTTTTCCAACTCTGGGCTACATCCTTGAAGATGACCATGTTCCCTGGTGGTCTCTGGTGTCCCTGACTCCAGAAATAGTTTTCTTCCTGTTTTCTCTGCCCCTACTTCCTCAGATAATTCCTATTCATCCCTGGGATTTTATTTTATATAACAGTCCTTTTCCCATAAAACCTTCCCTGACCTTCTAGCTTTGGATTACACACCCTCCTCTCTGCTGCCACAATGTTCTCTTCCTCTGTTGACCATGCACTGTGGGCACTGGCTGCTCACCTGTCCAATCTCTTTCCTATACCAGGAGCTGCTAAAGGGTAGGGCTGTATTTATCTTATTCTCTTTGTGCTACAGCACCCAGCACAGTCACTGGCACTTAGTATATTCTAAATAAATTGTTGAGTTTTTAAAAATTGAGAAGTCTACACTCCCTTAAATCAACTGTGAGTACTTTACTAGCATGTTCTGACAAGTACTACAAGATATCAAATATTTGAAATAAAATTGTGATTTTCAGTTACATGTTTTTGATATCATAGATTTTTTACACACACATACACATACACTCATGTGATCTCTATTGACTAAAACTCTAAAATAAATCACTGATTAAAATAAATAAATAATCTTACTGCACATGTGTGTATGCATATTCTTTTTTAATTGAC
Source organism: Canis lupus baileyi (assembly GCF_048164855.1). Classification (NCBI taxonomy): domain Eukaryota; kingdom Metazoa; phylum Chordata; class Mammalia; order Carnivora; family Canidae; genus Canis; species Canis lupus. The sequence goes on from NC_132852.1 coordinate 29,715,441, forward strand.
AGAAAAACTCCATAGCCTACGGAATAAGAAAGGGAGAGATTCAGCTGCTATTTTAGGCATACTTTCTCAAGTTTAAAGGTAATTTGGTCAACTGAAGACAGTCATTTTAAAAATGTGCACGGAATTTGTGGCTGTCAAGACACAGATCACAGATCATTAGGAAGTATAAAACATGAAAAACAGCCACAGTGTATAAAAGAAAAGAACTATTGCACCCTTATTGCCAAGAGCCACTTTAATAAAACCTTATGTTAATGTTACAAGTGAGATGGTTCACTTGAAAAAAAGAAATCAAATAATCGTTAGGGAATTTAGGGGCCTGGTGGTCTCATCGCAAGGCGGCAGCCTGCAGCATTATTAGGTGCTGAAAATAAGAAGACCGCAAATAACTGAATGATGACTTTATGGGTTCTTGTAAATCTACCCCCCCACCCCACAGCAGCTTGAAACTGGAATCACATTCTTTCTCTAAATTGTTTTAAGTTAGTAAAGCCCTTTTTTGAAACATTTACAACCAAAAGGTGAACGTTTAAAGATTCTTACTTTGCGAAAAAGCAAGAACTGTAACATAGTTGATCAGTGCGATCATGACGTGGCCCTAACGTCTTGATTGTTCTATTCAATGTGACAAATCTAATCTGTTGATCCCTCTCCCCTCCCCTGTTTTCTTACATGAAAGAGTTTTGTCGATGTTGATTTGTTTTAATACATCCGATCCCATGATCATGGTCGTCAATTTATTTACAAAAATACTTTTAATTGCCTTAGACTTTCAGCCCTATTTTCTAGGAAAGATTCCTGTCTTTATCCGAGTTATTTCTTTCCTTTTGAATGTGACCTAGCAGGCGGAATTTTTAGGATCTCTTTGGTAATATAGATTCGATAAGACTTTTTTTCCCCTGTTAATGTTTCAGTGTTGTTTAGTTATTTTGTTCTTGACCTCATCGTGTTTTCAGTGATTGGAGAGTGATAAAATGAGTCTCAAGTAAAAATCTTTTAATTAAAGCAAACAAAGGATCAGCTTTTACGGGAAACCAGTCCATCAGCAAGTATTTGCGGTTGAAGTCCAGAAGGAGGCTTGTGTGGAGAGACAGAGAGAGAGCCCCAGGGGTCTGGAGATTGTAACGCAGGTGCCCCCATTACAAGGGCCGACCCGAAGCTCCCTTCCCTCTGATGGCTTCCTTACTGATTGTTTTTACTGAGAGTCTTCTCAGACATTTCTGGGAAACATGGTGATTTTCCCTGACCACACACCTTAGAACTCAGCAGCTGTTTTTCTTTTTTTTAACTGATTTTATACTTATATTTCCCCTCTCCTTTATGCTTGGACTGGCAATGGTTTTCCTCTCCCTTGTGCCATAGCTATCATCTCTGTGCTTTGTTTGAAGCTATGGTCTCCTGTCCCCCTACCCCCTGGGGAAGAATTGATTCTTTACTCTGAGCCTCAACTGAAAGTTGGCCTCCAATATCAAATACGTTAACCATCCTCATTTCCTTTATAGGATTCTTTTACCATTCCTGCCAGCTACTCTTTCCCCATGTTTACCTTCTTTGATTGTTACTCTGCCTCCTTTAATACTTGTAAATCTCTTTCATTTCTCCTGGCTCACTCTACGAGCTTCTATTTTCCTACCTTTTTTTTTTTTTTTCAATTTGATAAATTGATCATGTATCACTCAACCAATAACAGCCTAGAATAAGCTGTGTGCTTCCGCTTTTATCTACATCTGTCGTGTGGCAGGACTTTGAGAATGGAGCTACAGCATGCTCCATGTCTCTTTGCTGAGTAACTGGTTGTAAACCAAGGCATAGAATGTTCCCCCAAGATTCTCAAATCTCTTGCAATTCTTTCCTGTCATCTGTCTCCCCCCATCTCCCTTCCCAGATCCACCTACCCCTTTTGTATTGAGCAGGCCAAGTGTTATCTGCATCTTCTATGTCTCTGACCTCTAGTCACTTGAGACAGGCACCAACACAAAAAAATGGGACAGACATAAACCACATTTTGCAGGTCCCATGAGATCTTGCCTCATCCTTGAAAGCAGCCTAAAAAAGAGCCATGGAAAATTCTCCTGTTTCTGTCTTTTCCTCCTTTTGGAATTTGGGAGTGTTTTCGCAGAGTGATTCACCAAGAAAACATTTTTAATCCTCTTCAAGGATCACATATCCCTTACCTTACGGTCGATTCCCAGAGCCACGCTTGGGACATTTCTGATCTGATTTCATCCTTGTCTTCCTCCTCCTCCTCCTCCTTCCTCCCCTTCTTCGTGAAACCTGACTTCGGGTTGGTCTTCACAAGAGAACAGGAGATTTAGCTTATTCATTTGGCACAGCGTTCAACAACAGAAACCAAAAGGACCTTTTTTACTGAGTGACAGAGCATTAAGAAGATACTTATTTCTGCCCTGCTGTGTTTGGTGGCACAGTGGCTGCTCATACAAAAAGAAACATGGTCAGGCTAACAACATAGTTCAAGAAGGCATGAAATCAGTGATGCAGTGATGAAGAGAATGGCTATAAAGCATGAACTCTACAGTTCCTGTCACTCTCAGAAAAAAAAAAAAAAAAAAAGTTTAAAGAATGTTTAATCTCTGATAACCTGGTCTTCCTTTCCACACATACTTTCTAATTAATAGTGACCTTCTCTTTCCCCTCCAGTGTATACAAGCTACTGTATTAGGTTGTGTGAGTAATATAGCCTGGATGAGCTTATGAACCAGGACAGGGAATTTTGTTATTAACAATAATGGCGGGGGTTCCTGGAGGGCACAGTCAGTAGAACAACTGATTCTTGGTCTTAGTTCAGGTCGTGATTTCATGGATTATGGGATCAAAACCAGATTTGGGCTCCACACTCAATCTGGAGTCTGCTTGAATTTCTCTCCCTCTCCTTCCCCCTGCATGCTTGCTCTCTCTCTCTCTCTCTCTCTTTCCCTGAAATAAATAAATCTTTAAAAAATAATGGTAGCAAACATGTGCCAACTGCTTACTCATCTAAGATCAGACAACTAGTAAGTGGTGGAACTGGGACTGGGTCATATGGTAGATGGATGTGTAACATTTTAAGATATTGCCAAACTCTTTTCTAAGGCATTGAATTATTTTATATTCCAAACAACAGCAGACAAGAATTCTAGTAAATCCACATCCTTGCCAACTCTTGGGATGGTCAGTCATTTTAATTTTTGACTTTCTAATTTGTGTGTAGTGGTTTCTAATTGTGGTTTTAATTTGCATTTCCCTGGTGACTAATGATGTTGAGCATCTCTCCATGTGTTTATTTGGATATGTCTATTTTCTTTGGTAAAATGACTATGCAAATATTTTGCCCACTTATTAATCAGGTTGTTTGTTTTCTTGTTATTGAGTTGCAAAGTTTCTTTAATATATTCTTTGATGCAAGTTCTTTATCAGATATGTGATTTGCATATATTTTCTGTCAGTCTGTGGCTTTACTTTTTCATTCTCTTAACTGTTTGTTTGTTTGTTTTTTTGCAGAGAAGATGTTAAATTTGATGAAGTCATGTTTATCAGTTTTTTTCTTTGGGTGATGCTTTTGCTGTAAGAAAATTTTGCCTAACTAAGATAATCTTAGTTAGAAGATCTTAGGAGATCTTATCTTCTAAGATCTTATCTTAAGTTATCTTCTATTTTTTTTTTCTAGACAATGTTTTGCTTTAGGTTTCGCCTTTATGTCTGTGATCCACTTCAGGTTAATTTTTGTATATGATGGGAGATATAGATGAAGGGTTTTATTTTTTTGGTTTGGTGTTTTTGCATACAGCTCTCCAATCTCTCCAGCATCTTTTATGAAAAGAATATCTTTTCTCTACTGAACTGCCTTTGCATCTCTGTTAAAAATCAATGGACTATTTGTGTATGGGTCTATTTTTGGTATCTCTTTTCTGTCCCATAGATCTATTTACTTATATTTATGCCAATACCACACTGACATGATTACCTTAGCTTTATTTTATAAATCTTGAAGTCAGGTAAAGAAAGTAATTTCTCCAACATTGTTCTTTGTAAAATTGTTTTAGCACTTCCAGGTCCTCTGTTGTTTTCAGCAGATGTTTAGAATCAGCTTGTCAATTTCTACAAAAAACTGTCTGCTAGGATTTTGATTGGGATTCTGTTGAACATAAAGATCAAGTACAAGTTAATATTGAGTTTTATCTCTCATTCGATGCTGGTTTTTTAAAAGTTCTTTCAACAGCATTAAAATTTTTTTTCATGTATAGGCCTTACACATATATTGCCAGAATAGCCCCAGGTATTACATGTTCTTGACACTATTGTAAATGGTACATGGTGCAGATTTGCTGAACACATTTATTAGTTCTAGGAGCTTTTTTGTAGATCACATAATATTTTCTATATCTACTATTTTACCAAAAGCATCAAGGATGGGCAGCCCACGTGGCTCGGTGGTTTAGCGCCACCTTCAGCCCAGGGTGTGATCCTGAAGACCCGGGATCGAGTCCCACGTCAGGCTCTCTGCATGGACCCTGCTTCTCCCTCTGCCTGTGTCTCTGCCTCTCTCTGTGTCTCTCATGAATAAATAAATAAAATCTTTAAAAAATAAAAACAAAAAAATAAAAGGATCAAGGAGAAACCAGGCCACACTTTCCACATGGTGCTTGGAAATTCCTTCAGCTAATATCCAAGTTCATTGCTTATAAGTTGTACCTCCTACCCAACACTAGAACATGGCTCTGCCAAGATTTCTGCCACTTTATAATAAGGAATACCTTTCCTCCCATGTCCAAAACTATCTTCCTCATTTCTGAGATCCGACCAGAATCATTTCTAGCATTCATATTTCTTTTTTTATTGGAGTTCGATTCGCCAACATAGAGCATAACACCCAGTGCTCATATTTCTAGCAACATTCTATTCATGGTGACATATGCAATCTCTAAGACAATGGAAGTTTCCTCTGCAGCTCATCTCATTTCTTTCTGATCCTTCACAGAATCATCCTTACCATCCATATTTCTACTAACTTTCCCTTCAAGGCAATCTAGACTTTTTTCTGTAACGCACCTCAAAACTCTTCTGGTCTCTTTCTATGATCCAACTCCAAAGCCAGTACACATCTTTAGGTATTTTTATAAGCAGAAAAGAGAAACCAGGCTTCACTTTACACACTTTTCTGGGAAATCTCCCCAGTGAAATATCCAAATTCATCTCTTACAAGTTCTACTTTTCACCCAATATAAGAGCACAATTCTGCCACATTTTCTGCCTTTTTATTACAAAGATCACCTTCCTTTCAGTTTCTACTATAGCATATTTCTCATTTCCTTCTGAGACCTTGCCAGGACCCTCCTTATACTCACATGCTCGCCACTATTTTGTTGATAATGTATATATGATATATGCTTTCTCTGAGATGATAGAAACTTTCTCTACTGTACTCCTCACATTCATCCAAACCTTGGTCAAAATCTTCTTTAGTGGCTCTATTTCTATCAACCATCTCTTGAAGGCAACGTAGATATTTTCTATCATATGCCTCAAGATTCCTTTAGCATTTATCCTTTAACCAATTCCAAAGTCACTGCTACATTTTCAGGTATTTGTTAGAGTAGCATTCCACTTCCTGGTACCAAAATCTTTATCAGTCAGAGAAATCAAACCCATAGGATATTAATCATATATATATATATATATATATATATAGTGATTATATAATGAATATTTATTATGATTACATAATCATATAATTTATGTGTGTGTATATATATATACAATTAATGTCCTATGTTTTGAAAACTACTATTTCTATATATTTTATCTATTTTTTCAGTTGTTTCAAACAGAAAGCATCTGATCCCTGCTCCATCTTGGATAGAAATGAAAGTCTAATTAAATTTTTGAACCTTACGGAGCACCTGGGAGGCTCAGCGGTTAAGCATCTGCCTTTGGCTCCGGTCCTGTGACCCTAGGGTCCTGACATCCAGTCCTGCATCAGTCTCCCTCCGGGTAGCCTGCTTCTCCCTCTGCCTATGTCTCTGCCTCTCTCTCTGTGCATCTCGCATGAATAAATAAAATCTTAAAAAAATTTTTTTTGAACCTTAAGTTTCTACATTTGCAAAATGAATGTAATAATGAAATCTACTTCATGAGGTTATTGTTGGTGTAGGTTTTAATGTATGCGGAATATTAATAGTGCCTTATACTACTCAAACTGCATTTGTTATACTTTTTAAAAACATTTTTGACATATCGTGATTTCTAAATATCTATAATATTTTTATTTGTGTATATATTGATGCAATTTGACTGACTTAAAACAAAAAAGACCATAATCTAATGTATAAGATGTGGTCCATACAAGGTTATGATAGTATGTTTGGTGCTGTGGACATTAGTTTGTATCTTATTTTGGAGCCTCTGACTTTTTCCTTTTTGTTCGAGACAGTTACTATATTAGTTTCCGACATTATTAAAATCAGTAGATGAGCCACTGATAGCATGGGCATTCTGGTGCTAAAATATATCTTCCTCTCACCCAGCTAGCATTTACTAGGTACTAACATGGATTGCAGATTCTTTATACTGTTTCTGAAGTACAGTGAAAACAAATTCATATTCTTTCTTGCTATCATCCTTATATATTGTTATTTTAACAATTTATTTTAAAATTGTTTAATAATAATTATCATTAGAAATAAAAGCATGAGTTTACTAAGACATATGCCTTCCAAATTCCACATTCATCAGTTATTTTTAGCTTTCTTATCATTATCTTTTCATTACACATTTTTTCCAGAAGTATTTGTGTGTGTATACACAAAATCTCTTCTGCTATAACATGCAAACACCTGATTCTGCAATGCAAATTAGTTTGTATGTGATTGATACACAAGGAAATACTTGTAGAGTACAGAAGTCATTTAGTTTATGTTATGAATTGTCCTTGGCTAGGGAAGCCAGAGTAGAATAATCTCCAGTAAGAAAGAAGTTAAAAATCTCCAGCTCAGTGCCTCCTCTACAGAGCAATCCAGTCCAACCTTGTGCATGTATAGCGCTACTTTATGGCACATTCCCTGCCTCCTGGGCCCAAGGTCCTAGAAGCCCAATTGACTGAGAACCCCAATTCTATCCCTTGTTTCAGCTCCCACCAGTCAGCTCCATTTACCATGTAGCCTGCATTTCCACTGTACTTTGGATTTATTTATTAATTTGAATTTATTTATTTTATTTTTAAAGATTATATTTATTCATTCATGAGAGACAGAGAGAGGCAGAGACATAGAGAGAAGGATAAGCAGGCCCCCTGCAAGGAGCCCGATGTGGGACTCGATTCCAGACCCCAGGATCACGCCCTGCGCTGAAGGCAGACACTCAACCGCTGAGTCACCCAGCTGTCCTTATTTTTTTTTTTTTAAATAACATTCACTGTGGCAGTCTCCATCCATGCTGAATTACTTGCCTGGGCAGCCCAAGTTATAGTTATCTCCCTTGGTACCGATTATGATTTTTGTTTGTAGTCTGGTTATAAAGCTCCATAGGTTTGAAGTGATTCATGCTTTCCTGATATTTCTCATGAGTTCTGTTTTCTACAGTGTGTGATTTTAGAGAAAATCACGGGGGGAGGGTGGTTATGGATGGATGTACTGCATTACGGTAGAAACACCTTTTCTGTGTTACTCGAGGTCTTTTTTATTGTTTTCTTCTCTTCCTAAAATACAAATGTCCAAAAATAAAACAACGTAGTTCTTATTTGCTGTTTTTTTGTGGACTGAGGTGGAAATACCAGAAAGGTAAAGCCAAAAATCTGAAAACAATAACAGAAACAGATCATCTCCTATTTCTTGCCCTGATTATTTGTATGTTAGAGGCCCTGCATGGGAGATGCATTTTCATATGAAGAAATGAAAATATTGAGGGGAACTGACTGGAAAATATGAACAGCTTAAAACTTCTGATATAAAGTAAAACAGTTAATTATATGTGTTTTTTCAAACCAACATATTGTACACCTTAAATTTATACAATGTCATATGTCAATTATATCTCATAATAAATGAATACATACATATATACATACATATATCAATTTCAAATTGAAAGAAATTTAAAGTGTCTTTAAAAATATAATTACAACCTCTTATTTGAGGTTGCTGAGACACATATTTAAAATCCTCCTCTACTCAACTGATAATCTGTTATTTGATCTTGGTCACAAGTGATTCTAAAAATGTTCTTAAAACCACTTTAAATAGAAGAAAAGTCATAAGTTTTTGTGGAGACTTTCCTTTCCTGTATTTCATTTTATTTCATTTTATTATTGGGTATCAGGTGTTATAGGATGTAAGTCAGGATTCCGTTTCCACGTTTTCTCTGGAAGTGTTGAATTTTCCATCTTTTCTGCCTTTGAAAGTACTAGGTCTGGAAAGAGAAAAACTACTCATTCTTTAAGTTAAGTGCATTCAAGTACATTGCAGATCTGACTTTGTAGAAAGTCTCCTTGTCTCCCCGCCCCCATCATCTCCCTACACTCAAAATGACACATTCCAGTCATGTATGTGGGTCTTTATACCAATGTCCCAGTCTATAAACTTTACAAGTACCAATACCAATCTCACTGTATTTTCTTATAAAAGAACATAAATACCCAGATTGCCATTGTGTAAGTAAGGAAATGCTGGATAGTTACAATATTAAATTAATTTTTCTATAAGATTTGTAATATTGCTTCAGATATCTATGTAGAAAGCATAATATATTAAATGCAATATCTGTGGCAAGTTAATATCAAGAAAATCATTTCTGAATTCTGATTTCTTGTATTTTATTTGTCTACTATTTGGGAGTTTCTTTTATATAAGTACAATGTTGATAGTAAATGGTTGAGGACTCTGGAGACAATTTCTAGCAAAAAAGAAAAGACTTGGAAGAAACATGATCATCGTCTCGAGTATTTTGTGAATAGCTATCAGGAAGAGGAAGCAGACCTGTATTTCATGGAGAGCTCTGTGGAGGAAGAAGCAGGCATATGTTCTTGATGTCTGAATGGAGCACAGGCTTGTTGAGGTCAGAAACTCAGTCTTCATATTTAATTACCTTACACTTAACAAAACATGCCCTCACCACTCTACATAGAAGACATCCGATAAATACGGCTGTAAGGTGAACTATTCGTTTTTTAACTAATAACCAAGAGTCAAAGTTTAAAGATAGAATAATGTAGATTTTTATTCAAAAAAGATATTTCTTATAATTAAAGCAGAGAAGAGAATGAGCTGCCATCAGAAGTAGCAATCTCCCCATCACTACAAGTGCTGAAGCTAACGTTGACTGACTCTCATGAGCGTACTGTCGTTGGTTAGAGTATATTCTCCAATGCCCAGAGAATTGTCTTACAGGGCTCCAGGGAATTTTTCCACCCAATGATTTTAGAGTTCTACAGGAAATTTCTAGTTGCAGGCTAGAACTTAGAAGCTTGGGAGAATTCCAGTAACAATGACATTGTTTGGGCTACCAATGGAAAAGTTCCCAGCAAATAGAGATGAGAGGAACATATTGAAGCTCACGTGCTTAGAGCAGAGGAACATGTTTAACTGGGAGTTTTGAGACCTTGCATTCCATTGCTCATATATGACTCTATTTCTGCATGATTTGAAATCAGGAGTTTGTGCTTAGTAACTTTATGTGTATATATAACAGAGATGACTCAGAATTCCTGATGAATCATTAAGACTTTGCCTTTGCAATGTCAGATGCCAATGGCTCACTCTCTTACATCCTTCAGGTCTTTGCTAACTTTCTCTTGATCAGTGAGGTCTTAGCCGACCATCTTATTTAAAACCACAGCGCTCTCCCTGCGATGCCCCCAACACTTACCAATGCTCAGCACACCAAAGGCACTCAATGAAATATGCAGAACTGAACTAACAGGGAAAACACAGTGCTTACCATCTCTACTCCATTGCCTCTCCCATCAACTGTGAATCTCTTACAAAGCCATTCACAAGAGGGAAAGAAAATAGGTGTAGAACTGTGTATCCTGGCACTGCTGATGCCACTTGTCTTACTTCTCCTTGGTCTTATTTGGGAAAACAAAGGCATAGAAGCAAAAGAGGGAACGAGCAGATACTGAACACCTACCATATACCAGGCATTGTGCAAAGCACTTTGCATCCACCGTGTCACCTATCCCTACTACAATCCCATGAGGTAGTTGTTATAATTCCCGCTTTTCAAGATAGAACCAAGTCTCAGAAAGCTTAAGAAATGCTTATAGTCACAAAATCTATGAAAGTGAAATAACTAGAATCCAACGAGGTCTGTCTGACTCTGACAAGGAGAGCCTCCTCTCAGAGTATTCGAATCACTCCCTATTTGAAAGTTCTCTTCGAGGGATGCCTAGGAGGTTCCGTGGCTGAGCGTCTGCCTTTGGCTCAGGTTGGGATCCTGGGATCCTGAGATTGAGTCCCACATCCCGGAGGGAGCCTGCTGCTGCCCCTGCCTAGGTCTCAGCCTCTCTTTGTGTATCTCTCATGAATAAATAAATAAAATCTTTAAAAAAATTATCTTCGATACTCCCACATTGCATAGATATAGAATTTTTTGAAATACAGACAATACCCACAAGGCTTCTATGTTTATGGATAATTTACACGTAAGTGGTAATTATTTTACATCTCAGAGTGAGGGTTCACAGAGGGAAGGACAGGAACTTTGGGGATCCCAATGAGGAGAGAGTTGACTCTTTTAAAATTTCTTTTGACTTCATATGCTATAAAATTCAAAAAGTACAGAAGTGTAAATGATAAAAGCCTTCCTTTGTCCCCATTCCTGTCCAGAGCTACCCTCTCCCCTTTCAAAGCAGAAGTGATTCTAGAGGACTCCTTTCCAAGAAAGCTGCACTATGCTTTTTTTTTTTTTTCTTTTGGATTAATACAAATGTTAACTCCTATACACACTGCCACTCACCTGACCCTCTTCACTTAATTAATACACCTCATGATTGGTGATAAGAGATTTTGGACCACTGTCAAGAATAAAGACAGTCCTAGTCACCTGGGTACTTAGAGAAGCAATCAAAGAGGCAAGGCCCTGGAGAAATTTTTGCCTTTTCTGCCCTTGAAGGTGCTTGTGGTGTCTCTGAAAACTATCAGGGTGCTACACAGTTCCCAAGCTGCAACAGTGTCCCAAGCACCAAAACTTAGGGATTACAGAGGGTTGAAAGTAAGGAGGAAGATCTGAGCAGGAAAAAAGATTCATAGGCTACTGAGCACATTCAAGTATTTTCAAGTAGAACTTATCTTGCTAATGCCCTGTGTCCTTAGACAGTAAGATCTCTGAAGACACTGAGTCCACCTATTTCATTCCTTGTCCTGTTCTCAGCGCCCAGCATGCTGCTTGGTACCTGTTAAATAAATGCTCTTGGTCAGCCTTCACACCTTCACTGTCCCAGCAACAAAAGGTGTCTTCTTCACATTTAAAGCTTCCACCATCCTTTCTACCCATTGTGATTTTCTGCCCCCAAGACTGCTGTGGCCTGCGCTAGAGTCTCCCTCTCTTCCTCCCAGTTGTTCCCAAAGATGAGCAAAAATGAGTTCCTTTCCACTTTGGGGGTTTTTTACTGCTCATCATTGAAAGGGAACAGTTGGAATATCAAATGGGAGAAATTGCAATGATGACAGAGGACTGAAGTGGGGTACCACACAAGTCTGATTTCACTGGCTTTCCACATCCACACTGCTGCGGTTCCTCTAATTCCTGAGCTGATGTCATTAAATCCAGGGATGGAGGACAGGAGGGGGGCTTCATGGTTCTGTCTTGGAGGAGGAAGCCAGATGCCAGCCAGAGACTCCTGTTCTTATGTCCCTTCAACCTTCAGTCTATTTGGCTCCTTGCTCTCTCATCAACATACTTGTGAATTAGACCGTTTCAGGTATCTTTCTCTAATTTATCTTTCTATGCACATCTGAAGCTGCCAAAGCTTTCCATTAAATAATCTAGTGTTTCAAGCAGTCACTTCCACTGTCCCTTGCCAGCTAAAGCCTTCTCGACTGCAGAGGGGAGAAGACCACTAAAAGTTACAGAATAATGTTACATCTGGTTTATAGGTAGGAGATTATTTGGCTGTTCTGATGGGTGTATGACATCCTCTTAGGAATATTTTCACACAGATACTGGGTTTTCTCTAATCTTTTCCTCCCAAGAACTGATTATTTTCCTGAGGTTCACACTTATATATTCATGTAGAGATTGCTCATAATTCCACATATTCCATGTAATTATTGCTTATGATAACCAGGCAATCTTTATGACGTTATTACTGTACAATTTTCTAATCTCACTTTACAGTGATGAATATTGCATACTAATCTGTATAATGCCCTCTTGATTATATTTGCTAGATCTGGGTCTTAATTTACTGGCATTTAGGTTAAACATTTTATAGTTCTTGTATCATTAGTAGGCTTTTCAAAATGTACTTTTATGTGAGAATCTGATTTCTGAGTGAGAGGAATATTTTCATCAATTCTTCCTTAGAATAATCTGAAAAGTAGTAGATACAATGTGAATTTGTCATTGTCAAGAATACACAGGGGATAAAATATTTTAGGTAATCATAAAACAGCTCTTCTGCAGCCAGGGCAATTAGGCCTTGTGTCCTTGAGTTGAGTAGCTATGCACTGAATTACTGGATTTGGAGAATCTTTCCAGCTCCTCAACGTAGTGGCTCTGTGCTCTTTTTTGGTCAAGAATTCTCCAAACTTCAGTGCCCTATTGACAAAATAAGGACATAATAATGCCTCTCTCAGAAAGTTAATAGCAAGACTAAATGGAATAATGCATCTTTGTACTCTTAAAAGACAGTCTCAGGAACCGGACCATGTGGATTTAAACTGTGTAGACTTGAACAAGAGATGAAATATATTTATGCCTTTGTTTTGTCATCTGTAAAATGGAAATAATTTAGTACCTTACTCAAAGTTTGTTCTGAGAATTAAAATAAATTAATACTATAAAACACGTAGATTCTTGGCACATAGTAAGTGCTCAGTAAAATTAGCTATTATATGTGTAAGCATTGTATAAATTCCAATATACTTTCTCACCTATTTTCTGGGTTCCTTTTATGAGTTTGTATATTTTTTGGAAGTATAATTAACATATACTGTCATATTAGTTTCAGGTATATAATATAATGATCCAACAACTCTATACATTTCTCAGTGCTCATCAAGATAAGTGTACTCTTGGGCAGCCCTGGTGGCTCAGTGGTTTAGCGCCAACTTCAGCCCAGGGCCTGATCCTGGAGACCCGGGATGGAGTCCCATGTCGGGCTCCCTGCCTGGAGCCTGCTTCTCCCTCTGCCTGTGTCTCTGCCTCTCATGAATAAATAAATAAAATCTTAAAAAAAAAAAGATAAGTGTACTCTTAATCTCCTTCATTTATTTCACCCAACCTTTCCTCTGGCAACCACCAGTTTGTTATATTTGAGTCTGGAGGGGTTTTTTTGTGTGCGTATGTGGTTGTTTGTCTCTTTTTCTTTGTTTCTTTGTTTTGTTTCTTAAATTCCACTATGAATGAAATCATATGGTATTTTTATTTCTCTGTTTGACTTATTTTACTTAGCATTATACCCTTTGGATCCATCATGTTGCTGCAAATGATAAGATCTCATCCTTTTTATGGCGGAATAATATTCCATTATATGTATACACCCCATCTTCTTTATCCACTCATCTATCATTGGACACTTGGGTTGCTTCTATAGGTTGGCTATTGTAAACAATGCTGCGATAAACATAAAGGTGCATGTATCTTGTCAAATTTGTGTTTTTGTTTTCTTTGGGTAAGCACCCAGGAGTTGAATTACTGGATTGTATGGTAATTCAGTTTTTAATTTTTTGAGGAACTTCCATGCGGTTTTCCACACTGGCTGTACAAGTTTACATTCCCACCAGTAGTGCATGAGGATTCCTTTTCTCTACATCCTCATCAACATGTTTTATTTCTTGTGGTTTTGATTTTAGCCATTCTGACACATGTGAGGTGATATCCCATTGTAGTTTTAATTTGTGTTTCCCTGATGATGAGTCATGTAGAACATCTTTTCATATGTCTGTTGGCCATCTAAATGTCTTTGAAAAAATATTTATTCAGGTCCTCTGCCCACTTTTTACTGTATTGTTTGGGTTTTGGATGTTGAATTGTTTATGTTCTTTATATATTTTGGATATTAACTCCTTATCAGATATATCATTTGTAAATATCTTCTCCAATGCAGTAGGTTACCTTGTCATTTTGTCGATGGTTTTCTTTGTTGTGCAAAAGCTTTCTATTTTGATGTAGTCCCAATAGTTTATTTTTGCTTTTGTTTCTCTTGCCTCAGGAGACATACCTAGGAAAATATTTCTACAGCAGATATCAAAGAAATTATTGCCAGTGTTTTTTTCTAGGAGTTTTATGGTTTCAAATCTCATATTTAGTTCTTTAATCCATTTTGAGTTTATTTTGTGTATGGTATAAGGAAACGGTCCAGTTTCATTCTATTGCATGTAGCTGTCCAGTTTTCCTAATACCATTTGTTGAAGTGCTTTCTTTTCCCCATTATATGATCTTGTCTCCTTTGATGTAGCTTAATTGACTGTATAAGCATGGGGTTGTTTCTGGGCTCTCTATTCTGTTCCATTGATCTTTGTGTCTCTTTTTATGCTGGTACCATACTGTTTTGATCACTACAGCTTTGTAGTATATCTTGAAATCTGGGCTTATTATACCTCTAGCTTTTTTCCTTGGTTATATTTATTTTATGGAATTATTTTTTAACAGATTCAGTTAGATTTTAGAATACAAAGCAAGGATGTATTCACTAGGTATTGGGGAGCCTGTCTTGATGTTTCCTACAATTTTATTCATATTTTACTATTATACACATAAGTCTTATCCTTCTTCTTGATACTTTTTTTTGAAGGGAGGGGCAATATTTTTCTTTGTATAGCTTTTAGTGCTTAGAATAATGCTTGTTAGTAATAAGGATTTGTGCTTAAAAAATATTTCTTGGCTGTGAAATTGTTTACTATTTTTGGAAGGAAGTTTAGTAGGAAATGAGTAGGCTTACATCATTGTGGCTGAGGGTCAACAGCAATCTTAAAGTTGAACTCAGTAATAGAAATTTGTGGACAAAAATTAAGTTTGGTATAAATTCAAGTTTTGAAATCCAAAAGTGCCATGATATAGTAGAAAGGGAGCAGTATTTGTCCTCAGTCGCATAATCTTGGGCATGCTCCCAGACAAGCAACTTTATAGTATCTCTACTTCCCCATCTGTAATATAAAGACTATATATCCCCTCTTTCTATTTCCAGGGATGCTTAAAATTATTAACGGAGGTAATCTATTGGAAAGTGCTTTGTAGACTAAAAAAATCAATGTACAATGTCAGGGTTATTGATAATTGTGAGAGGCAAGCCAATGATTCTGAAGAAGACAGCAAATATTTTTCTGGTCAGCTATATATTGGTAGCTTATATTTTTTCTGGGCTGGTTTTATTTAGTCTTATCTATTAAATTCTGTAAAGAACAAGGTAAAATTGATTAGTCCTTTAGACTAAAGGATCTTATGTGAGTCAATACTTAACTCCAAAATTTTACCCTTAGGATAGTAGGGATGTCTGTTATCAGTGGAAGTGAAGGCTATTGTAAAGAGAGAGGTAACAGGGGCCAGCACCACTCACCATTTTCATGGAGGTCCCCTAATTCTTTTTGAGTCTTCAGAATGGATGCTGGTGCACCCCTCTTTGGTAAGTCCTCTTTTCCTGTCTCTCTATCCCCTTGTATTTCAATCTCCAACTATGTCTCCAACTGTAGCCTTGTCCAAAGTATAAGGCAAGGGGAGAAGTGCTGGCTATTCCTAACTCCAGCCTTGATAACAAGCATGAACTATGTTTTCTAAGTTCTGATCATAAGGTAATTAGAAACACTATGATCTTTTGAAAACAAAACATGCTGATGGTTCCAAAACGGAGGATCTGACTATGGGCGTCTCAGCTAATTGCTAGGAGAGGTGTAGCTGATAAAACCCTCTTGTAGAATATGTCAGGATGGAAAGAATCAGAGGGGTCACTGAGTTCACACCCTAAATTTTAGTACAAGGAGCCATCTTGATACATTTCCTTTGCATACCTGAGAACAAAATGTTTGCTGGAACTCATTTATTATCAGTAAGTGCTCTGTAGGCTCTGAAGTGCAGAGATGTTCCTCCATAACTCATGGTAGGTTTGGGACAATAAGTTACTTACTGTTAGGTCACTGAAAATACTTGAGGTAGCCGGTGGGAGGAGGGGTTCTTATGATGAGAATGTAATGATGTGTCCTCTTATTAATAGAAATGAAGCTACCACTGACTCGTTCTCAGGGTGATGAGCATTCCTCATTGAACTATTTTCTTGATGATGGTCTTACGCTGAGCAGTTTATCCTCTCTGCTTTGCCCTCTTCTTTTCAAGCCCAATGGCCAGGGAGTATAAGTAGCTGGTTGGGATGGGGAGTCAGGTCCAGAGATCCAGGAGCAGCTTGTGACTGTGAGGCCCAGCCAGGCAGACTGGTTCAGAGAAGGAGCCATGACCCTCAGCACATGCAAATTGTTAGTTAACACTCTGACTCTTGGCTGGTTGGGGAACGCTGAGAGAAAACACCTCGATTCCTACTGAGCTCATTATCTTAAATTAGTTTCCATGGTCTATTGGCTTGTGCAGGAGAGTGAATTCTCCAAGGCCGTGGAACAGTGTGTGTATGGATGGGAGTGTGGGGGGAAGGTTCTCTAAGACGAGGAGATGAAGTTAAGCTTCCGTGAAAAAAAAAAAAGAGGCTGTTAATACTTTAACTCACACACACTCTGAGCCGAGAGCTTATTTCTTTACAGTAGTCTGAGGACCTGAGCCAACTGCCAGGATGCAAATGGAAAGTGAACAGAGCAGGTAACAGTTAACTCCAAGCTTTACCTTTTCCCCCTTAGCTCTGTGCTAAGAGATGAGCTTTACAACCAACTTCTCTCTATCTCTGTTTTCTTCTGGTGCAAACAGGGTGATGACATTGACTCTCTTCACAGGAAAGCACTAAGTGAGGATTAGCTAAATAATGAGAGCAAATTGCAAGGGTGAAGGAAATGCTCGATAAAATTGCTGATAGATTTCTCCCAGTGGGAGAATCCCTTCAACGCTCCTTTCATCTGGGTCTTACAGGCAGCGTGTACCACTGCTATCTCTGCTGTCTTCTCAAGCCTTCCCCTGTGAGCACTGGCCTCTGAGGAGCTTTGAACTACCCATTGAAATGGTTCCCACATTCTCCCACCAACAGCCAGAAATGGCAAGACTCATTTTTCTCCGCACAGGGAGAAACTGAGGCAGGAATTTGGCCAAGAATTACCCAATTCTTCTCTGTTCCCATCCTGGAGGAAGCAGCTTTTCAAAAAGATTCCATTCTGAGTATCGATTTCACAAACTTTCTGGATAATAATTTAGTAAGCTATGCTTTAAAAAGTCTTAGATACATACATAACCCTTGCCTGAGAAATTCCACTATCAACGTATAATCATTTGTCTTACCTACTTTTCTTCTTCATACCAGAGTGTATTGCCTTCAAGAGAGAACTTAACCACTTTGGGGCTTGGAACCAATCTGTTGCTTATCCCATCTGCCCACCAAATTGTCTGATGAATCTGCTTCTTAGTGGGTCACGACCTTCCACAGGCTGCTCATCCTCTAATTGTGGGCATTTTCAAGGAAATCTGTGTATTTGCCCAGAACCCTGGAAATGTAGATTTGAGAAGGCTTGAATGATCACAGCCCATGCTTTCTATTTACAGATAAGGAACCTGAGATTCTGAGAAGACAATGGCTTATCCAAGAGTTCATACCTATTCAGGGGCCACAGAACAAACTAGACCCCTGGGCCTGTACTTCCTATATAGGCTTTTCTCTAGTTATGGAAGCTTAACAATTTGAGATATAAAGTAGAGAGAAGTACTGTAGGGTGAACCTCTATGAAGTAGAAAAATAAACCATGCTTGTACTAGATATCATGGTATCCAGGAATCCACTATGGGTGGTGTCTCAGCTTAGTATGCATAATTTAGAGTCTGGAGCCATGTACTTCAGTTCATTTACATTGATATCCAAGAATGCAAATGGAAATAAAATAAAATAAAGGAACAACCTTTATCAGTTATTCAGCTAAATCTCAATATATTGTGTGTCTCTATATTTGATCTTTATTAGGGCATTGTGGACAGGTGGTTACTATATGCTAAAGTATTTACATATTGTGATGGTTATTCTTATGTATCATCCTGACTGGGCCACAGGATGCCCAGACATTTGGAGAAACAGTATTCTGACTGTATCTCTGATGGTGTTTCCGGATGAGATCAATGTCTGAATTGGTACACTGAGTAAAGCAAATTGCTCTCCTTAATGTGGGTGGGCCTCATCCAATTAATCAAAGACCTGAATAGAACAAAAAAAAAGCTGGGTAAAGACAGATCTCCTCCTGCCTGAGTGCTTGCAGCTGGGACATCCATCTTTTCCAGCCTTTGGACTCACACTACAACATGGGCTCCTCTTGGATCTTGAGGCTACCACCAGCTTTCGAACTGAAACTTACATCACTGGCCCTCTGGGTTCTCAGGCCTCTGGACTCAGACTAGCACGACTACACCATCTGCTTTCCCAGCCCAGTCTCTACCTTGCTGACTGTAGGTTTGGGGACCTTTCAGCCTCCATTATCACATGGACCAATTCCTTATAGTCTCTCTCTCTCTCTCTCTCTTTCTCTCTCTCTCTCTCTCTCCCCCCATGTGTGTATATATATACATACATATATGCTATTAGCTCTGTTTCTCTGGAGAACTCTGATTAATGCCTGTATGTTTTTGTACTAAATCCCCACAAAGTCCATCTCTGCAGTAGATTCTGTTGTTGTTGCTATCATGGCTGTTGTCTTTATTTTATCTTAAAAATGAGAATAGTACGCTGGGACAAGTTAAGTCATTGCCCAAAGCTACACATTGCATCCGACAGGAGTCTGAATCCACTCCGGAGTCCTCATGCTCCTTCTCTAGGATACACTCTCTCCTAATCTATCCCAGAAGCTGTAAGCATGTGCATATCTTGGACCTAGCTATCCAGTCCTAAGAATTTACCCCAAGTAATAATCATGGACATGTAAGTAGGATGATACATCTCAAAAACACTTATAATAGTAAAAGCTTTAAAACAACTTAAATGCTGAATAAAGGGTCATCAGTTAAATGATCTATGATACAGTTACTCAGTGAAATACTGCATTCATTATAAACCATGTTCTCAAGGACTGTTTATTAAACTGAGTAATCATTCACAATATATGCCTGTAAAAAGCATGTCACAGGCCTAAGGAAATGATGACAGAGTAAGTCATATTTTGGATGGGATCCTGGAATTACATTTAGTTCTCACATTTTCTTAGCCTTGTAACATCTTAAATGGGCAGAGAAAAGAGTAAAAAAATAAAGAAATTTGAATAGAGTGTAGACTTTAGTTAATAATAATATGTCCAAATCGGTTCATTAATTGTAACAAATGTGCTACATACTAATGTAGATATTAATTATAAGGAGGACTGGATAGGATATTTGAAAATTCTTTCTACTATCCTCATAATTTTTTCTGTAAATCTAAAGCCAGTCTAAATAAAAAAAAATTAATGTATATCCAGGAGGGCACCCTGTTTGTAAAGAAAAAGAATGTATATGTAAGTGCATTATAATAATGAAAGGAAAGAAATCAAAATGTTGACAGGAACTATTTTGGATTGGAAAATATGGCTGACTTTCACTTTTCCATGTTTTTCAAGTGTTCTACTTTGAATATGCATTTTTAAAACTTTAAAGAAAAATAATAAATACTATTTTTAAATATTCACTCCCATTTCTTTCTGTAGTGTCTGAAACTTGGGCCATGAAAATATTTCTTTAATGTAAAGGTAATTACAAAATATAATCTTTAAAGAGTAATCCTTCATTTTTGCTTATGAAGTTTTTTATTTTAATTCCAGTGTAGTTAACATACAGTGTTATATTAGTTTCAGGTATACAATAGAGTGATTCTACAATTCTCTACATCAGTCAGTGCTTACCAGGATAAGTGTACTCTTAATCTCCCTCACCTGTTTCATCCATCACCCCTCTCATCTCCCCTTTGGTAACCACAAGTTTGTTAAGAGGAACCCTTTAAACCTTTATCCCACATCAATCTGTTTGCATGGGTCCATTGGGCAAATAAGCTGGCTGTCATTTTGGAACATAGAGGAGAGTGTCTTCAGAGACTGTGTGGAGAAGGACACCAGAAAGGGAAGAGAAGGACAACCATATGCCAATCCTTACTCTTGTCCTCCCTTGCCTTAGCAAAAGTCTTCAATGACTCCCAAAGGACAAGACAGTACATTTTCTTCTGTGCATAGGTGGTCAAGGTGTACAAGATGATCTTTGCATAGGTGTTTTGATGTTTTGATCCAAGGCAAAAAAGACGTGCAGTTTGGGTTTATTTTCTAAAACAACGCTCTTACATAGACAACTCCTAGATATGAAAACACACCCCACCCATTCAGCAGGCTGCCTTGTGTTGTAGAGAGAACTAAACTTGGTGCAGAAGCCCTGGTTTCTAACACCCTGCCACTAATATCATATGTGACCTTGGAATAAACCTGCTAAGCTTAGATATCTTGTGGCTAAAATGAAGAACCTAGATGAGATCACTGGTGTTCTCACTGTACACTACTAAAGTCCTAGGTGTTCCTTCGAAGTCTCCCATGGGCCAAGTTTGGATTCGATTCTCTGGACTCCCTAAACTGGATTGAACCAAAGCACTTTAACATTTACCTGTGTTGGGAAGCCCTCAGTGGTTTAGTGGCTCAGTGGTTTAGTGCCACTGTCAGCCCATGGTGTGATCCTGGAGTCCCGGGATCGAGTCCCACATTGGGCTCCCTGCATGGAGCCTGCTTCTCCCTCTGCCTATGTCTCTGCCTCTCTCTGTGTGTGTCTCTCATGAATAAATAAATAAAATCTTTAAAAAAAAACAAAAACATTTACCTGTGTTACACAATGGGCTTCAAACACTTTTGTTTGAGAGCAAGGATTTTTGTTGAACTCCAACATTAAATGATCCTAAAATTTTGAAAAAATGGCTTAAAGTGAAATCAGGGTTCAAAAATCTGTTTTTCAGGTGTATCATCAGTATTATCCTGGTGTAAGAAAAAATAAACTACAACAAAAAGGAGCCAAATCAGATTTAGATGGTTTCAATAATAAAATAGCTCTGCCAAGATGTCCCTGAAATATTCCTTTTTCTATCTGGCAGAGGTGATGTGGGAGGGTATGTTTTTCAGGCATCTCCGTCATGATTCATGTTGCATATTAAAACCTGCAACCCAATACTTCTGCTTCATGAGCTGAAAGGGCAACCCAAGTTAGTGATTATCCATAGCCTTTACAACTTTGTTCTATGAAATCGGCATTTAAAGTGGTAAATAGGAAAACATGCTGGAAACTCTTATTGCCCTAGTAAGCAGAGGAGGGCAAATGCCTTATTTCCATTTTGAATTGAAGTGGTCTCAACCATTTGAGTCAGATTTGAGCTGAACAGATGGATCTTGTGTGTGTGTGTGTGTGGTTTTTTTTTGTTTGTTTGTTTGTTTGTTTTTGTGGCATTTCAGCTCTAACCTTAATGCAGACAAGCAAAGACAAGACCACAGGACCAAGGGACAGAGCCAACACTGCCAACACTTCCAAGGGTCCTGAAACTAATTCAGACACTCTGAGCCCCCCAGGCATTGATGGCCAGGAGCCTATTAGAGCATCTTAGGGATCCTGCCAGTAAGAACAGACCATGCTCCACCTTACAGCCTCTCTGGGTCTGATGTGGGCTGAACTCAAACCTCTTAAAACCTTCAAGTTTATAACTAACTCCATTATTTTACCTCTCCTGAACCCTGAAAATCTAGACCTGATTCATTCTTGGAAAGAACAGCTAGGTAGCAGGAGAAGGGTAAGAAGAAAACCTCCACGGTGCAGAATAGTCATGGTGGGTTCCCTACCTGGGCGCCTGTTCCCCCTGGAGCAGTCACATTCTCTTCAGCATTTAAGGCGTCTATTTGAAGAAAGCATTTGAACAAAACTCCAGTTGATTGGGTCTGTTTTCTGTAGTGTATTTCTACGGGGAATATGTTTTGAAAAAACCAGATATTACTATATAAAAGGAGATGTGAAGGGAAAGAATGTGCAAAATGGATGAATCACAATTTATGTTCATTTGATTTTTTTGTGAATTTGACATTCTCTTCAGTGATTCTTTTCTTGCTTCTTCCTTATATCTGAATATCTGAATCATTATGTTTATTATATGAGGGGAGCAATTAGCCCTATGTTTATTCTCTGGTAGACTTGCTGGTCTACAATAGGAAAATAATATTTGAGCATGAATATTTAAGACCATATAAAGTTTGCAGAAATAACTGCAAATTCTCTAATCTTTTCCCTTACATATATACCTGTTTCCACGTTTACTTCAATCTTCTCCACGTTTTTTTCCTTTTAATTTTCTTCATATTTTCCCATCCCCAACCTTCATCCTTATTCAACTCAATCCCCACATCACAGTCCATGTTTTTCATATGATCCATTAAAATTGCTCACCCTAGTGAAAACTCTGGCTGGCCAAGTGCAAGTTAACAGGGAAATTCTAAACAGGTCCTTTGTACACAAAACTCAGTATGGTTTCAGTTTCTGCAGGTTGCCATATACTCAGCCCTGCAGCAGTCTGCACTGTGCTCTCTAATGGGGCAGGGATTGGGATGACGATACATCCTCTAGACATGCTTATAAGTTGCTAAGCTATCAACATAGCATTATGGCAAGGGCTCTGGAATCAGCCTACTTGGGCTCACATCATGACTGCTGGTATTGGTATATAATACCAATTATGAAATCTTTTGGATAGTTATTTATCCATTTTAAGCCTCATATCCATCATCTGGAAAAGTGTATAATGGCACCTATCTTTGTGTTGTCGTGAGTACTGAGTTCAGTAACATTAAGTGTGTTTGACTTTAGTGTTAAATGTGTACCAGACTCTAGTAACACTTGAATAATTTTTCCTCTCTTCCTTCCGTCTTTTTTCCCCTCCTTCTCAGCCACCTCCCTCTCCCTTTCCTTTCCTTTCCTTTCCTTTCCTTTCCTTTCCTTTCCTTTCCTTTCCTTTCCTTTCCTTCTTTCCTTTCCTTTCCTCCTTTCCTTTCCTTTCCTTTCCTTTCCTTTCCTTTCCTTTCCTTTCCTTTCCTTTCCTTTCCTTTCCTTCCCTTCCCTTCCCTTCCCTTCCCTTCCCTTCCCTTCCCTTCCCTTTCCTTCCTTCCTTCCTTCCTTCCTTCCTTCCTTCCTTCCTTCTTTCCTGCCTTCCTTCTTTCCTTTCCCCTACCTGTGACCATATTCTGAAGGCATATCTGGGAGTGATAAGAGAATGTGTATCTAAAACAGTGGTTCTCAAATGGAGTCTTCTAACCCCAGCAGCAACATAACCTAAGAACTTGTTAGAAATGCAAATCCATTGGCCTTACCCCAGACCTCTTGAATCAGAAATTCTGGGGTGGGGACCCAGCCGTCTGTGGTTTAACAAGCCTGCCAGATGATTCTGAATATGAATATTCTGGTGTGAGGTTTTAAGTCATGCAAATGAACCTCTGCCTCCATTAAGGTGAAAAAGGAAAGGCCTTCTTGGCTTACTTGGTAGTAAGGCAGTATGACAGGATGCAGAAACACCATTAGAATTACTAGAAAAACACCATCTTGAGCAGCTTAATCTGTCAGGGTGCGCCTTCTACTCAACATGTAAATGAGGATGGGAGAAACAGCACTAGTATCAGCTGCTCTGTGATTAGTCACTCTCAGGTAACTAAACAGCGTGAGAGTGTTGATCAAGAATGCTGTTGGGTAATTGGCAGAGGAAGTGTGAACGCTCCCCAATGTAATAAATATTAGGATACTACAGCAAGTATGGGTGAGTAACAGGGAGCAGCTAAATAGATGGCCTTCTGTTATATCATGAAGGATGTATCTCTCAGTTTTCTGGAGAATATTCTAGAAGGAAATGTACATTGAGGGTAAGAGCTGGAAGAAAACCTGTCTGGTGTCATAGCAACTATAACATCATTAGCATACGTATAGATCTACAGGAGATTTCATCAAATTGTTTTCTTAGCCAATGATTACATAGAACATTTCATTGATCCACCCTTTCACACATCTCTCCATCTGATATATGAATGTTATCCCTTTTAACTGAACTTGCTTTTTTGATCTTTTAGAGAAGAACTTGTTAGGATATTCTCAAGATCTATTCTAGTCACAAGAAAGGAAATGGAAGAAGCTATACATCCTTGACCTCAAGAGTAAATTTTTGGCTAAAATATTTTGTGAAGAAGTTGTTCCAATGCTCTTCCTCTTAGGATAATTTCTCTTTATCATTGTAATCATGTTTATATTTCCCTTTCACGATTAGGGAAGTATATTCGCCACAGTATTTATTATTAGTCATTGGTATGTGTTCCTATGCACCTTTTCCAAATCAACTCTATTGTACTTATCTTGAAAAACTATAATAACAGCTCTTAGATAAATCCTAGTCGTTATTTCATGTTAACCAAAGCCAGTAGAGAATGCGCAGGAAAATGAGATATATGCACCATTTCTCAAAGTTAAGAGCCTCATACTAAATGTTTTGGAAGGATTTAAAAACAAGAGCAATCTTTGTTTATAAAGTTCAACCATATTGCAGTTTTTAGATTCTAATGAGAAGTATGTTCATCTGCAAAGTAGTTAAATGCTAACCGAATTCTTCTAGTCTGGAGCTGTCCAATGAAAATACAATGAGTCACATACGTAAATTACAAAAAATAATAGCCAAATTTAAAAAGGTAAGTGAAACAAGCAGAATTAATTTTAATAATAATTCTGCTTAACCCAGTATATCCAAAATATTGTCATTTCATTATGAAAATTTACATTCTTTCTTTGCATTAAGTCTTTGAAATCTAATACATTTGACACAGCATATCTGAGTTTAGACTAGTTACATTTCAAGTTGTCGTAGCCACCTATGACTACTGGATGGGGTAGTTTAAGTCTGTAGGATATCTTTTTAAGTAAAGTTCCCCCAAATGTAACATCATCAGTTGGAAATACAAATACATACAAATAGTTTTTGCTCAGGTAGAAATGTGTTGAATGTAAAACTATTGATTTGTCAGTAATTTACATGTTAAGAAACAGCTTTCCTGTTATCTAAAACTGTTCTTGAAAGGCAGCATTTCAGTTCAGTTGAGAAATAGAGATATTTGAAGATGAAATGTTTTTGTATCATTCATGTTGAAATTTGATGAGCTCTGTCAAGCACTAGATTTCCTTGATTCTATCCATATTTCAACATTTATGAACACGAACACATGTTACAATTAATGTGTACATTTGATGTACTTTTTTTCCCTGAAATGTTATTACATCCTTCTCAACACAGAAATAGCTGTGGGACATTATGTGGTTGTGTTATTTGAGAATATGTTTCAGCACCTGACAGATGAATTTCTTAGAGCTTTTATTAAGGATCAGAATTCTAAGGTGGGAATATACAAATAAACAGTGGAATTTAAGCATTTACCTTGGAAAAGCAAAGGTAAGGATGATAAAGGTCAGCTTTCATTTGCAGTTCCATTTCATCTCTGGGGAGAATAAATGTGTGAGGTCTTCTGGTATTTGACCTTGTTAATACCTACATACTGTTCTGCAGAGAATGCTGGAACTGAGTTCCCCATTTGTATAATAGACAAGCTAATGATTTCTGTATGGTGAGTGTGTTCTCTAAAACAGTCACTGAAACAATGGCTAATATGATGTGTTTTCTACATCACTGCTCGATTTCAGGAGGAATCTAGGGTCACTGAGCTGCATTCAAATAAAATACAACTAGACTCCCAGTTAGTTGGTTCTGTTAGACCAAGTATTTAAATACCCAAGTATTTGAGAGTATTCCTTAAGTACCTGTAGGCAGGAAAGATAATGGATCTAGAGGAAAGATGAATGGGACAAAGAATCAGGTGTCTAGGTCATTCTGTGTATGACTATGAAACTATGTGTCTTCTGTGGTAATAGTTAAGATGCTTATTTTCATACAGGTCACATTTGTCTTTTGGAAAATTGAAATCATTCTTTAAAATGCCAATTCCAATACTATTGTGTGCCAAGGTAAATACCAGGTTGGAATAACTACAGCATAAAGCTTGGCTAAAATACTTTATCATAACACAAGCATCTATTCTTTTACGTATATGTAAACTGAACACTGATTATCTCTCTCCACAGTCTAGAAAATCTATGGAGTAAATCCTTATCGTCTCTTCATACCTGGTTAATGCTGAATTAATAAAATCCTTCCATTTTATTAGTCCTGATAAACAGATAGAAACATGAAAGCCCTGCAAGGACAGTTCACACAGTCTGTCAGTGGCATCAGAGAACCCCAGGGGCCTGATTCTGCTAAGTCTTGCCTCAGGAAGGTGATCTTCTTATAAGGGTCAGAGCCTACAGTCCATGTCACTGTTCATGCTGTGTTTAGGTCCATCTAACAGGGTACATGCAGAGAACATTCAGCACCAAACACTCATCAGACAGAGGCAACGACGATCTGGCTCCCTGTCAGTGGGTCGTGTTCTCTTGTGTTTAATGGAAGTTGTCAGTCCATTTTCCCTGGGAGAAAGAGGTTGCTTGAGGTTACTATTCTCTTATTTTATTTTGATGTCTTAAGAGAAGGAAAAAGTCCAAAAACTTCCTTTTTCATATTTCTGCTTGAAGATCCAGTACAATTTCTGCTACTGGCCTTTCTCTGGTGGCTTGCCTAGATTTGCTGAGAAGGACTTTTGGATGTCTCCAGCCATGGCCTCAAAGTCACAAAGCTCCCTAGGTGTGCCTTCCATCCTTTAATTTCTGCCTCCAATTCTGATTGATAAGTGACCATACTATATTGGTCTCTCCTTTTTCTGACCCCTACCTAAAAATGGGATTACTGGGATGTAGGAGTTTGTCAGGTTTTAACCCACATAAGGGCTTTCTTAAAATATTTTATTTATTTATTAATGAGATGCACAAAGAGAGAGGCAGAGACATAGGCAGAGGGAGAAGCAGGCTCCCCCAATGTGAGACTCCATCCCAGGACCCTAGGATCACGACCTGAGCTGAAGGCAGATGCTCAACCACTGAGCCACCCTGATGCCTCTTTTTTTAATATATTCTATACAGTGCACCAGTTTTTCCCAAACCACATCAGACCTCTCTAAATCCTTTACTGTGGACCCCAAAATCGAAGGAGAAGAAAGGAATCAAAATGACTATTTTTAAGGAGTAAGATAGAAAGGACCAGTGGCTCAGAAATTGACCCCCTGGTCAGTGGATCAACAAATGGAAAACATCGACCATAGAACAGTGGCCAAAGGCAGAAAAATAAAGATTTTTACTTGTCCACTTCTGTCATAGCATTTGCAGGTTCTGGCCAAAGTCTTACCCATCTCTCAGCCTGGAGCTTCTATCTTTAAACTGGAAGGTAATTGCCGGCAGCTAGAGCTCACAGGCATACCGCATGATGAGTGAGGTCATGTTAATAAAGCCCTCGGAAAGAAAAGCAATGTGAAGCAGCAGGGCTATTACCGTTCCAAGATTATTTTATAAAAGCGAAACTTAAGTTCAGTGTGATGATTAACAAGCTATTAGAGCCTAGTTATTGATTCCTCTATCTTTAGAGTAGCTAATGCAGTACAGGCCACAGACCCGAAGCTTTCCTTCTTCCTGTATGCCTGTGCTTTGTGATGGCGCTTTCCTTGGGAAAATGCAAATCACTGAACATACGCAGCGGGACATCTTTATCACGTAGGTACTAGAAGAGAGAAAAAACACCTAAGTTGGTTGTGTGTTGTCTTAATTTTTGCTGGTAACAAAGATTAATGCAGAGACATGGAAAATGACATCATGAAGAGGAGATGGAGAAAAGTGAAGCGTTAATGCAAACTTCCTTACTCAGAAGCAGCTTGTTGTTTGCATCCTATGTGCATTCTATGCATACACGGTAAATATGCTGTTTTATAGCTTGTTCCTTGCTCCTTTCCTATCCTATCCTCACAAATAGCCACATCACTGATGGTTCCTCCTGTTGATTAATACAAATACCAGTATTGTGCTTATCGGCCATGGATGGTAAATGCTGTTGGTGAAGCCATGTAACACTTCTCCTGTTGATGGACACTGAGGGCGTTAACAAGTGTTTGCTTTCATAAACAGTACTCTGATGAATGTCATGCTTGCATCTTTGAGATTTGGGCCAATTTTCTCTCTGTGATAAATCCCTGGAAGTGGAATGGTTGAATCAGAAGATGTGGAGATTTTGTATCTTGAAACATGGTGCCCATCTACCCACCAGAAGGGTCATACCAGATTCCTTTCTGCCTACACTGTAACAGCATGCCTGCTCCTCCCCAGCCTTGCCCACACTGGGTATTGTCAGTGTTTTTGATCTTCACCAAACTGATAGGGGAATGGAATGTCTAACGATTTTTCCATTACATTCTAGGCATGCCTATCAGACCATAACTGAATGCAGTTGTTGCGTGTCAGGGGACCTGGTTTAACTCATAGCACACTGTTTGAATCTGCGTAATAACCAACTATGATATGATGAGACTTTCCATAGTTTTCAAAAAGAAGCCAAACATTTACGTGGTTTAAATTAACTCTCTCGTTTACACTCCCAGTGTGCTAGGTTGTCTGGGAAGCCCTTTGGAGGTGCCCCCAGTGACCCAGTACAAGTTGTGAGCTGCCTATCCATGAAAGAAAGACCATGCTCAAAAGGAACAAACTCTATAACTGAAGATTGTTGATGGCGTGGTCTGTGGCATTTGAGTCACTAGGATGTATTGATCCCCTTGTCTTCAGCAGTAATATTTTTACAGTTTTAATTTCGATGTGTTTTAAAGGTTATTGTCTCCAGGACAGGTCGTTGAAGAGACCTCACACTTCATCAGAAGCAATTTCATCTTTATGACACAGCCACACACTAGGCAACATATCTCTCCTTGTGCTGATGGATTATGCCAAGATTTATAAGGCTTGGTCTACATGAGAGCAAACACATGTTTGGGCAAAGATTCAAAGAAGTCAGAGGTATAGGGTCAGCATTATCCTGATACAAAAGTCAGGACTTACCCCTCCTCTGCCTGCAACACACACAAACGCACATGTACATACTGGCAATTTTTCATCTTTCTTTTTTAAAATATCATTTTCAGATATTTGCTTTAGATTCAGTTTTCCATGAAGACACCCATGATGGGTTTGTTGTGAGTTTTACTCTTCCAGAAAGCTCATTTATCTATAGTTTTTTAACTGATAGTCAACTAATTGGTCTTGAACCCTACCATAACACACTTTCCTCACATTCCTTTCAGGTAGTATAATAATGAGGAAAGTGAAAATCATCATGAGCCAATATTTGGAGACCTGATATTTGGAATTCTAGAAGTTTATATCTTCTGCCCAGTTCCTATGCCCTCTTTTTAGATAACCATGAAACACCAAACCTAGTATAGACAGCTGACTTGGTTAGCTGGATCTGGGCAATACATCCATATGCCCTCGTCTCTGTTTCTCAAATTCTTTTCTGTGACTAAGAGTGAGCACTGTCTTCTCTAGGCTATTCCTTAAGCTTCTGTGTCTTTTGTTTTCCTCATATTTCCCCATTTGTGACATATACAATACATTACACTAACTTTATAATGAAGGACCAGTGTGACTAGGACACACTGAAAAGCACTTGCCCTGGGCCTCTAGAGTCTAGAACCCCCAGGCCAGCCAGAAGGTGCTGGATCATTACTAGCATTTAGCAGGTGCCACACCCAGCCTTGAACTCAGTATACTTCTCAAAGTATCCTCATATTGAATGTTAATTAAAGGCACTCTTTTTCAGATTCAATTAAATCAAAAGCACTGATCTTCAATATATCGGTGAAGAATCAGGAAAATCTGATAAACAAAGATTAAGATGAGGTCTTTTACCTCCCCTTTTCACTTTGGTGCAAAGAGCATGTTAGAATGAGTCAGGAGACTTGGTTGAAGTCCCAGATCTGTCTCTTACTAGTGTTAGAATTTTAAGTGATTCAATATATTTGGGCATTGGTTTCCTCATCTGTAGGATGCAGTGAAGGTAAGCGAGGTAATATATGATTATTCCTGGCATTATATTGCAGATGCTCGTTAAAAGATGAGTATCATCTGATGGAATTTTGTGTTAGGAATCCCATCAGATAAATTGCCCAAAATATATAGGAAAGCCATCGGACTCTTTACAGAGGGGTATTTACAAGTGATTTTGAATCAAAGAAATATATTTTTTCCTAAATTGTCCCATAATTTAATTGAACTCAGGAGAAAATATAGTTACACCTTGGTACAGTTTTTATAGATTTAGATTAGACTCTTATTACTTACTAAGGTCTTCTGAAGTTTCAGTAGTGACTTGTCTTTTTTTGGACAATGAATCAGAATTGGATATTAAAAGCTTGTTTATGAGATGCCTGGGTGGCTCAGTGGTTGAGCATCTGCCTTTGGCTCAGGTTGGAATCCTGGGGTGCTGGGATCAAGTCTGTAATCGGGCTCCCTGTGGGGAGCCTGCTTCTCCCTCTGCCTATGTCTCTGCCCCTCTCTCTGTTTCTCTCATAAGTAAATAAATAAAATAATAAATAAATAAATGCTTGTTTGTAAATTTCCCCCCAAAAAAGTAGCTATCATTA
Organism: Canis lupus baileyi; assembly: GCF_048164855.1. NCBI lineage: Eukaryota > Metazoa > Chordata > Mammalia > Carnivora > Canidae > Canis > Canis lupus. The sequence goes on from NC_132852.1 coordinate 29,746,325, forward strand.
TAATTGAAGCCCTCTATGGCTTTATGTTTCTATGATTTACTGTATATCAGGAGCATTTCTGTAACTCACGTTGGCTAGACAGGTACTGCTGAGTGTGAAAGACATTAAATGGGGTTATACTATCTGAACTGAGAGAAGAGTAAAAGAAAATATCTAAATGCATCTTTTTTGGAGTGGTATTTGTATCAGTTGCCAATATTCATTGGGCAAGAAGAGGTTGGAATGTCAGTTTTCTAAATAACTATGATGGGGTCCTGCTTAGAGAATAGTAGTTCTATCTTCATATTGATTTTTTCTCCAGTTTTATTGAGATGCAAATGACTGTATACATTTAAGGTGTATAGCACAATGTCTTGACCTATATAATTGCAAAATGATTAACACAGTAAATTTAATTAACATCCATCATCTCATGTAGACACAAGAAAAAAAATAAATTTTTTTCCCTTGTGAAGAGAGCTTTTAGGCTCTACCCTCTTAGCAACTTTCAAAGATACCATGTTGCCTAATTTTTTATGTTTCCTAAATAAGTCTGTGGGGAAATGTGAAGGCCATCAGTGAGTGTGATGTCACCAGGATAAGAATCTTATTTACAAATTATAAATATGGCTATGGGTGTCTGTTTGTTTTAGACCAGAAATCAACAAACTACAGGCCACTGACCAAAACCATCCCCCTCAATCTGTTTTTTGTAAATAAAGTTTTATTGGAATACATTCAGTTATTACATCTCTGACTGCTTCCATGCTACATTGGCAGAGTTGTTTAATTGTGGCAGACACACAGAGACCATATTGCCCACAAAGCTGTAAATATGTACTATCTGACTTTTTACAGAAAGATTTTGTCAATCCTTAGCTTAGATAATAGTAGCATTGTTTCCAATTGAAGAGGTAGTGGCTGGTACCAGCATGTAAAGTTTAAACCACTTAAGAGCACATAACAGAGAGGCTGAAGGCTTAAGGAAATATGTATGTGAAACTATTTATTTGGAATAAGGGGGAGAATGAGCCTGATACCATTATTCTTGTGTGGATGCATACACAGAAGGATTGGGAGCTAGAAGATGGAATTGAAGTCCCTTTCATAAGAAACAGTTTCTCTGGCCAGGTTACCATGGGCAAAGCCTAAGGAAAATCATCCCACCATGACTTTAAGGAAACAGGATTATGACTCTATATAATGGCTATGGAGAAACATAAAATAAAGGTATTTTCTGCAAAGTGTTATGGTAGGTGAGAAAAATTTAATAAGTAAGAGCAATAAGAATTTATTCCGTATTGAGAGGATCTGTTTTGCAGCCCAAACCGAATGGACCGTGAAGCAAGAAATACAAGGTCAATTTAGGTGACTTCATTTAGGGAGAAAATAACAACTCAACGGATAGCCAGAGCAGAAGTAGGAGAGAATGTTCACCAGACGCCATAGGTTGCCATGAACACGGATGTCTCATGTGTTGTATCGATGATGGATGTGTGCGTGAGTATGTGCACACTGTTAAAGGGAAAAAAAGAAAAAGACCTAAATCCATTTTTATCAGAACTAGAGGGAAAAAAAATAGTCCAGATGTTTGAAACTTTCCTGACGTAAAATATTGCGTAATTCATAAACAATTCTTTGTGCTTTAGCTCATAGTATGTCCAGAATATAGGACTCACCAGCTATCCTCATGCACGAAACAATTGCTCTTTGGTGTGTTTGTTTGTTAAGTGGTAAACATTACCGTAGAGGATGTTTAAGTTTGTGAAAAGGATGAATTGGTGAATATGGACATGGAAAATGTGGTCACAGGGCCCTTCTCGCTCTGATCACCATCCCACCCTCAACCCCATACTCCACACGTGCACACTCTTGATCCACCCTGTGACACTGGCCATGCTGTCTCGGCGACGCACAAAGCCCATGCCCGGGATAAGCTTCTCTTTCAAGCACCTATCGGGCTTGTCAGCATGTGCTTGGAAGAGATAGCGACATCGCTCTGCCCTGACATAACCATCATGTCAGCACAGCAGAAGCAAGTGGAAGATTCTACTTTCCCGATAAAGATCAGTTGCTGTTTCCTGTCTTGAAGACGAAAGTTGAGCAAATGCAGAGGTCATCTGTGTTTATATTAACAATGCAGGAGTTATACTACATTTTCGCAACAACATCAGATCATTATTTATCCACTTGTCCTTTTTTTTTTCATCGTTCCTTTGAACTGCCTACATTTGCTTATCATGATATTTCTAAGTCTGTAAACAGCCCAAGTGTGGCTGTTCTATTTCTCTAAATAGAGTCTTAGGTCATTTTATTATCCAACATTATAAGTCATCAGAATGCACCCATCTGTTGTCCTTCCACATCTGGTGTAACTTTAACTCTTTAAGCCTGAAGAAAAACTAGAAAAACAATTGTGAGGTGAGTTTGTTACTTTTGCCTATCACACCACTTTCCGATATATCGTTTTCCTTGAAAAACCACAAGGAAATAATTAAATATATCTATTTCTTTGGAAATGGCCTTAAATATGATGGCTTTTCCCCCTCTGCCTACTGATCTTTCTGGTTTTCTGTTGCCCTGATTATTTTCCCTGGGATCATAGCCACTCAAAGCTTTTTCTTACAAACTCAAGAAAATCTTTACAGATGTAAAGTCATAGAGCCTCTAAAACTGCCTTCCCAGTGGCCTAGGGGAAGTGCCACTCCATAGCAGTGGAGCTGTATGGGAGGCAAAAAGCCAAAGCCTGCTTAGCACCAACAACCTTGTCTTGCCATTCTTTTAGATTTCATTACATACGTGACTAGATTTTCTTGTGTGTGCATTTTGGGGTTAATGGGTAACAGCCTATCGGTAGACCTGTGTTCCAATCATTTGACTACCTTCAATTTGATAGCTCCTTCAGCAATAAAGAAAAAACGAGCACTTCAGCTTCAAATCACATGATGAGGCAAATCACAATTTATCAACCAATTATAAGATAGTTCTAATGTGTGAGTTCAGATATGCTCTCTTTCAGTTATCTGTTGCGGGAAGATGCTCACCATCAGGAAATTGACAAATGTTTAATTACTTATGTCGAGTAGCTTATAAATATAATATGAACAGAGACATTTCAACCACGGAATTGTTTTCTTCCAAGTTGTTAACCATTTCAGCTGGAATAGGCTAGATTGTTCTGTGGTAACAAACTACTCCAAAGTCTTGGCAGTTTACAACAACCAAGATTTATTTTTCAACTACACTACATGCTCAGTGAGTATTAGCAAATGGTTCTGTTCCATGTCATTACCTACTTATAGGGGACCCACAGCGATGGTGGAGTCTCTCTTAATATTGGTGTCCATTATGACACAGGCAAAGACAGAAGTAGACCTCGGTCATAGAACAAGCTATGACTTAAGCTTCTGTCTGGATATCATACAAGTCACTTCCATTCCCATGTCCATTTCAGCAGCAGAACAACTCAATCCAAATCTGACTTCAGTGCCTTGGAGAAAATATAATTCCACCCCTAGGGAGGGAAGCAGGTATGGATGAGTGGTAATGAAATCCACCTCTCCATCAAACCCAGGTGTCATTGCTTTATTTGAGTGAGGTTTTTTCTTCATCTTCTTCTTACAGATCCCTTTTAAAACCAGCCTGGAAACAGTGTTTGTAGAAATCAGCTTCACTACTTCTAAAGCAGGGGTTCCCATTGTTGGCATGTTGTGGTCTGACCTTATTAATGGAGTTCAACCTTAATAGCAGGTTGGCTTAATAGGCTTAAATGATGACCCATTCTAGGACTATTATCACCCATAAAGCTAAGGATTTTCCTGCTTAAGGGTTTCACACTTGTGTGAGAAAAGAGTGTGAGAAAAGAGTACACCCTTCACCAAAAGGACCAGAGCTCCCTCCTGTTCTGTCAGCTGCTGGTTTCCTCCAGCAAGATATTAAAACTAGGTACGAGGAGCTGAGGTGTCATTACTCAGCAAGTCTGCAGAATCTGTGCTTGTGACAGCACCCTGGTAATTCCTGATAATTTCATCCCTCCCTGATGGAGACCCAGCTTTTATTTCAGCAACAGTAATGGGTTGTTCTGGACCCCTGACCTCACCTGAAGATGTCTTTATGTTGGATCTGCCTTATATTTGGGGCAGTTGGTTCAAGACTTAGAGAAATTTCTACAGACACTCTCATTCCAGGTAAGTTTTTTGTTTTTGTTTTGTTCTTGGGATAGGACTTAGTCGTATTTTGTCCTCTATTGGAAAGCATAGATTAGTATTATATACGGAAGCTGATTTGTTCCTTCCGATGTGTTAAGGTTTTTGTAAATAAGCATTGGCTGCATCAACATCAGGGTATATGCAGATCAGCATAGTAATGCTGGACCTTAGTGATCTGAGGGTGGAATGAAACGTGGTATTTTTATTTTTCGAGAGAAAGTAACAAGCTGTATGTTTTATAGTATGAATAGGATTAGGGATATATAAGGATATTTATCTAGAGTTTCTCTTTTGTTTGTTTTGTAGAATGATGGGACCCAACCAGGGGGATTGGCCAGAAGCAACAATGGCTTCAGGCTTGACGAAGTGGACTAAAATGTAAAGGTAAGTGTTTGAGACTCTCATTTCCTAGGACCATATCTCCACCTTGTCGTACGGAGTCACGGCCTCCTTTTACCACTTTGGCCCAAATACTGTGAAGCCTTCTGCCCACTGGCAGTGCTTCCCCTGCCATATGCTGATGACTAACACCAGTAAAATACCTACGTACTTTGGCAGTAACATATGCAGATACGTATGTTTCTAATTACAGGGATATTGTTAGAACACGATTTGGTTTCAAGGTACACAGTTAATAATCCAGGCGGAAATAATGCTTTGTTTTGTAACAGAAGAAAATAAGAACTTCATTTTAATCATTTTTTCCCTTTCTCTCTCTTTTTGTTTCTTTGATACACATACATGGGCAATATCATAAACTGGCAATACAAGAAGTTCTTGCAAACAGTGTGGCTATCCCTTCTCAGACCCCGGACATACATCTGTTACCTGCTTAACCATCCATCTACTCCTTTGCTACAGCTGCATATCCAGGATTCTGTGTCCTATCATTGTTCTTTATGGATACCGTGTACACTTTTAAAGAATAAGTGTAAATTCATTAAAGTTATCATTTTAAAATATGTATCTATATAGTGTATGTGCATAATTTTTGCTTTTCCTAATCTTTTTCTTGCAGGCCTAAATGGTTAAATCAGAGAGTGACACGTGTGTATAGAAACTGAATGCACTATAGGTTCAAATGGGCAAAGCAGTCGTAGAGTGAAGTCACATAGTCCCGTTGACTACACTATTGTAATTTGCATTTTCAAATCATTGTGTCTCAGCCTTAGGACAGTGCTACTATTATTGTTGGTGGATTTTGCAACCTAATCTTGATTCATTCAGTGAACCACAAAAAATCACCTGAGGCCAGATTCTCAGTCCACAGGAATTCCCTTTCAAGTGATGAGAGCCTTACCTTCTTCAAGAACCCCTTAAGAATTCACAATTTCTGGAATATAGAATTATTTCTGTTACATCCCCTTTGCTTCATCATGTCCAAGGAAGTAGAGAAATCTACTCACACGTCGATGAGTAAGCAGTGAATGGGTGAATGATACGTTCTGCTCTCTTCTAGAGCAAACCTGGCAAACTGTTTTCGAACACATGTACGGAGCTTGGGCAAGTGGTGTGAGCTCTGATGCACTGAGTGGGATGAGAAATGGATGTATGGAGTGTCTGCTGTGGGAGCCTTCCCCCTTAAACTCAGGACTCAACTGTCTCCCTAGAACCCAAGTCCTTTTTTTTTCCAGCATCTGACAACTTGCATATGTTCGTCGCTGAAAATAGGGCCTGTGGCTTTTCATTTCGTGTAAATGATGAGTAAATGGCAAAGCAGCTACAGAGGCATTAACTAAAAGTGGCATTCTCCTTATTCAGTGCACCATGTGCTCTTGTAGACATGCACCATCTGATCGTTTCTTGTGTTACGCTGCAACTTTTTTGGGGCACATGAGAAGCACTTTTTCTCAAGGTTTGTTCATTTAAACATCAGTCAACATTCATTTATTGAGCCTAACTTTACAGTAGGCATCAGGGATATAAAAATGAGTAAGGCATGGTCCCTGACCTCCAGGAGCTCACGGTTTAGAGATGCCTCCATGATAAAAATAACTAGCATTCATTGAGCATCAACTGCATCTTCTCGACTCTATTACCTGACTTAATTTTCTCATGACCTTACACAGTGAATATTGTGTAACACACATGTAATGGATGTGGGTTTCAAAGAAATCAAATAACTTGCCCATGGTCACAGAACAACTTAACAGTCATAATAGAGTTGTCATGTAAGGCTAGATCTTTCCGATTCTAGAGCCTATGCTCTCATTGCTTCTATTCTGTCTCCAGCTAACTGTGTGATACAAAAAGTCACTTAGGAAACACAACTGCACAATGATTATGAGAGGTGGTACGTGCTCTAATTAGCAAATAGACATCTGAGCCCTGGGGTAAAGCTCTGGTCTTTCACTAGGGTTCTGTCCTACTCCACTCTTGCCAACAAACAAGAATCCACATGTCCTGGACAGACATTTATTCTTAGGATTCCCAGGAACACTCACCCCCCAGATCACCTTCCACTCAATACTTTTTATATCCTTTTACATCGCTGGTGACTTATTGGTGACTTACCACAACTGTCATACGCCTTACAAGTATTCAAGAGACAAGAACTCATTGGACAGTTAATATTCTCAGAGTTCCTCAGAAATACTGTTCCCAAGGTCAGAGTCTGCCTTGGAAAGGATATTACCATAATACCCCAGTCAATGCTTATTTTGTTTATTCTTAGCCTGTCTACAAATATCTTAGATTGTTTATATTCCATCATTTCTTTTATTAAAAAAAAAAAAGAAACTTGACAAGGTGACTTCTTATCCAAATTTGCTCTGATTATCCCCATAACCCTAAATGTCTGGACTTTGTCAGATAAGGTTTACCTTATAGGATTGTAACAGGCTAAGATAAGAAATGGCACAATTAAGTAGAATGTGTTACTTCAAATGATAGATGTTACTTTTTATTGGCTTAGTATGTTGCCCTTCCCAGGAACATTTGTGTTTTAAAAGAAGCTAAGTAGCCAAATCCAGATTAAAGTAGTGAATTTATAATTGTGAAATTGTCCTCAAAGGGAATATATTTTGGCTGGATGTGTGTGGGGATGGTGGGTTCCTTGAGATACACCTGTTCCCTGAGATACACTCTCACCATTGAGGAGCTCTGGGCCTATCTTTACTAGAAGATAGTGGTAGAAAATTTGAGGATGAAAGGGCAGAAATAACAATAAATAATATTAATTGAGAGCTAATTATGCACTAAAGAGGTTCTAAGATCACTGTAAATCATTAACTCTCTAATCCTCTAAATAACCCTATTAGGTAGGTGCCATTCTCCTCATTTTACAAATAAGGAAACAGAGCCTAAGAGAGATTATATACTTTGCTCAAGATTATATAGTCAAGGGGCACTTGGGTGGCTCAGTCTGTTAAACATCTGACTCTCGATCTCAGCTCAGGTATTGATCTCAGGGTTGTGATTTCAAGCCCCAAGTTGGGCTCCACACCCAGTGAAGTTAAAAGTTAAAAGGAATTTTTTTTTTTTTAATAAAAAGAAGGTTACATAGTCAAAAAGCAGATGAAGGATTTGGATTCAGTTTTTCCTGACATGAGTCTGTGTGTTTTCTACTATATCACACTATCTTTAATACCACAACAAAGTCTGTCCTTCCAGGGCTGGTCCTAGATATTCTTGGCAAATCCCATTAAGGGGGAAGAGGTCCTTTAAGTGGTGGTTAGTTACACAATAATTAAATTTAATATATCAACTTAGGTCAAAAGGAAGTGGTAAGAGTGGAATGACTGTATTTCAGGGGAAATACTTGTTATATTTGTAGTCATGGTCTACAACATTGCCTTTATTCCTGAATGGATGCCAGGAAGTGAGGCCATAGAGGACATCTGAGCATACGATATGTGCTGTCTGCACTCAGAACATATCAACTTGGACAGCCATATGCTGGGGAGTGAAGACATACCAGGACCTTGTTTTCTGTCATCTTTATTTGAGGACCAGGCAGCGTGGCATCAAATGGAAGGAACAAGTGAAGAGACATCAGGAAGATGTCAGAATGAAAGAGAAATGCAAGTCTCTAAAGGAAGTTCCAACTCACTCTTCACCCTCCTTCAATTAGGAAATAGGTGATAAGGGCCCGAAAGGGTAGGAGAGATATTCTAGATTTAGGCAATTCTTACCACGCTCATGGTGGAAAAATGAGATATGTCCAGTAGCAGAGCTGTGGAAACTATTAGAAACTGAGCTAATTGTAGACTTCTCAGTGTGCCTCAGGAAATGGGAAGGTATTTGTCCCTTTGGGGCTTATATTTTTTCCAATTTTCCTTGTTCAGGAAAGAATTCATTCTTTGAGCAATGTAACCTCCTGCTATGATTTCACAACTCCACAAAAGAGAATAATTATAGATTAATAATGAACCAAAATAGAAAATGTTAAATGTGTGTAGCAGATAAGAGGAAAATGTTCTGTCTTGTAAACTGTATTGTTTCGATTCCTGGCAACAAAAAGGAACAATTCTCACCTCTGCAATTCTAAATAGATGTTAGAATTCACTTCTCTTTCCAATGGTGCAAATTTTCAGTCTCAGTGGGAGGACGATGAAGTGCCCTAAGCTTGGTCAAGAGTGAGAAAAATTTCTTACAGCACAGATGCCTTTCCTTCCTTGGGCTGAGAGATTTGTGGCCTTTCATACACAATAGCTGGGCACAGTTTTCAGAAGTTTTCTCATTAGTAAAACAAAGTTTAATTTATTAAGAACTTTCTTTGATTCAGGCACTGAGCTAGATGTTTTCCACATTTTTATGCATTAAAAAAACTGCCCTTGAGGAGCCACCCTGTGTCAGGCACTACACTGGGGTGCTAAAACCTCTGCTATCTCTCAATTCTAACAAAGATTCTGAAAAGTAGGTGGTATGGTGCTTACCCATTTTACAAATATGAGATTTAGAGAAGTTAAGTAAAATGCACAAAGTCATGGAATTAAAATGTGACAGGCAGAAATCAAAATGTTTGGAGTCCCCTAACTTCTGCAACTCTATGCCCCCAGAAGGCCAGATTAGGACCCATTCCTGGGATCCAAAGTCCTTGACTTGTTACTTATTCGGTTTCTTCTTTACCATTGAAACTTAGCCCAGAGTGTCAGTTCCTGATACCCTGTGCCTTCCAAAGTGATATGGACTTAACCTGACAAAATAACCATAAAGGTATAAGGCTAGAGGGTATTGCCAATAAGCACCAACCCTTCTTAGGGGAATCTTAGCAGTGATCTTCTGGAGACACCATGCCTATATTTTTGCCTGATAGTTTAAAATTGGCATGGATGAAGAAAGATGACAGATAGGCAAGGTGGGAGGCAGGTATTTCAGTAACAGCCTCTTGAATCAGACCCTTTCTAGATTCACTCAAGGCCTGGTTCTGGGAGCTGTCATCATGGCCATCCCAGAGTCTCATTGGTTGGGTGGTCAAAGGTACCCATTCATCGCAACAGTGATCCATGGGGATTTCTTCCCAACAACCAGTGAAACTTGTATTTAAAAGCAAACTTTAGGGGTGCCTGGGTGGCTCAGTGGTTGAGCATCTGCCTTTGGCTCCCTAGGATCAAGTCCCACATTGGACTCCCCATGGGGAGCCTGCTTCTCCCTCTCCCTATGTCTCTGCCTCTCTATTTCTCATAAATAAATCAAATGTTTAAAAAGAAAAAGTAAAATAAAAGCAACCTTTAGCCAAACTGAAGGAAAATAAAAATTTACAAGTACAGCATTAGCTCAAGCCGATGAGTTGATGGTTTTGTATGGAGTCACTGTTGGGTAAGCCCCAGTTTAATGGCCAAAGCAATTCTGTTACCTGACAGAGTCAGAGAGCATTTTGCCTAATCCAGACACTTCATATAGGTCTCTCCTGCTGTTATATGGTGAGCTATTATATTTGTAATCATGCTGTCCACTTGGTTGTTAGTTCTATAAATGTGTCTAGTTAATAGTCTATATTTTACATTTAGCCGTGCAGATTAAAAGGTCTTTCCTCAGCAAAAACACTATCAGGCAATATTTTTTTGAAGAAAAATATAAGATACTATCAAATGACTTAAAAGTTCTAAAGAATTAGAAGTCAATAGAACATATGAGTATTTCTTTTTTAACGATTCTTGTTGCCTTTGGGGCCATTTCAGTACATCCTAATATAATAATAAATACCCAGCTGTTATTTATTTTCATAGATTCATACCACTACTTCTAAAGCAAAATATTTTTTATTAGTAAAATCTTTTTATTAACCAAAATGAGAATTGCTTTTTATAATGTTTATTTATCTATCATTTCCCATCCTTTGAATTCTGGAATAAGTCCTGGCTTTCTCCATACTATCGCTAAGTGTGTGTACTTTTCATTTTATTCTTCAATCGTTATTTCTGAAGTTTTCAACAAATAATTTGTTCTGAAAAAAAAATTGGAAGCTTAAGTTGGCTTTATAGTTATCAAGTGACTTTTGGTTTTGTTCAAATGATGATTTATAAAGGAATTTCTAGATTAAGATTTATCCTTTCCTACTTCATCTTACATTGCTAAAGTCAGGATCAGTTTGATCACTAAGATGATCATCTGTCTTGGGTGGAGTGGTACCAAGGTCTTTTTTTTTATGTAAAGCCATTGTCGATTAGGCTGCCATCATTTAATTAAGAAGGTATACATAATGGAACTGTATGAATGATCATAGATCATTAAATAAGTATAACATATTTCTTTTCTCGGGATGCCCGGGTGGCTCAGCAGTTGAGCTACTGCCTTCACCTCAGGGTGTGATCCCGGGTCTAGGGATCGAGTCCCACATTGGGCTCCCTGTGAAGAGTCTGCTTCTCCCTCTGTCTGTGTCTCTGCCTCTCTCTTTGTGTCTCTCATGAATAAATAAATAAAATGAAAAATATATATATATATATATATATTTCTTTTCTCTGGTTGGAGATTTCAGTGACATAATCATGGCTATAGTGTTTAGGAGTACAGGAAAACATTGTATAGGAGTGTCAATGGTACAATGCCCTGGGCCTCATGACCAAATATTGCAACCATGTGCGTGCACATGCATACACCTAAAAATGTTTTCTGATGTCTTATGTCATACTCAGCATCAACATCTCCATCACAACTCTGTCCTAATGTTTCATAGCCAGGCAGGTAGCAAAAACGCTTGGAACTGTGTTCATGGGTATGCTCCTCCTCAGCCAAAGAATGTGGGGAGATAAATGGGAGAGATTTTTGGTCCATTTTTTAACTGTATCAGGCATCTCCTACTCCTTCAGTGTACTCAAACTTGGAATTTATCCAAATTGAGGCTACAGGTCTTTTCTGGAACTCCCCCTGGATTGTTTTGGTTTGTTTGCCTTTAACCTGGCTAATACCTATTCATCGTTCATGACCCAACTCATCTTGGGACAGCCCTCCATTTCCCCAGCCCACCCCAACTCTTCATCTGAACTCAGCATCACTCCTGTGTGCTCCATGCTCCATTGAATGATTTGTTTTGTCACTGGACTTATTACTTTGTATTGTAAAAATCTATTATTAGGAAAGCATCCCTCCTTCCTTTAAACATGAAATTCCTTGACAGGAAGGACTAGGTCCTATTTATCTTTCTCTTCCCCATGCCTGGCACAGTGCCTGGCTGTATAGTAAATTCTGAAGAAATCTTTGTTGAATGGCCAAATAAACTTTTGAGAACCCTACACAAGTATATTTATATGCACCAGAACTCTTCCTTCATTTATTCTGGTTGGTTTTCACGAAGACAGATACTAGGGAGAGAAGAAGGAAGATAATTAGCTTGTAAAATATCCTACTATGGCATTGTGAACATGAAGTTTTGGTTTGGGAGTTCCTATCAATGAAGATTATTTTTAAAACTAACATTCAAAATTTTCACTCTCCACATCCTCCTTTATAACATCATTACTTCTTCCTATTTTTGTCATAGTTTTGAGTACTATGTTTTCAACAGGAAACATCTGATTAGAATACATTTCTTTAGATATCTTTGTTACACCTCATAAGCTACATTTTCCAAATGTACAGACCCCAGGCTGGAAATACAATAGACACTTTTGAGAGTTAACTCTTATAGATATGTTGTTTGTGCAAACTGTAACCAGATATATTTTTAAATAAGATCTTTCTTAAAAATCCCAGATTAAAGTAAACCTTGTATTTTGAGATACTTTTGCCTTCACATGCAGTTACAATAATACAGACAACTCCGGTGTACCTTTTACCCAGTTTCCCTCAAAGTTAACATCTTGCAAAACTCCTGTATAATAGCACAATCAGGATATTAACATCAGTGCAGTCAAGATACAGAACATTTCTGTTCCTCCAACAGTCCCTCATGTTACCCTTTTAGAGCTGCCTCTGGTTTCTCTTCTTGCTATTCCCACCTTTAATCCTAGCAACCATGAATATTTTGTCGTTTCAAAAATACTTCATAAATGAAATCATAGGATCTGCAGCTTTTGGGTATTGGCTCTTTCTATTCAGTATAATTCTTTAGAGAGGTTTAGAACGATTCTTTAGATATTTATCCAGGTTGTGTGGACATCCATAGTTTGTTCCTTTTTCCTGCTGTATAGTATTTCAGAGGTTGGCTGTTTAATCATCTACCCATTGAAAAACATCTGAGTTGTTTCCAGATTGGAGCTGTTACAAATTTAGTTGCTATAGCATGAATATTTATAAATATTCATGTAGAGGTTTTTGTGTGAACATACATTTCAATTGTCTGGGATAAATGCCCAGGAGTGTAATCTCTGGGTCATATGATAGCTGCATGTTTAGTTTAGGTTTTAGTTTTCTGGTTGTTATTTTTTTTAAGAAACTGCCAGAATCTTTTCTAACACAGGTGTGCCATTTTATACTCCTTTCAGCAGTGTCAGAATGATCCAGTTTGTCTGCATCTTCACCAGAATTTGTGGTGTCACTTCTTTTATTTTTTGTCATTATGGTAGGTGTACTGTGATATCTCATTTTGGATTTAATTTGCATTTCCCTGGTAGCTACTAAGGTTGAACATCTTTTCATGGGCTTTTTGCCATCTGTATATCCTCTTCTGTGAAGTATCTTAGTGCCTTTTGCCTATTTGCTAATTGGTTTGTTTTTCAATACTGTTCTGTTTTGAGAGTTCTTTATATATTCTGAGAGCAGTCCTCCATCAGATATGTGGTTTGCAAATACTTCCCCCCCCCTCCCAGTATGTAACTGATCTCTTCATTCTCTTCATTGGGTCTTTCACAGGGCAAACACCTTTAATTTTCATATGAATAACTTTTTATACCTATTCGGCAACCAGATACCTAGATTCTCCTGATAGAAAAGCTTGTCTGAGATAATGTGAAATCATTTTTACATATTCATAGATCTATCTCCATTAATGTCATGCAAATTTAACTTTCACAATAATAATGAAAACAGAATTCTCCATTGTAAATGTTTTCCTTGCTCAAGCATTTCACTATAAATTCACTTCCAATAACATTTGTTGAGCACATACTCCATGTTGAGTGATAAGGATACAAAATTCATAATTTGTGGCTTATTTGCTTTAGGCACTTAAATTTTATTGGATTACATCTAAATTTTTATTTGGTAATATCCTTCCAGGAAGCAGGATAGTCTTGTTTTCTATTATCTCTACTGCCTTACAATGAAGAAGAGAAACAAGGTCTTAACTTTGCTTTTAACTATGAAACCTGAAAAAATACAATGAAATAACTTGTATGTCCCTCCTCATGATACAATAAGATTATTCTCACAAGAAGACTTTGACTTCTCAAAACCTACTTGGCAAACTATGTTATTTCTTAGGACATGAAAGGTTGCTTTCAAAACATATCAGAACTTGGGACTCCTGGGTGGCTCATTGATTGGGTGTCTGCCTTTGGCTCAGGTCGTGATTCAGGGTCCTGGGATCGAGTCCCACATCAGGTTCCCCGCAGAGTACCTGCTTCTCCCTCTACCTATGTCTCTGCCCCCCTCTCTCTCTGTGTCTCTCAAAATTAATAAATAAAATCTTAATATATCTTAACCCAAAAACATAATCAGAACCTAAAAGTCCTAATAACAAGGAGCACGATACAGAATTGCTTATTAAATTACATTTTAAAGGCTATTTTACTCTGCCATGTTCATAAATATGTGAAAAGTAAATGTACATATGGGTAATAATTAAGATTAACCACTGAAAATAAAAGAAGTAGGATTGTGAATGGTTGTTTCTCGGTTTTCAATTTCACTAATTTCTGGTTACTTTTAAAACAATCATTATTTTTGGTCATTATGATCATTAGCATAGAGGACATTTTTTAAGTTGTGAAGATATAAGTGAATTTGACTTAGCAGATCAGTGAGAATTGATTGATGACTAAGAGTACCATAAGGCAACACGTGTCATCATAGTTGTTTCCATGGTGATGAACTATGATGTCACAAACTCATTAGGTGGTGACTCAATGAACCATTTAGACAAAGGATGAAAAGTAGTAGCTCACCCGGATGTATGCCATCTTTGCTTTAGATGATATTATTAATTAAAAGGAAGGGCTGGGTATTTCTCTCAGTGAGATTATGTAAAGATATTACATGTCTTCAGGCTTGCCTGAACATGGTTATGCTGGTTTTAAATGGAGGTTTTTCAAACACCCAAAAATTCATAAACAGAATTTGACTTGGAATTGGGTATTCATAAGAAAAGGCCTTTTCTTCTCACGTTTTGAAAAGGTTCCTCATTAATCATAGTTAAATTCGGACAAATTTTCATCAGTATAGTCACTCTTTCATTACTAAATGGTCTTGTTTTTCATCTTAAAATATTGGCACTGAGAACATAGAGGGAAAAGGTCTCAGTGTTCACATGCTGAGAGATTAAGAAAATAGTTTAGATTTAAAAGTAGGCACTTTTCCTGATAGTTTTGGTTGGTACATGCTTTAGGCTAGGTTCCTATGACACAACCAGATGCAAACGAATTGGCAGTCACTGCACCCGCTTGCTGTTTGTACCATCTCCGTGGTAGCAAACAGCCAGGCTGCTGGAAGCACATACTTGGCTCTATGAGTCAATTTAGTTTATGTGCCTGGGAATTTGCAAATCTTCCTCTGACTTTTTGATACCAATGTCTTGACAATTCCCCTGATTTCAAGAGTCCTCAAGGATTTCAGACAGCAGCTTTGACTTTAGAGTTTTATGAGAGAACATTCAAGAAGTTGGCCTGGCTTTTCAACCAGAAATTAGTAATCTAATGGTAACAATTGGCACCAAGGCCTAACATAACGGAAAAGACATCAAAGACCTTGATTTAGAGTCTACCTCTAACTCTGTTTATTATGACCTCCAACTCTGACACCTGACTTTCTCATAAGTAGTAGTGAGATACGAAAATCTTAGCTGAATCCGAGAATGGTTGTGAGAATTCAAAATAAAGCATATATAAAGCTCATAGTACAGTGCTTGGTATTAGGTCAGTACTTAATAATTACTTTTCCCTTTCATGACAGATATCAAAATGATCAGTGTTTCACAGGTGAGAATTAATTTCTTTTTCCATCCCCAAGGCTGACAGAAGGCATATTATCCATCATTCCATCTCACTGTCACCCACACATCACATAATTGTTACTTAGCTCAGGGAGAGATGGGGCATTTGCTTCTCCTCACAAAACACTAACCCTCCCTTGTAGGATTCAAAGATTATCTTCCTTCAGCAGGTCTACCTGAGCCTAAACTCCAAAGAATTACGTTCTTTTATGAGCTAGAGGAAGTCAGATCCATTCTCTGTTGCATTGGCCCTCTGGCTCTTTGGCACTTTCCACGTCCTCCTCATTTGGAAAGGGCTCCATCATTTTCCATCTCACAAAGCAACCCTATTGTTGCTTATTTCCACTGCAGGGAAAAGATGAAACATCTCACTCAGAACTGCAGAACAATGGAAGTCCCTTGAAGGAAAGCTCTGAAAGTAATACGCAAGTTGCCTCTGAGATATTCAAAATCCCATTGCTTTACCTTTTTCAAAAATTTTTGGAAAAATTTCAAAATCCTCTTTGACAGTATATCACAAAGCCTGTGATTGGGCCAAAAGGCTTATTTAACTGTGTACCAAAAATAGTGTACATTGACAAAGAAAAATAAATTAGAAATAGATTTGTTGAGGACATGCCATTAAAAACAAGCTCCATTGAATCAATTCTCCTTTCAAAGGACTGCCAAGGTAAACTGAACTAGCCTAATAGAGGCAGGTGGTAGATCCAAACTTGGAAAAAAAGTGAGCCTTTATATCCCATTAAGTATTATAACTATTTGATGGAGAAGTGTTGAAAACACTAAATGTGAGTATCTCAGAAAGTAGGAGAGCATAAGTCTGTCTTTATGCTAAATGGCCAAGGCTTTCCATTTGTCTTTCACTTTCTTATAAATCCATGGCTCCACTTTTACCAGACCATTCACATATCTATCTGTTATCCCAGTTATTCTAGGTACTTCCTCTTTGACCATGGACAAAAGACTAGATGCATAAGCAAAGGAAAAGCGTGATTGAAGAGTACATGGATAGGTATGTGAAAAGATGCAACCAGGTGGACCTGGTGAAGAAATAAACTTTGGGAACTTAAATAAGGAAGGAAGTTGGGGAAAGTAACAGGTAATGCACAGAAAAAACAATGGTGACAGAGGTCTGAGTAAAGAATGTAGGGACAGATATTCCAAAGCTTCTTATTTTATACCACAATTTCTCTGAGCACAAACTCCTGGTAAGGATTCTAGATTGCTTCGTGGGCTGATATACATTCTCCCACAGTAGGTTCTAGCAATTTACATATTATTTACCAAACTTTCCTAGACAGAAATATGTATGATTATTTATTGTTTATATAAACCCTGTCTTGTACTCGCTTGAAAATCATGCTTTTCCAAAATGTCATTCAATATGAAGTGTCTTAAATTTGAAGTGAGGAAAAAAATATATGGCTCTAGAGAATAGTCTAGTGATTTTTGACATTATGGGTTCTCGTGTGGGTTCCTGTCTTAGACTAATATCAATGGCACAGTGCTTTGATACTGTCTGGAGACTAAATGAAACACACAATCCAAATCCCATATGTGAATTACTGTACTTGCAAGAAATTTTGAATAGATGAAACACATTTTAAGTCTTCTTCTTCTTCTTCTTCTCTTTTTTTAACTTTGTAAAAGAGCCAAGGCAGCATCAGCCAAATCATTAAACCAGTTGATTTATTAATGGATTGACATGGCTCAGGCATTTTCCAAAGGGTGAACTCATATTTTGGTAATCACATGTACTTTCATCATATTTTCTGTCTGTACCTCAATGCCATGATGACGAACATCATTCTTTCCTTGGATATCTGACAACTTCATCAAAAATGGAAGAGATGCTACTGACTAGTGCAAATCCAGCAACTGGAAAGAGCATATCCAACAAATAAGCCCACCTTAAAGAAGTCAACTGTGTGCCTCTGGACCTTGTCTACTTCACCCCTAAAGGGGGACGGGGGGGGCTAAGTCATCTTAAAGATTCCTGGTAGCTTTAAATCAAAATCTGTGATTGATTTCTGGAGTAAAGCAAAACAACTTCCTAGCTGCTGCCATTGCAATAGTGGTAATTCAAAGAGAATTGCGGCAGGGAGGGAGGGAGGGAGCCATCACTGGATGTTTCTTGAAAGGCAATTGGATCACCACCTAAGGACCACATAGTAATAGTCAAAAATGAGAGTGGCTCATGGTAGGTACACCATTTATTTATGCACGCTATGAATGAATCTTCCCTAATAATCCTGCTGGTACATTTCTTCATTTCACAAGATTCCTGAACTACCCAACTTGCCTTTTTTTATGACCTTGCTCTGTTTATATCACCTTCTTATTAACATGCATGTTCTGAATGTGAATTCAAGGCCCAAATAGTAGCCAAGATTCAAAATGAACATAATCCAAAAAGATTGGCAACAGTAACACTCCCCAACTGACTCTTCT